>NW_012112253.1:8678814-8682599 GCF_000951035.1 Colobus angolensis palliatus
AACACATTCCTAGCTGATGATGGGCCCTGGATGGGAGGGACATGGGTTTCAATCACAGCTCCACTCCACTAGCCTTGCAACTTGGTGTGTCTCTATAAACCTATTTGTTCATCTGCATAATGGGAATTACTAATATCTCCCTTAAGTGGTGGCTGTTAAAATGAGATCTCAGGTTTCAAGCATTTAACACAATACTCACATTTAGTGAGTTCCTTTTATTTTCTAAAACCTACATACACGATGCAGTATTTTTAAATGAAAGAAACATAGTTACATCAATAAATCAAACAATAGGAGGAAAAGCAACTCCAAAAGAGAGCTGATAATCTCTCTTTCGGTTTGTATTAGGTTGATGCAAAAGTAATTAATGGCAAAAACCGCAATTACTTTTGCATCAACTTAATAGTTCTTAAATCTTTCCAGCAACAGAGCAGTTGTTAGGGATACCAGCTCTGGGTGGCTGGGTTTGCATCTTGTTCCTGTGACCTTTCCTAACCCTGTGAAAAACCGGGGAAGACTTTGAAATGGGCACACAAGATAACCAGGTGTTCTGGCTCCTGTGTCCTCTGTGTTACCTCCACCTTGCATTAACTTAAAGCTCTTTTACAATTCTCTAAATTACAGAAAATTTATAGTAAGGCAAATTGTTCTTGTCCATAGAAATGCAGATGTGTTTCAGTAACATCTTACTGGTTCTCTCGTTAATTAACGAGTTCAAACAAATCTCTGACCTGTGTTCATTTTATGTTAGTATGAGAGTGATGATTTTACTTTTTGAAAACATTTACTTTTTGAAAGCATTTAACCCTTGACACTAAGCCTCTATTTCCTCATCTGTATAATGAAAATTATAAAAATGTCCATATCTTAGGGTGGTAATGAGGATTAATGGGGTAGCCATGCAAAGTCCTTAGTAGTGTCTGGCACATCCTAAGTACTCAATAAACTTTACTAAACAAGACAATTACGCTGTCAAAATTGAGTAATGGTTAACGAATAGAGTGTTCTCAGTTGTAAGTTGTTCTCCAGTATTTTTTTCTTAAATATTTATCATTCATTATTGCTTCGTGTGAGCACTCACAGATCAAACAAATAAATATACAGCAAATGAATGCTGATTCTAAAACTTGGAGGAATACATTTATGATCCATTTAAAAACCTGAATTTTGAAAGAATTTGGGTTTTTATTTGTTGTTTATAACAAATTAACAAATAACACAACACGTAACAACACAGATGTCACATTATATCTGCCCATGGTTGCAAACGTGTATTATATACATAACATATATTACGTTATGTAACTAATAAATTATATATAGTTCACTTAAGACAACTGTATCAATATTTCATAGTCTCCCCCAAACAATACAGGGACTTCCAAATGTCCTGCACCTGAACAACTCTGAAGATCACTTATCTAATGGGCTCACTAAAAATAGCAGACAGGGAATCAGAGTACCTACTCCTGATAGACTGATTTTATACGTATGTGATTAAGTCAATCTAGAGAAAGGCAGAAAAATAAAACAGCGGCTGCCAGTAGTACAGCACTTGACTTGTCTGTGTATACATCCAGCAACAGATACTTCGCCATGTCCTCAAGAAGTTCAGAGTCTATTAGGGAAGAGGAACAGTTTTCATGAAGACTTTCCCAAAACAGAGACTGTATGATGAGCTCCTGCAGAGGTAAATAGAGGCAGAGACATAGGGGCAAAGCTGATATCACAGAGGAGGCAACACTTCCATTGGTCCTTGAAGGATGAACTGGGCTTGAGAAGCAAAAAAGTCAGGGAGTGATATTTCGGGCAGAGGGACAGGAAGCGCTAAAAGAGGTGTGAAAGAGCCTACTGATGTAGGGAAGAGAAAGACATCAATTTGGCTTGAAATATTGAAATAAATGACATAAGGCTAGAAAGGTAGCCAGGACCACATCAATTAAACCAACCTTTTAATCCCCACAACCCCCAGAGCCTGATATTACAGTCCCCCTTATAGAGATGAGGAAAACGTAAAACCAGAGAAGTTTGAAGACTAAGCTTACATATTTTGTAATCACTAGAGCTGGATTTTCAAAACTTATACTTTTTCTCAAGATGTGATATTATAAAGACCTAAGAACCATGAGAATCTGAAAAGACAACTGAAAGCCCTCACTAACAACAAATTTCTGGAATACATCACAGTCCTGGAGAAAATGTCCCTTATTTACGGGGGGAAAACAAAGAACTGTCCTCTGTCCACTCAGGAATGCCCAAGACTCCTTCTAGTTGTTGCTTAGCACGGCCTCTGTTCACAAATGAAAGCATCCATGGAAGTGCCTGGCTGCTTCCTACGCAGCTGTCTTTTATTTCCCTAAAGCTGTTCTTTGGCAGAGAAACAGTGGCCCATGGCTCTTTCCCTCTAGCACTGTCCTCCCCACACTGAACTGTACCTGCATTACTAGGCACACACCAGGCACTCAGGATGATCTTCAGTCATCCTGAACCCTGAGAGGGTTATGGCTGGGGGATCCTTGCAGGAGATTAAGAGGATTTCCTTGGCTCATCTTTCCATTCCATGGTTCTTGAGGAGCATTTCCCCAGCAAGAAGAGGGCCAAGAGATATCTACATGTACACACACTGTTCTATGCAAGTGATTGTCTGCACCTGAGCAAAGCAGCATGCCAGTAGCAGCAAAGCCATTTGAAGAGCATCATCAACACTCAGATACATTCACCTCAGCTAAAGAACAAGCACAAATAAAGGCTGCCTTTTTCCTATTTTCCTCCTCTCTCCCGTTACCAAATGTGAAAGGACAGTCTTCAAACTGCCAGACTGTAGAGGTTGGCATGGGCTCCAAAAGTCAACCACACTCATCCAAGCCATGCCTCCAACTTTCCAATATGGCGGCCAATATCTCAAGTGCTAACTTCAAGTCTCTTTCCCTAAATTCACCTAGCCACTCCAACCTGGGCACAAATTGGAAATGCAGGTCAGTTCTGCAGTGTGTTTCCTAGGAACACCGGTTCATACGTGGAAAAGCAGAGTCAGAACTTCCACCTCCACGATATGTTTTATCCAAAGCTGAAGCCTCACCTTCCGATGGGACATATAGGTAAAGGGACCCAGTTTTGACTCTAACGGCAGAATCATATAAAATTCAAATAGTAACTTTGGTGCATTTAGGAAGTCATGTTGGGAAGGAAAAACTGGAAGGCTTACAGGAACCTCTCAATATTCAAGGTGGGTGTATTTTATAGCAATGTCCACATATCCTGGACTGTCCAAGTCAGTCTCCTTTTAAATATGTCGAATGAAATGTCCTGATGTGGGGGCTGGAGTTGTTTGTACAGAACAAAATGGCAGAAAAGCCAACAGCAGGCTGGCTGGGGGAAGCAGCTGGGGGATGTTGAGTAGGTAGGACAGTGGAGTTGGGACAGAGCAGAGAGAAGTGATGCAGGACCGGCTTGGAGCTGAGCTGAAGGAGGAAAGATGACAATCATTCTTTGGAAAAGGGCCATCAAAGTTAAATAACAGGCGACCAGAGGGGGAAAGAAATCACAGAACATCATTGTGTGTTCTGTGATCTATTAGGGATTAGATGTTTTCCTTCTCAGATGCCAAAAACAATAAATCTCTAGTTCTGTGTTATAAAAGTGAACATTTTAATTATTAGGAAATTTTTATTTGTACAACATAAGGAAAAAGAGGGACAAAAGTTAATTTACACAGTTTCCACTCTTTAAGAAAGTAATTACTTTGTTGATTTTTTCTGATTATAATAAGGATCCTTGTAAATGAT
>NW_012112253.1:8683005-8683866 GCF_000951035.1 Colobus angolensis palliatus
AGTAGCTGGGACTACAGGTACCCGCCACCAGGCCTGGCTGATTTTTTGTATTTTTAGTAGTGACAGGGTTCCCTTGCTTTTTTGTAGACATCTTTTCACATCAGCAAACTATCATGCCAAACCCCTATTGACTCCAGTGGGGAAGGCACCAGATTCAAGAGGCTGAAGAAAAGACCCAGAGCCAGAAAACGAGGCATGGGGTCTTACTTGGGGGCTTACTTACAAGGGAGGGAGTCCAGTGCTGGTGGGCTGGACAGGAGAACTGCAACCAATTGCAAAAGGCATGCAGTTTATGTAGCAGTTTCATTTAGTACCTCCCCCCGCAACAGCCTCCTCCTAGCAACCTTCATGCAAGCCAAAATTTGGAGCCACAGTCCTCTGTATGGCCTATGTTTTATGGGATGGGCCAGAGGCTCGGATGCTCCTCACAGACAAAAAATGAGTCTGTGTTTCCCACTCCCGGATTCCCTAGCTCAGAACACACATTCCAGTGTGTCTGCCATACAAGGCCGTTCTTAGGGTGTGCCTAAGTTATTGCTATCAAGTGCCTTTGTCAGAGGCGTTCAAACCAGAGCCACTCCATTTTGAGTGAGGGCTAGGAAAATAAGGCTGGAACTTGCCGGGTTGCACTTTCAGAAAATTAGGCATTCCTAGCCTCTAAATGTTTACAGTTAAGGGAACAAATTAATAATGTTTACTAAACAGACCCAGACTTGGGAGTATCCAGATATCTTGATATCTGGAGAACAAAGACATTCCTAATTTTACTTTAAAGATAGTATCGATTCTTGCAAAATATTTTAATTAAGAAAATTTTCTAGAACTAGATGTACCATATGACCCAGCCATCCCACTACTGGG
>NW_012112253.1:8688971-8692636 GCF_000951035.1 Colobus angolensis palliatus
AATCCTTCATCACGAACCCTTGTAGCAGAGCACATCTCCCCATATATACAAGCATTTTAGCTAGACGGACTCGTTCCTCCTCCTGCTTTTGGGACGTCGTACTCTGTCTATGGAGTAGCTGTTCTTTCACTACTTTACTCTCTTAATAAACTTGGTTTTGCTTTGCACTGCAGACTCGCCCCGAATTCTTTCTTGGCGAGATCCAAGAACCCTCTCTTGGGGTCTGGATCGGGACCCTTTCCTGTAACACATTTACCATACACAAATATAAATCTACATCATTTTCAATGACTCTATACTATTCCACGAGATAACATGCCTTCATTTTTTTCTAATCCTCGACAGAGAGAAAAGTGTTTCCAATCGAGCTGTATTATAAACATTCCTGAGGCACACATCCTTGTGCATAACTCTTGGCTCATTGCCTTATTATGTCTTAGGAGAAAATCCCTAGACCTGGAATTGCTGAATTGAGCATTTGCACTTTTTCGAAGGGTGTTGATTGATGTTACCAAGAAGCCCTCTGGAAAGGCTGGACCAATGTCCCCTTTCGCCAGCAATATAGGGAAACATCCTTTCCCTAGACCTTCACCAACTCTGGGCATTGTAAAACATTTCTACTTCCATTCGCGCTTTTTTATTTTTATTTTTTTTTAGACGGAGTCTCGCTCTGTTGCACAGGCTGGAGTGCAGTTGGCGTGATCTCAGCTCGCTGCAAGCTCTGCCTTCCGGGTTCACGCCATTCTCCTGCCTCAGCCTCCCGAGTAGCTGGGACTACAGGTGCCCACCACCACGCCCGGCTAATACATATTTTGTATTTTTAGTAGAGACAGGGTTTCACCTTGTTAGCCAGGCTGGTCTCGATCTCCTGACCTCGTGATCCACCCGCCTCGGCCTCCGAAAGTACTGGGATTACAGGCGTGAGCCACCGCGCCCGGCCCATTTGCACATTTTTAATGAAGCCCATGACTGTTCTGCTTTGTCTTGACCTCCAACGTGCCTGGACAGAATCCCCGACAGGGGAGAGGAGACCCAGGCAGAGGCAGGCACTCTGGGTACAGGAAGCTCCTTTCCCCGGCCTTTCTCTTCCCAGGTGGAAAGTGAAAAGGCCCCAGGGGACAATCTGTGTCAACCGGAGGTGGAAAGAAGGGGCCCAGCGTGTTTGTAACGCGCCTCCTTCACACGCCCAGGTGGAAAGGCTTTTCCTCCCCCTTCGCCTCCTCGCTCCCAAACATCTGCTGGCCTTAGCGGGCGAGGAAGAAAAAGGAAAAGCAAACACAAGGGCGAGCAGGGAACAGCTCGGTCCTGCAGGTTAGAAGGGCAGGCTGTTCCCACCAGGGACCCCCTTTCAGCTGCAATCTGCCGTATTTGACATTTCAATGCAGTCTAGGGGAGGGAAACAGGAGGGAGAGGAGAGAGCAAAGGGGGCCAGCCTGAAGACCTGAATAAGGCAAAGGAGACAAAAAATCTGCTTCTCTTTAATTCCAACCCTTGTTCTTTCTCCCTTTTCTCTCTCATCAGAATGTGGCATTCAGGAGCAAATGGGTTTTCTCTCACTCTTTTTCTTTTTCTTTTTTTTTCCCTTTGACATTTAAAAACAATATACACTTGGGTGCATTGAAAGTTGGGGAGGAGTTGGGGGAAGAGGGAAGAGGAAGATTGTTTCTGGAAGAATTGAACCTCAGGAAAGCTGCTTTCATCTTCCTTGTGACTTGTCCTGGCAGCCGAATTCCTTTTCATCACTTTGGAGAGGAAAAGTGAAAGGACTTGGATTTTGCAAGCAAAAAAATAAAGTCTCCCCTATGTAGTCAATGTGCACTGTGGTTGGGGAGGGGCTTGCATATTCCTTGGAAAGGATCTTAGAACATCAAGGGGCAGTATTCTGGTGAAGCAAACCCCAGAGAACAATAGCAACAAGACCTCTGAATGGGGGCCAGGGTTAAGCTGGGGTCAGAGCAAGGCTTTTCTCTCCCCACCCATGACTGAGGCTGAGCCTATGGCAAGGGGATGAGCACCACTGCTTCAGGTGGGAGTAGGGGTGAGGGGTGGGGGTGAGGGAGTGCCAGAGCCCAGGCCCCAGCTTTGGTTCCTGGATACACTGCTAGATGGAACAGAAAACAGACTTCACAGCCGGGTGCAGTGGCTCATGCCTGTAATCCCAGCGCTTTGGGAGGCTGAGGCAGGCAGATCATCTGAGGTCAGGAGTTCCAGACCAGCCTGGCCAACACGGTGAAACCCTGTCGCTACAAAAAATACAAAAATTAGCCTGGCATGGTGGCAGGTGCCTGTAATCCCAGCTACTCAGGAGGCTGAGGCAGGAGAATCGCTTCAACCGGAGAGATGGAGATTGCAGTGAGCTGAGATTGTGCCACTGCACACCAGCCTGGGAGACAGAGTGAGACTCCATCTCAAAAAAAAAAAAAAAAAGGAAAGAAAACACACTGCACAGTCAGGCTTGTCTCTTCCGATTTTTCTATCCCTCTCCCCAATTTGCAGAGGAGAAAGTAACTAAGGCCCAGGAAGATTAGATAGCATACTGAGAGTCACAGAGCTAGGTGAACCAGGCCTAGGACACAAGTCCTTTCCCTACCACTGAAAGAAGTGCCTCCCTCTCGATGCCTGCCTCCCCAGCTCACTCCCTCTTCTGTCTATTAAAAAGAGATCAATCCTCCCCTCTCCATCTAAGTCACAGTCAACCAGCTGCAGTGGCTTTCTTCACCCACAACAGAGCAAAAGTAGCCAGGAAATCAAGTGATGTGTACCCCTGGGGATGGAGAGAGGAGAAATCTCACTCAAGCTGGGCCAGGAAATCAACAGGTTTGAAAGTGAGGGGAAAGGACAATGTCTTCACTCTGAATTCCCCAAGGACTTCAGGTGGCTATGGTTAGGGAGATTTCCTGACCTAGCCACCCTGACCCCTGAGAAATGGCTGTGTTCATGGCCTGGAGAGGTGAGTAACTGAAGGAGCACAGGCCATCAAGGACCAGGCCTGAAGCCAAGCTGCACAGCTGCCATGGGGAGGGCTGGCTTCTTCTCCACTCCTGCAGGCCCATGATGATGGAGATGCTGACAGTACTCACTGGGCCACACTGCACTTGTCTCGGGAGGACAGCACCATGCCACCAGGAGTCCGGGAGCCAAGGGCATAGAATATTCTCCAGTTAGCCGAAGGCAAATGGGAGCCCAGCATTATGCATATTTTAAAGGATATGACCTTATTCTGTACCCCAAGCCGGGGAAGTGAGAAATATGGACTGTATAAGTTAATGTCTAGACTCTCATCAGAGTATTTTAAACCCCTTTAGCCTCCATGTATGACCAGAAAGGACTAGACTGAATTAAAAACAAAACAAAAAAACACTTTTCCTACACCAGAAATTATTATGTAATGGAATAAACCTTTTTTTCAAAAGTAACTTTTAATTTTAGAAACGGTTTGTATTTACAGAAAAACTGCCACAATAGTACAGACAGTCCCCATAAACCCATAAACCTCAAGCAGTTTTTGTTTGGACGAACGGAGGCAAGATGGTGCACTTCCGGGTTCTTCATCCCTCCCCCAACTTTTCCCACGCGCGCGAAAATGCAGCCACCGCCCAGGGAAGGTGCAGACCAACCAGGCATGCGCCAGGTGACGTCAATCTGAAGAGACCAAGATTTACCTG
>NW_012112253.1:8700085-8718060 GCF_000951035.1 Colobus angolensis palliatus
GGAGGCGGAGCTTGCAGTGAGCTGAGATCCGGCCACTGCACTCCAGCCTGGGTGACAGAGCGAGACTCCGCCTCAAAAAAAAATAAAAAATAAAAAATATCTTCTGTTAGTATGGTACATTCCTTACAATTAATGAACCAATAGCAATGTATTATTGTTATTATTAACTAACATCCATACTTTATTCAGATAGCCTTAGTTTTTACCAAATGTCCCTCCACTCTTCCAGGATACCGCCCTGGACACCATATCACATTTAGGCATTGCCTCCTTAGGCTCCTCTTAGCCCTGACGGCTTCCCAGAGTGTCTTTGGTTTTGATGGCTTTTCAGATGTGAGAGGTATTGATCAGGCATTCTGCAGACTCTCCCCCCATCGGGAATTGCTCTGATGTTTTCCTGGTGATTAGACTTGGGCGAGGGTTTTAGGGAGGAAGACCTCAGAGATAAAGCACCATTCCCATCCTATCGTATCAGGGCATGTACAGTTGGCATGGTTCGTTGCTCTTAACCTTGACTACCTGATTGAGATGGTGTTTGTCAGGTGTCTCCACCGAACTCCTTTGGAGTTCACCCTTCCATACTGTGCTCTCCGGATGGAAGTCCTGATGCATAGCCCACATGGAAGGAGTGAGGAGTTACGCTCCACCTCCTTGAGGGGGAAATATTGACACAAATTGTTTGCATTTCTTCTCACTTCTCAACTCTCACAGAAAGAGACTGTTTTCTTTCTTTCTTTCTTTCTTTCTTTCTTTCTTCTTTCCTTTCTTCCTTTCTTCCTTTCTTCCTTTCTTCCTTCTTCCTTTCTTCCTTTCTTCCTTTCTTTCTTTCTTTTTCTTTTTTTTATTTTTTTATTTTTGAGACAGAGCTTCGCTCTTGTTGCCCAGGCTGCAATGGTGCTATCTTGGCTCACTGCAACCTTTACCTCCTGGATTCAAGTGATTCTCCTGCCTCAGTCTCCTGAGTAGCTGGGATTACAGGCATGCACCACCACGCCAGGCTAATTTTGTATTTTTATTAGAGATGGGGTTTCTCCATGTTGGTCAGGCTGGTCTCTAACTCCCAACCTCCGGCAATCTGCCCGCCTCAGCCTCCCAAAGTGTTGGGATTACAGGCATGGGCCATTGTGCCAAACTGAAAGAGACTGTTTTCTAAATGTAGGCTGAAATGACTTGTTTCATGTCTGCATTTTTAGTAAATAGGTGTTGGAGTATATCAGAGGCTCTTGAACAGTGTTGCACAAAGCTGTGGCGTTCCAAGAAGAAAGAGACTTCGGGAGGAGGTAGCAGTGAGCAGAGCTCCAACCTCGGTGCTCAGATCACCCAGAGCCAAGAGGAGGCTGAGGAGATGTCACATCTAAATGCGATGTGAGATCTGGGGTGGGGATCCAGGGGATCCCAACTATTACTGGCTTCTATTTTAAGTATTCACATGAAATGGATTTTGCAGAAAATAGTTTTGCCTGTAACAAATAAGCTTGCAACACTCCGAAAGGTTGACTGTGAATGCCTCTACTGCTTCCAGTTTCCTACCTTCTAATAACCTTGTTACAAGATCACGTATTACTCAATTAGTTCCCATTTTTAAGAAGAAACAAAAATATTCTGTAGTAAAAGGTTTTGGGTTTTTTCCCCTAATTTTTCCTGTGGAAAATACTGGGTAAAGTGAAAATCATGTTCAGATACGAAACCTGCAAGTCATGATCAGTCACTAAACTGAATATGACTATGAAGAACTGGCTCTCTCAGTTGCCCTCATCCTCAGTTCATGTCATCCCATTTCCTGTTGAATCAGGCCACATGCATGGCCTAAAGATCTGGCTGCACAAGGCCAGATGCAGTGGCTCACGCCTGTAATCCCAGCACTTTGGGAGGCCAAGGCGGGCAGATCACGAGGTCGGGAGATCGAGACCATCCTGGCTAACATGGTGAAACCCTGTCTCTACTAAAAATACAAAAAAAATTAGCTGGGCATGGTGGCGGGCACCTGTAGTCCTAGCTACTCTAGGCTGAGGCAGGAGAATAGCGTGAACCCGGGAGGTGGAGCTTGCAGTGAGCCGAGATTGCGCCACTGCACTCCAGCCTGGGTGACAGTGTCAGACTCCATCTCAAAAAAAAAAAAAAAGAAAAAAAACCAAAATCTGGCTGCACAAAAGGTTAAAACCTCGCCTCTCTTCTTTACTCAGACATCTCCCTGCAAACCCAAGTTTGTGTGTGTGAGGTGCTCTGGGCCCCCAGGCAGTGGCAATCCCTCCCAATCCCTATTCAACTTGATTTTCCAAAGTGGCGGATTTGAGTTGATGCAGCCAAAGAAGCCAGCTAAGTGTTTTCCTGAGAATAACCAGTCCCATCTCTTTCTGAAAGGAGGACAGATGTTGCCACAATGACAGCTGGTTGGGTCTCAGTTTTCCTGTCCACAGAGAAAAGGTCCTTCCACACTGATGCTTATTAATAGGCGATTTGAGGTGCAATTAAGTAAAAACACTAGAACCCACCAAACTTGGGGATCCAGTCAACATGGTTTACTGGAAAGCGCTTTGTTTGGCAGCCAGATTGAAGTTCTAACTTTGGTGCTGTTACTTAGTGATTGCTTGAACTTGACCAAGTGACTTTACTTCTGAGCCTCAGTTTTCATACGTGTGGAATGGCAATACTAATGTCCCCATAGCCCTTATGAGGAGGAACAAGATGATATGTACACAGTGTCTGGCCCAAGGTAGGCACTAAGTGCGTGAGAGCTACTGATGTGATTAAAGACTTGGAAAGTTATTTCTAAGTACAATGTACTTACTTCTCCTTTACTTTTATTTTTATTATTACTTTTTTTTTTTTTTTGGAGATAAGATCTTACTCTGTCACTCAGGCTGAAGTACAGTGGTGCACTTACAGCTCACTGCAGCCTCAAACTCCTGAGCTAAAGTGATCCTCCCACCTCAGCCTCCTGAGCAGCTGGGACCACAGGTGTACACCACCATACCCAGCTAATTTTTTAATTTTTTTAGAGACAGAGTCTCACTTTGATGCCCAGGCTGGTCTCAAACTCCTGATCTCAGGGGATCCTCCCACCTCAGTCTCCCAAAGCATTGGGATTACAGGTGTGAGCCACCACACCTGGCCTCTTCTTTCAATGAAAATTCTAAAGCACCATTCACAAAGAAGATAGCTGGTACTATCACCCTACAGTGGAAAATAGATCATTGAGTAGGGTCTTCCATTGGGTCTATTTTCCCAGAAAACAAGTTGTCTAGGAAGCAAAGAATTGGGAGAATGTACCAGGAAGAAGTTGCATCATTATAGCAAACCATTACACAGCACTTACAGTGCATCTGGGTGATGGTTCTAAGCCCTTTACACCTGTGAATTTGTTTAATCCTCTCAACAACCCTATGCAATAGAGACTATTATTATTATGCAGCTTCACAATTCTGGAAGCTGATCCTCATAATGGTTAAGTAGCTTGCCCTCCCCCAGCTGGTTAGTGGTGGGATTCAATTCCAACTCAGGCAGTCTGACTGCAGAGCCCATTTTTGGAACTGCTACTCCTTTTTGATCAAGGGAAAGTTAATCTTCCTATGAATGTGGTGGAAATGCTCCTTCAGAAAGAGGAACTGTGTGCATGAGGCCAGATTTATAAATGACAGAAGAGACTAGAGTTGATTTGAGCAGAAAATAAATTTATTTAAAGTAGCTGAAATTAAAAGCATTTGAAAAGTGTGTCAAATACAGACAATGACTGGGAAAGGAGAGGGACTGTTCTAGATTTCAAGAGACTAAAGGACATGAGGCAATTCTGGAAAGTGTACAAATTTGAATAAGGACTGATTAATGATATTATTAAATTGTTCATTTTCCTAAGGTGACAATGGAATTATGAAGGTGGAGAATGTTTTTATTCTTAGGAGATCATGCTGAAGTATTCAGAGGTAAAGGATCATGATATGGGCATCTCAGTTTCAAATAGTTCAGCAAATATGTGTGCGTGTGCATACGCATCTGTGCAGAGGGAGACAGGGCTTGTGCCTGCAAATGTGGAAAAATGTTAACAAATCATTAAATTTGGATAAAGGCAAATATTATGTTCATTGTGCTATTCTTTTCATTTCATTGTAAATTTGAAATTATTCAAAAATTAAAAATTGGAAGAAAAAAATTCTTATGTACATGGATTGAATGGATCAACACCCCAGTCGTGACACGCAGCAGTGCAGGGGATAGCACACTGTAGCAGCCAATGCAGCCAGCTTCTATCAGCAGTCCCACCAGCATGGGCCACCTATTGCCACCACCCGCACCTCCATAACTGTGCAGTTATCACAGCCATATGCCAAAGAACATTTCCCATAGGCCATCCCCAATCCCACTTGTCTCTGGATGGTATGTCTGATGTTTTTCTGCTCCCTGGATGCAACGGAGGCCAAGAACGCGTATCATCCATTTCTACTTCTATGGAGGGAGGAAAATTCCCAGAGAAAAAGTCTCCAGATGTTGGATGGCCAAAAATACCACAAAAATCCCCGAGCAGAAGTGACGTGCTGCATATCCCTTTTTGTCTTGACTCCTGAGAGTTCAGAGTTTGATGTTTTTGCTAAGTTGCTTCTGCTGTCCTTAGTTAAGAATTGTGATCATTGTCCTTACTACCATTTGGTTATTGTTCTCTTATCTTTGCTTCTTTATCATTTTATTGTCTTTCTTCCTTTTATTGTTAGCCACCTCCAGTTATTATTTCTTTGTACATAGGTCAGTAATCAATAGTAAGCGAATGATCGCATTAGTAAGGGGCATACAGGCTGGGTGTAGTGGCTCACACCTGTAGTTCCAGCACTTTGGGAGGCCAAAGCAGGAGGATCACTTGAGCCCAGGAGTTCAAGACCAGCCTAGGCAACAGAGCAAGACCCCATCTCTACAAGAAAATATAAAAATTGGCCGGGCGTGGTGGCTTACGCCTGTAATCCCAGCACTTTGGAAGGCCGAGGCAGGTGGATCACGAGGTCAGGAGACCGAGACCATCCTGGCTAACAGGGTGAAACCCCATCTCTACTAAAAAATACAAAAAAAAAAATTAGCTGGACATGTGGCGGGCACCTGTAGTCCCAGCTACTCGGGAGGCTGAGGCAGGAGAATGGCGTGAACCCGGGAGGCGGAGCTTCCAGTGAGCCAAGATCGTGCCACTGAACTCCAGCCTGGGTGACAAAGCGAGACTCCATCTCAAAAAAATAAATAAAATAAATAAATAATTTTTTTAAAATATTTAACAAAATATAAAAATTAGCCAGGTACAATGGTGAACGGCTGTGGTACCAGCTACTTAGGAAGCTGAGGTGGGAGGATCCACTGAGCCTGGGAATCCAAGGCTTAAGTGTGCAGTGATCGCACCGCTGCACTCCAGCCTGGGCAGCAGAGTGAAATTCTGTCTCAAATAATAAATAAATGAATGAATAAGGGGCATACAAGGCTGGCAGTGGACACTGGGTCTCCAAGCCTGGCTACCTTAGCAATTTGCCACACAGGGCCCCAACCCTCCTCCTGGTCTTGATTCATCCAGATTCTTCTATCACTTATCCTGAAACTGGGTCCAAGTTTCCAACCACTCTGAGCATCACCATCCTCCTGCATAACAGAGCCAGAAGCTTGAGGAGCATTATTTAATTTCTTTTTCATACCTATGTGGCAGTACTAATTTTATAGATGAGAAACAAACTCACAGAAACTGAGGGCCTTGCCCTCACCACACAATTAGAAAGTGTGAGGAGGGGAACCCAGGATGCCCTGACTCCAAATTCCATGCTTAATTCCAACCCCGCTGCCTGCTGCCAGAGTAACATTAAATGAAACAGCAGCAGTGCAAGGGCCAGGTTGGTGCCCATCACCTAAAGACTCTTAGACTCTCTTCCCTACCTGCTCCTTTTTCCACAATCTTCCACAAACTTCTCCATAGGCCCAGTTGGATAAACTCCTAAATTCAAACCCCTATAATGTGATGAGATTTCAGGAAGCTTGTAGCTGTTTGGGAAGCTCCACTCACACAGAGATTGTCTCTCAGGTTTTCTTTCATTGTCTGGAGTGTCTAATGGACGCTCCAGAACATCTCACCCTTCTCTAACTAAAGGGTGAGGGTGAGATATTGACAGCATTTCTTCCTTTTTTTTTTTTTTTTTTGGCTACATTACTGCCCTTCCTTGGGAATATATGAGTTCTCACTCTTATTAGTTGACGTTTTTATTTCAAAATTGAAAAACCACTTTTGGTTCCTTAGGATTTTCTCTCTAGCCCTTTCATAGCGGATCTCTAAGTTTGACAGTTCCTTTCCCAGGCTGTCAGAAAGAAACTGATAGAAGCTGCAGAGTATGGAAAATGTTCACAGCTACAAACCCAAAACTAGAAATCACTAGGGCCACCTCTGTCTCATAGCCCTTATCCTGTGACCTCAGGGCTAAGGCCCTGGGGCCCAGGGGCAATCCTCTCTTCTGCCATGGCCCAGGGGTCAACCAGGTCCAGGCAGTTCCTTCCATGTATATGCTTACTGAGCCACAACATGCAGTAGGAAGGAAGACAATAAAACAGCTCATAGGTCAGCACAGGTCTTCCCCGGGTCAGTGGGCATTTCACAGGGGCTTCCAGGGAGCCCCAACACACTGTGATTCTAAAGGACCCATTTCAAAGAAAGTAACAGACTGAATTGCAGTCCAAGGCCAGCTAGTGACTTTTTCTGAGTTCTGCCTGCACATATTGACCTGATGAGGATTTTGCTAAGAAATCAACAAATGGCACTTGCATCTGCCTGCAGAACAAGCAAGGATTTACAAGCAGCCTCTGCTGCTGCCCCAGCTCAAGTACTCCCAGCACAGATGGGCACTGGTCAGGCCTCCCCCCAGCTCAGTTAGAAAGACTAAGCAACACACAGGTACTGCGAGGGTTCCCAGGGGACTTCATTAGCAGCACCTGCCCTGCAGCCGCACCCCTAGAGCCAAGGTGCCCTGGAGAGCACACTGGCCTTGCCTGAGTATGAATCGCAGCTCTGTCCCCCATTGGCCGTGAGGATGTGAGCTGCCAACCACCCTACAGGGCCCAGGTCAGCCCCTCTTCCACAGCAAAGAACTCTCTGCTCCAAAATGTCAATGGTGCCAAAGCTGAGAAACCCCTCTGTAAAGGATACACCTAGAAAGACTGGCCCTAAGAATAAAAAATTAGAAATGAAAAATGTTCAAATTTAAGGAATTCATTAAACAATGGTACATCCCTTTGATAGACAACTGTGTAACTATTTAAAACAATGTAGTGGCACATCCAATGTCATAGAAAGATATCCACAATATATTGTCAAGTGAAAAACACTCTACAGAACAGACTGGATATAATCTTATATTAGTAATAAATACACACACATATTCTATCCATCACTCTATAATCCAGCCCCTGATTGCAGGGTGGA
The DNA here is from genome assembly GCF_000951035.1 of Colobus angolensis palliatus. Classification (NCBI taxonomy): domain Eukaryota; kingdom Metazoa; phylum Chordata; class Mammalia; order Primates; family Cercopithecidae; genus Colobus; species Colobus angolensis. The sequence continues at coordinate 8,707,512 of NW_012112253.1, forward strand.
CTCTGCTCCAACCTGCTGGAGTACAGATCTCCCCTACCCCTCCAAATCCACCTCCCACATACACATTTTCTACAAGAATTCCGAGCACACTGGACATTCTTGTAGAGGAAATAGAGAAGGCTTTCCATTGCACACTTTGCTGTAAAGTTCCTCAGACATCATGCGCTCTCCTTAGTCCTTCTACTGGGATGACTCTACCTGCGGTCCTCCCCTCAGCCCTCCCTTGACCCCCACAGAGCCAGTCTCCTTGCCTCCTACCCTCCTCCTCCTCATCTCCCTGCCAGACCCCAGCCCTCACCCTTGAATGTCCCACCTGCTTCTCACACACGTCAACAGGGCTCTGCCTCAGCCTGCCCAAACACGCTCACCCACACTCACCCACCCAGCTCCAAGGGGCCCTCCAGTTCCCAGACTCGATGCCATTGAAAAAATGGTTGTTACTTAAGTGCATAAAATATCTATATGTGCCTGTGTTGTATGCACATGTGTGTCTAAAAACACAGAACATCACATTGAAATGTGCACCATGAGCATCTCTTGGGGTGGGTCCACAGGTGATTTTATTTCTCCCTTTCCTCTTAATTGGTTATTTCTACAGTGAACAAACTTACCTTTAAGAAAAATGATTTTTTTGAATAGCAACCTTTAACAGTAACTTTACTAGTAAACCTTCATGAGGCTTCTTGTCTCTCTCTGAGTCGCGTAGGCCTAGTAAAATGTCCCACTGACTTCGGTTTACTCTCCACAGCCCCCAGTTCTGAAGTTGCTTCCCAACAAACAAGGGCTTTTTGAAAATTCCACTGTCTGGGCAGGGATTCTCAGTCCTGGTCCCACTGACATTTGGGGCTAGATAATTCCTGGTGGTTGGAGCTGTAGGGTGTTTGGCAGCTTCCCTGGCCTTTATCCACAAGATGTCTGTAGTCATCCACCCTCCATCACTGCCCCACTCCCACCAAGACTGCTATTTTTGGATGTTTATCCCCTCCGAATCTCATGTTGAAATCTGGTCCCCAGTGTTGAAGAAGGGTCTAATGGGAGGGGTTTGGGTCATGGAAAAAGAGTCCCCATGAAAAGATGAGTGCCCTTACTCGGGGCTGAATGAGTTCTCACTCTCATTAGTTCCTGGTAAGAGCTGGTTGTAAAAAGAGCCTGGCACTCCCTCCCCTCTCTCTTGCTCCCTCTCACCATGTGCTGTCTGAACTCTTTGGCTCCCCTTTGCCTTTCACCACACATGGAAGCAGCCTGAGGCCCTCACCAGATGCCCAGTCTTGAACTTTCCAGCCAGTAGAATTGTGAGTCAAAGAAACATGTTTCTTTATTAATTACCCAGCCTTGGGTATTCCTTGATAGCAGCATAAACAGACTAAGACAACAATGATGTCTCCAGACACTGGTGCAGTGTGGCAAAAATATATATGCTGGGAGTCAGGAGGCCTGGGTCCTGGCCAGGGCCACCACTAGCTATCTGAGATTACTGGTGCCTCTTCTAATCACCTTGGTATCAAGTTCCTCATCTTGATCAAAGAGGCTTAAAGAAAAGAATTTCTAAATATCCTTCCAACTTAAAAATTCTAATGAAGAGTGATTCTGAAAAGCATGGTCTTGACCAGGCACAGCGGCTCACGCCTGTAATTCCAACTCTGGGAGGCTGAGGCAGGTATATCATCTGAGATCAGGAGTTCAAGACCAGCCTGGCCAACATGGTGAAACTCCATCTCTACTAAAATTACAAAAATTAGCTGGGTGTGGTGGCACACACTTGTAATCCCAACTACTTGGGAGGCTGAGGCAGGAGAATCACTTGAACCTGGGAGACAGAGGTTGCACTGAGCCAAGGATCACACCACTGCACTCCAGCCTGGGTGACAAAGCAAGACACCATCTCAAAAAAAAAAAAAAGAAAATCATGGAAAGAATGACCTCAACTGAGTTGTGCTACCTCCCCTGTCCCTCCTAGCCATCCTTCACATCCAGCCACAGCCAGCTTCCCAAACCCCAAATCTGTGCAGCCCTTCCCCACTTTACACCCTACAAAGATCCCACCCTCCACAGAGCCTGGAAGTGGGTTGAGAAGCTTGGCTGGGCATCCTTTCTGTTAGTGCCCAAAGATTATTCAGCATTTACCCTGAGTCAGGCATGGTGTTTTCCCAAATGTGCTGTGTTGTTCTCTTTTTTTTCTTTGCAAAGTGGGGCCCTCTTTCCTCTTTAGCCTTGCTCACTCCTGCTCATCCCCCTGAGCTACACCAATTGTCACTCCTCAAAGAGCCTTCCTTAAACTAGAGTCTGTCAAGGACAACCCACCCCACCCACTCCCTGAGCCACGTTGGTGGGCTGCCCACCGCAATGCCCATCTTGCCTCACATAGCCCTTGGTTCACTTCTCCTATTGCTCCACTGAAGTCCTATGTCTGGTCACATTCCAGCCTCTGTCCCTGAAGCTCATATCATACCCGGGCCAGAGCAGGTGTTCCATAAATGGCTCACTGAGTAAGTCTCTGTTCCATTGCTTATTCACTGCAAAACCTTGGCCACAGTATTTATCCTGTTTGCTGTGGACTGCGTGTTTTTGTCTCCTTCAAATTTTATGTGTTGAAACCTTAACCCCCAAAGTGGTGGTGTTAGGAGGTAGGGTCTTTGGGAGGTGATAATGTCATAAAGTGGATCCCTCATGAATGGGGCTAACGACCTAGCAAGAAAAGAGACAAGAAAAAAAAATAAGAGCTGCCTTGCTCCCTCTGCCATCTGAGGACATAGTGAGAAGGCACCATCTATGAACCAGAAAGTGGCCTTCACCAGACACTAAATATGCTAGCACCTTAATCTCAGACTTCCCAGCCTCCAGAACTGTTAGAAATGTATCCTGATTGCTTAGAAGCTACCAGTCTACAGGATCTTGTTGTAGCAGCCTGAGCTAAGATTTTTTTTTTTTTTTTGAGATGGAGTCTCATTCTGTCACCCAGGTTGGAGTACAGTGGCACAATCTCAGCTCACTGCAACCTCCACCTCCCAGGTTCAAGCGATTCTCCTATCTTAGCCTCCCAAGTAGCGGGTATTACAGGCGTGAGCCACTGAGCTCAGCCTAAGATACTCTTGAAGTCTCAATTATCTCATCTTTAAACTGGAGATGATAATGGCTTCTCCCTCAGAAAGTTGAAGTGAGGAGGAAATGAGGCCACGCCTGTCAGACACTTTCCAGCCCAGGCCACCCAGCCCAATACATGTTAGCAATGATCACAGCTGATTTCATCTCTACCTAGTGAGCCCAAAAACAGCTCCTGTGAGTTATGAAAGAAGGAGCAAAAAGGCTCCAGTGGGCCGGGAACGGTGGCTCAAGTCTGTAATCCCAGCACTTTGGGAGGCCGAGGCGGGTGGATTACTTGAGGTCAGGATTTCGAACCAGCCTGGCCAACAAGGTGAAACCCCATCTCTACTAAAAATAGCAAAACAAAATTAGCCGGATGTGGTTGATGCATGCCTGTAGTCCCAGCTACTTGGGAGGCTGAGGCAGGAGAATCACTTGAACCCAAGAGATGGAGGTTGCAATGACCAAGATTGTGCCATTGCACTCCAGCCTCGGCAGCAGAGCGAGACTGTAAAAAAAAAAAAAAAAAAACTCCAATGATGAATGCTGAAGAGTGGGAATGAGAAGCTGAAACACCTAGGAAAGAACGCCCTACTGAGCCCTTGGCATGACCTAAAAAGTCTCTCAGCCAGCAGGAGAGAAGACCAGGCTGCTCCCCAAGGCCTTGTGCTGGGACTCGCGGTTGAAAGTTAGGCTGTGTTAGCCACAGGCAACGGGGACAAGTAGGGAGCAGGGGCAACCTCCCCCTGACTTGAGCCTCAGCAGAGCTGGCGCAGGCCCTGTGCTCCCTGGCCTGGCCGGAGCTGTCAGGCTTTCTTTCTGGAGACAGGGCCAGGAGCAGCAGCAGCGCAGGCAGCAGGAAGTCTAGGGCCCAGGAGTGGATGGCAAAGCAGGTGACGAAGGGGACGCAGTGGGGCAGAGAGAGAGTGTCGGCAGCGTCTCAGGGATGTCATGGAATAAGGAGATGCTCACCTATTCCAGAAGTTTCTTTAACTGTAGATTGGACAAGAAAAGAGACAAGACTCCAGAAGTCCCAGAAATAACTTATTTATGTATTTTAGAGATAGGGTTTCGCTCTGTTGCCCAGGCTAGAGTGCAGTGGCATAATCATAGCTCACTGCATCTTTGAAGCCCTGGGCTCAAGGAATCCTCCCGCTTCAGCCTCTCAAGTAGCTGGGACTACAGGCACACACCACCATACCCAGCTAACTTTTTTATTTTATGTAGAGATGGCGTCTCCCTATGTTGCCCAGGCTGGTCTCAAACTCCTGGGCTCAACCAATCCTCCCACCTTGGCCTTCCAAAGTGCTGGGATTACAGGCATGAGCCACAGTGCTTGGCCTAGAAAGAGCTTATTTTTACAAACAAGTTTAAAGTCAACACTGTTATCACCTCCCAATAACAGAGGGCAAATCCCCACTATTTTTGTCACTCCTTTAGGTCAAACCACTGCCTTCACCAAGTCCTCCTGATAAGTTTATCTGCCACTCATAACAAAATATGACACAATGACCCACCCGTAACTGCCCATGAAAACCATTTTTTGGATCAGTTTTTAATGAATAAAAGGAGGTATCTTTTTGAAGAGAGTAGCTCTAGGTAGAACCAAAGAACCAGTGGTGGGATTCAGAAGACAAGAAAATGGCCTAGTCTGTTTGCCTAATGTCTCCACCCTGGTCCTCAGTTAATAGCTGAGCCAGGAAATGTTGACAAAGTGTGTCATTCAGGGAAGCCGTGAGTGTTCAACACCAAAGACTGGAATAAAACCCAAGTGAAACCCATCTAGCAAATTTCCTCCCCACTTGGCATACCCACATGTCTGGACGTGCCTAGCCACCTGCTGCTGTCCCCCTTGTGAAACTGACATGGTCAGATGTCATGCTAGCGGAAGGCTTTAATTGAAGCCAAATTAAATTAATTACATCATTTTTGCTTTCCAAGCTTAATTCCCTTGAAGTTACATCATGAAACCAGGGCATTACAAAGGATTAGGGACCAAAGGAAGGTAGAGCTGAATAAGGCTTCCATATGCCCATGACTCATGTGTAATACTCATGTCCCCAGTGTGGACCCCTGTGACTCACCACTGATAGAGCAACAATTCCATGTGGCCTCCACTCATAGGGATTTCTGGCCTTGCCTCCTGCTGCTGAGAACTCTGAGAGCTCCCTGGGTTAGTCAGAAGTCAGGGAAGTTGTAGGCAGGACTCACCATCCCAAATGGTACCTTTGAAGGTCTGTGCTTATTTTGGAAGACTTTGAGACTAATTTAGTTCAGTATTTCCCCAAAGTGGTGTTACTGAGGATGTTAGTAGGTGCTGTGTGGAAAACAAAGGGTCGAGTGGTCAAATACATCTGAGAAGAGGTTTAATAAACAGGTTTCCTTCCTGGAGGCCTCCTCTAAGCCTTCAACCTGCTAAGTTCACTGTAAACGTCCAGAAAGCAATAGAGTATGCAGCATTTCCCATGGAATCACCTCTGCAGAAGAATCCTGTGGGGTTAGCACACTGATGAACACATTTTGAAAAAGCCTTTTTGGTTGTAGTTTCTCCTCCCACCATCCTCCCTTGCCATGAAGACAGGGCAGTCTCCAGACACCTGTGTTTCTAAAATGGCAACTTCACATCCATCCCTGCCTTTTGGCACATTCTGCAGGAGTTCATACAAGTAAATAAACGTGTTTTGGTTTCCACTGAAGAACCACTATGTTGTGTAGCATGGCAATGCTGAGAGGGGCCTCTGGGACTGCTTGATTCTTGTTTTACCGGAAGAAAATGTGGCCGATGAAGCAGAAGTGACTGGCTGGAGATGAGACAGCTAGAGAGACACAGAGTTAAGACTGTATACCCATTGTCCTAAAACTCCACCCACAATAATGGGATCAGCCTCTCAGGTACAAATAAAGGGAGTTACTAGTTGATTAGTTGATTAGTTACTAGTTACTAAATTACAGAGTCATTGTTAGATAAATGGATTACCAGATCCATCTAGCAAAGAAGTTTCTGAACAAGCAGCAACACTCAAATGGTGGGAGGCAGTGCCAAGAGTTAGGAGATGAATGCAAATGACTATGGGTTATTCTTTTCTGAGGTTCCATAAAATCCTGTGCATAACTCTACCTGGAATTTACCACATTAAATTATAATGAAATATTTGGGGATCTTCTTTCTGTATCAGAGTTCTGTGTTGCAGACAACAGAATCCACTCTAGCTAATTTAAGCAAAAAGATGGTTTATTAAACAGTACTGAATAGTGCATGCAGTCTTCAGGAGAAACAGAAAATGAGATCAGATGTGATGCAAGCAGGAATAACAGAGCCAGGAGAAATGCCCAACCACACCACAGGCCTGCTGCAGGGAACACTGATGGCTTCTGCTACCCATCACTGGGCCCTATGATGCCAGGTTGGATGCTAAAAACCCACAGCAGCCCTAGAAACCAGTTACCCCTGCCACCATGCTCGTCAGAACACCTGCATAAGATCAGCACCTCACCTTGCTCCCTTCTGCATCTGGATCTCCAGCAGAGGTATGTGCTAGGCCAAGCTAGGTCACACGCCTCACCTCTGTTATGGACTGAATTGTGTTTTTCCTAAATTCGGATCTGTGTGATAGCCCTAACACCTAACAAGACTGTATTTGGAGACAGGACGTGTAAGAGAGTAATTTGGGTTAAACAAACTCATAAGGGGTGGAGGGAGCCAATATGACTGGTGTCCTTATAAGAAGAGGAAAAGATGCTGGGAATGCACATACACAGAGAGGAAAAACCACATAAAGACACAGGGAGGAGGTGGCCATCTGCGAGCCAAGGAGAGAGCCCTCAGGAGATACCAAACCTGCCAACACTTGGATTTTGGACTTCCAGCCTCCAGAACTGTGAGACAATAACTATCTGCTTTTTAAGCCATCTAGTCGGTGGTATCATGTTATGCAACCAAGCAAACTAATACACCTTAGATGAAAGGGAAACATAGTTTGCAGTTTTCCAACCTCAGTAACTGGGGGGAAGAAAATGAGAAGAAACAATGCACAGAATCCACCACACTTTATCTAAACAACAGGCTTGCTACTGAGTTTATAAATGCGTGGGGGCATTTTTTGTTGTTGTTGCAATGGAAAGAAGGAATGCTGTTGGGATTTAGAGGGTGGAACCAGTGGTACTAAATACCCTGTAGTGTATGGACCATCCCAGGCCACAAATAATTTTTGCACAAAAATGCTAATAGCTCTGTCTGTTGAGAAACTCTAGACTGGAATGGGAGCTTCAAGAAGACAGAAATTATTTATCTTCTCTACCATCAGCACCAGAGTCTGGCACCTAGGAGATGCTCAATCAAGTTGTGTTGAATAAATGTATAAGAAATGAATGATTATGAGGAGTGAAAGAATAAATGAATGGCCAGAATAACAATGGAAACAGCCCAGAACTAGAAGCAACTAAATATCTGAGTCATACAGGCATAAAATTATATTTCCTTTTTATTTTTTATCACTGAAAATTTAGATTGAAATAGAAAAGCTGAAACAAAGGTGCACGGAAGCAACTGCATGGCTGATTGATTGTTTGGTTAGTTAATGAGCAGATCAGTGGGGGATGGAGTCAGGCAGGAGAGATAGGCTGGAGTTGGCCATGGGGAGTTAATGAGTCACAGTGTGAGTGGGCAACAAGGCAAGAGAGTCCTGGGGCCATGAAACTTACACACAACCAAAACCCTCCTTTTACATATATCCATCACCCTCAAAGAACACTTGAATGGTATCAAAATCTCCATTATTTAAGTCACTTTTTACAACCAAACCATTGCCCCCACCAAGCCCTCTTAATAGGTTAATATGTCACCTAAAGGGTGACACCATGACCAATATCTGCCCATCATAGCAATTTTTAGATTCATTTACAATGCAAGTAGGTCTGTTTTTGAAGAATGTACTTGGTAGGTACATAAGAACAGTGGCAGAAATAAAAAGACTTTAGAAAACAGAGTAGCATGGGTGCCTTTGATCCCCAACCCTGGTCCTGAGTTGAGACAGCAAATATTGCCAAAGTATGTCTTTCAGGAAAGCCCAAGGTTCAACACCAAGGAATAGAATAAAACCCAAATGAAAACCATCTAGCAAATTTCCTCCCCAGTTGGTATACACATGTCTGGATGTGTCAGCCACCTGCAGCTGTCCCCTTTGTGAAACTGACATGGTCAGATATCATGCTATGAGCTCTCTGCAACTTCTCTTGGACACATCTAAACTTCCCTCCCAGCACGATCACATTGCCTCCCAACTGGGCCACAACAACTGCTAACTCTCCACCCTGCCAGGACTCCCCTGCACCTAGCAACTGTGCCACACGTTAATCTCTTCCAGCCTAGTTAACATACCTGTGTTTCTTGTCATGTTTCACATACAAAAATACATCCAATGAGGCAATTAAAATACCAATAGAAACAGAAAATGAGAACCAAAGAAAAGAGAACCACAGTAATCCAATCATTTACCCCAATGTTTCCTAGGAGCCATGGCACAAAGGAAGTCAGACGGATTGTGTAAATTTCATTAATGGAGAAGAAGAAAACTACAAATTCAAAGGAAAGCAGCTCTTCCTAAGTTCCTACATTAAGAAAGGACTCTTACAGGATTTCATGTGGAGGATGATGAAAGACACTAGGATCAAAGTCCAGATTTCATATGAAGGTTTCTTCCTCCTGAGCCAAGAGTGTAAAATTTAAATGCAGTTTAGAGAAGGCATAATTCCCAATAGACTCATTTTGATTTTTTTTTTTTTGAGACAGAGTCTCACTCTGTCGCCAGGCTGTAGTGCAGGGGCGCGATCTCGGCTCACTGCAACCTCCGCCTCCCGAATTCAAGCAATTCTCCTGCCTCAGCCTCCCGAGTAGCTGGGACTACAGGCGTCCACCACCATGCCTGGCTAATTTTTTGTATTTTTATTTTTAATTAATTAATTAATTTATTTTTTTGGAGACAGAGTTTCGCTCCTGTTGCCCAGGCTGGAGTGCAATGGCGCAATCTCGGCTCACCACAAGTTCACCTCCCAGGTTCAAGCAATTCTTCTGCCTCAGTCTCCCCAGTAGCTGGGATTACAGGCATGCATCACCACGCCTGGCTAATTTTGTATTTTTAGTAGAGACAGGGTTTCTCCATGTTGAGGCTGGTCTTGAACTCCTGACCTCAGGTGATCCACCTGCCCTGGCCTCCCAAAGTGCTGGGATTACAGGCATGAGCCACTGCACCTGGCCTAATTTTTTGTATTTTTAGTAAAGACGGGGTTTCACCATGTTGGCCAGGATGGTCTTGATCTCTTGACCTCATGATCACCCACCTTGGCCTTCGAAAGTTCTGGGATTACAGGTTTGAGCCACTGTGCCTGGCCTCCAATAGACTCATTTTTCTTAAGTCTGCATTTATCATGTTACTTTACTGCCCAGATGATGTCTCTTTCTTCCCTACCTCTTCTGAGTGGCTATCTCTAGCCTGGCTCCCAGGCTTTTTCTACTGATGGAAACTTCCCCCCAGCACTCCCTAGTATGCCCTCGAGTCCCTCCTTACCTGAGAGCAGGGCTCCTCCCCACCTTCCAACTCATCTCAGACTGGAACCCAAATCCTGCAGCTCTTGCGAAGAGAGAAGTGGAATGGGAAGGAAGGGGAAGAATAAAGTGGAGAAGGAGGAGGGAAAAAAAAATGTAAGAAGGAAAGGAGCCAAAAGAGAAAAGAGATACCCTGACACTCCAACTCCAGGGATGGATTCACATTTAAGGCTAGGTCTCAGCCCTGCGGCATCCATGGACTTTCCATCCTGCCCCCGTCTTGGCTGTGCCTCCCCTTTCCTGAGTGGCTGGGTGCTGCACCACGTTCCTCCCACCACATGCCCTCTAGCACCTGAGGCTCTGGCAACACTAAGAAGTTGACGTTCCTCCAAACACACCAAAACAGTCTACCCAATGTCCATTCCCTGCTTCTTCCTTAATTAACAGACCCTGGGCTCTATTCAGGGCTGCAACATGCACAGCTAAAAGACTGCATTTTGCTGCCTCTCTTGAATCTAGACAAAAGTCCCAGGGTGAGGTTTCTGCAAAGTCTTTTTCAAGGGGACTAATTCAGCTGGAAGAAAGACCCTCTACCCCTTGCCCTTCCCCTTCACTCTGCCTGAAATACTATAGACCCCTTATTCAAGGGTGGATGTGTTCCAAGACCCCCAGTGGACGCCTGAAACTGAGGATAGAACTGAACCCTGTATGTACATATTTTTTCCTATACCTAGACACCTATGATAGTTTAATTCATATTAACTATGAATATGAATTAAAGGCTGGGCACAGCGGTTCTCACCTCTAATCCTGGCACTTTGCGAGGCCGAGACGGGTGGATCACCTGAGGTCAGGAGTTCAAGACCAGCCTGGCCAACATGGTGAAACCCCATCTCTACTAAAAATACAAAAATTAGCCGGGCATGG
>NW_012112253.1:8718825-8722392 GCF_000951035.1 Colobus angolensis palliatus
CTTTGGGAGGCCGAGGTGGGTGGATCATGAGGTCAGGAGATTGAGACCATCCTGGCTAACATGGTGAAACCCTGTCTCTACTAAAAATACAAAAATTAGCAGGGTGTGGTGGTGTGCGCCTGTAATCCCAGCTACTTGGGAGGCTGAGACAGGGGAATTGCTTGAACCCAGGAGGCAGAGATTGCAGTGAGCTGAGATTACACCACTGTACTCCAGCCTGGGCAACAGAGCAAGACTCCATAGTTTTTTTGGTTTTGTTTTTGTTTTTAAAGTTTAATTCCTGGCCAGGAGTGGTGGCTAACACCTTTAATCCTAGCACTTAGGGAGGCCAAGACGGGTGGATCACAAGGTCAGGAGATCGAGACCATCCTGGCTAACATGGTAAAAGCCCGTCTCTACTAAAAATACAAAAAATTAGCCGAGCGTGGTGGTGGGTGCCTGTAGTCCCAGCTACTTGGGAGGCTGAGGCAGGAGAACAGTGTGAACCCAGGAGGCGGAGCTTGCAGTGAGCCGAGATCACGTCACGGCACTCCAGTCTGGGTGACAGAGTGAGACTCCGTCTGAAAAAAAAAAAAAGGTTTAATTCATAAATTAGTCACAGTAAGAAATTAACAACAATAACTAATAACAAAATAGAACAATTATAACAATATGTCACTATCACTACTCTTGCATTTTTAAAAATTATACCACAGTAGTTGATCCGATAACCAAGACCACTAAGTGACTAACAGACAGAGAGTGTATATGGCTTTGGGATGGAGTGGGATGACCTGGGATTTCATCATGCCACTCAGAAGAGTGCACCATTTCAAACTTATGAATTGTTTATTTCTGGAATTTTCCATTTAATATTTTTGGACTGCAGTTGACTAAAGTTGTGGAAAGTGAAACCATGGATAAAGGAGAAGGGGGCTAACGTACAGACATCCTGACTGGAACTCCAGCAGCCATCTTGTGACTTTGAGGATAGCACTCATATGCCTAGAATGGAAAAGCAGAGCGAGAGAGAGAAAAAAAAAATGCTTCTATAGCAGCCCTGAATTGCTTGCTTTTGGACTTCTCTATGAAAGAGAACTTAGCCTTCATTTAAATCATTTATTTGGTTTCCTCTCTTAGACAGCTAGATCTGAATGTAAAACAACAGCCATGTGGTTTTCTGCCTCTGAGCCATGGCGTAGCTGTTATCTCTGCCGAAAACCACTTCATCCTCGTCCTCCTGTGAATTTCTGGTGGGGTTAGAAGCCTCCACTGAGGCATCCCTCCCTATATGGAGTTTCTTCAATTGACCTCTCAGGCAGACCGAGTTGCTCCTTCCTGAGTTACACCTCTTCCCTAAGCCAGATGAACTCGCTTATCATTGTCTCGGGATAGTTTACACTAGTGGTTCTCTAAGTGGGTCCCGGGCCAGCAGCAGCACCTGGGAGCCCCACCCCAGACATACTGAATTAGAGACTCCCAGAGCGGAGTGGGGCTCTTGGAATCTGTGTGTTACAAGCTCTTCAGGGGATTCTGATGCAGCTCGAGTATCAGATCCCTGCTTTGCATGCATTGAGTTTTCTAGAAGAGGAGGGTCTGTGTCTGATTTTTTTTTTTTTTTTTTTTGAGATGGAGTCTCGCTTTTTTGCCCAGGCTGGAGTGCAATGGCATGATCTCAGCTCACTGCAACCTCCACCTCCAGGGTTCAAGCGGTTCTCCTGCCTCAGCCTTCCAAGTAGCTGGGATTACAGGCATACGCTGCCACATCCGGCTACTTTTTTTGTATTTTAGTAGAGATGGGGTTTCACCGTGTTGCCCAGGCTGGTCTCAAACTCCTGAGCTCAGGCAATCCACCCGCCTCAGCCTCCCAAAGTGCTAGGATTACAGGCATGAGCCACCATGCCCAGCAGTGTCTGTCATCTTTTATTCAGCAACCCTAGATTTGCCAGATACCTAATAATGGTTTAATAAATATTCAAAGAATTACATAACAGTTGATGAATAAAAATAAGAAGGATAAATTAATAGTTTATGTGAAAACACGAATTCTCTACTCCAGAAAGCCCTGTGGATATTTGCCTGCTCTTCTGTCTCAACTCTTAGCAGATCCAAAACCCCAAGGGGAGATGTGGCCCCCAGACTGGAACAGGGATTCTAGTCAATGTCTGACATGCTCTATGGCGCCACTCCTGCAAAGGACAAAAAAGAAAATAAAAACAGCAAGGGATTTTTAAAAAGAATAAAAAACATATCTTTGAGGGTTGAAGGAAATACACCAAATTTTTGTACTTGCCTCAGTTTTCCACGAAAATGTAAAGCAGTTGTTTACCTCCAATGAAACTGGTTTCACCTTAACATGGCTTTCTTTTTTCAGACGGAGTCTCACTTTGTCGCCCAGGCTGGAGTGCAGTGGCGTGATCTTGGCGCACTGCAACCTCTGCCTCCCAGGTTCAAGTGATTCTCCTGCCTCAGGCCCCTAAGTAGCTAGGATTACAGGCACCCGCCACCATGCCCGGCTAATTTTTGTATTTTCAGTAGAGACAAGGTTTCACCATGTTGGCCAGGTTGGTCTCAAATTCCTGACCTCAGGTTGATCTGCCCACCTCGGCCTCCCAAAGTGCTGGGATTATAGGCGTGAGCCATGATGCCTGGCCCTACATGGCTTTCTTGATGGGGTGAGCAGCCCAGACTACAATCTGGTTTTCTAGAAAGGGAAAGTGGGGAAGACAGTGGACAGTATGCATTGCACATCAGAACATGATGAGGAAAGTTCTCACATTGCCAGGGCAGGCGATGAAACTCGGCAGCCGCCCCTCAGAAATACTTCAAAGCCAGCGGGGGAGGAATGTTCCTCTCAGCAAATGAAGAAATATTCAGCTAAGCTGGGACCCAGATCATGAGCTTCTGAGAAAAAATAAAGCATGTCAACAACCTTCTCTACACTTCTCCTTCATGGATGTGAGAGAATCAAGGAAGAGGGAGACATTTTTCTACCAATTCAGCTCAACAGACTTTTCTGAAGACCTCATTGGGCCAAGCAGATCTGGGTACATGGGGGTCCAGGGTGACCACAACGCAACTCTGCTCTCAAGTCCTGTTGTCAGACCCCTTAGGTGAGTTGATGTATTTCATCTCAGCTATTGCCATCATCATCATCCTCACTGCTGGGCTGCTATTCACAGAAATTCACAGCCTATGGGATGAGACTCACCTATACAAGGCATTCATCAGGCAATGTGACAAATGCAGTATTAGATGTTTGTATGTGATGAAGTAGTGAGGAGAAGAGAATGATTGACTACCTCAGTAATCAGGCAAGGTATGACCAAGGGGAAAATGTTGAGCAAGGTTTTGAAGGATAAATAGGAGTTTGCCAACCTTAAGCTAAGGTAGGACACCTGAGAATTCTTTTGTCTCCAGAAGTCTTTAAATATGGATCTATATGATGGAGTCCAACATTGAAATTCATTCTGGAAGATCCCTGAGAATAGTGCTTTTCAGACATTAATGTGCCCACAAATCATATGGGAATCTTGTTAAATGATTCTGGCTCAGAAAATCTGGGCTAAGTCCTAAGAATTTGCATTT
>NW_012112253.1:8723443-8726727 GCF_000951035.1 Colobus angolensis palliatus
AAAAAAAAAAAAAAAAAAAAAAATTCCTGGTCATATGCAGAGCCAACTTGCAGGGTTTGATGTAGAACAAAACTGCAAAACGCTTTGTTCAAAAAAAAAAAAAAAAAAGCAGGGAAAGTGCTTTCTCCTTTCTCTACAGTCGCTCTCTCAAGCTATCATGGTATTTTTTACTTGCTATTTAATGGTGTGCCCCCTCGGGCATGGGGATTCACCCTTGTGGCAAATGCAGTCCCTAATAGTTGCCCAGGGCCTGTCTCGTGGCTCTGTGCATGGGGCATACATGTCAGTCTGGCACCCTCATCCTGGGCCCCTGAGCATGAGGGTGGCAGCAGTTGCCAGGAGACAGCGAGAAAGCAAAACCCTTACAGGGAAGTGGGGAGGTGCAAAACAGGGTGGCAGGCCCAGGCAGCAGTCGAGGCTCCAAGCCCCACCACATGCTCTATTGTCCCATGGGACTTTGCTTACAAAACACACACTCAAAAATAAAATTACTAAGAATTTCAAGATGGCGATCACAGGGCATTAAACCCAGAGCGTGGAGTCCTACATGACTATACTGGTAACACAGCCACAAAGCCCTGCCCTACCTTGGTTTAGAGATACCTAGCCTTGGGCAGGTGGCTTGATCTTTCCAAGCCTGTTTCCTCATCTGCAGATGAGTATGAGAATACCTACTTTGGCTGGGCACGGTGGCTTACGCCTGTAATCCCAACACTTTGGGAGGCCGAGGTGGGTGGATCATGAGGTCAGGAGATTGAGACCATCCTGGCTAACATGGTGAAACCCTGTCTCTAGTAAAAATACAAAAAAAAAAAAAATTAGCTGGGCATGGTGGCGGGTGCCTGTAGTCCTAGCTACTCAGGAGGCTGAGGCAAGAGAATGGCATGAACCAGGGAGGTGGAGTTTGCAGTGAGCGGAGATCGCGCCACTGCACTCCAGCCTGGGTGACAGAGCGAGATCTGTCTCAAAAAACAAACAACAACAAAAACAAACAAACAAACAAAAAACCTACTTCAGGTGACTGTGAGATTTCAGGAGATAACAGGGAAGTGGTGAGATGAAGGACCAGTGGGTTTTTCTATGTCTAGTCCTTGGCACAATGACACATGTTCCCCTGCACAGGACTCACTTGCAGCTCATCCTGGCTGTGCATCTCCCCACAGGGGCCTGGCAGCCCTGGAGCTGGTCTACACCTTGTTCAGGGAGATGAGCCCCTGATCACATCTTCAGAGGTCTGGCAGTATTGAGATGCTATGGAAGTTCCTGGGCACTCTCTATCTCCGTACTTCTCCTGCCAACCTATTAACAAATAGCTCTGAGGAAGCACTGGTCCATGGAACATACTTTAGAGGAGCACCGATGTAAAGTGTCTCCGACACTCCAAAAGTGATGGGGATTCTTGCATTTCTTTGGCCAGAGTTGTCTTCAGGAGAGTGGTTCCCAACTGCACATAGAAGTCCCTGCCTCCCTATGCCCCCCGCACCATACCTCCAACAGCTAAATCAGAGTGTCCAGGGAAGAGGAACTCAGGCCTTAGTAGCGTCTAAAGTTCCCTCAGGTGATCCCAATATGAGCCTGGGCAACAGAGCACCACTGATGTATGAGGGCGGTGTCTCATCCCTCCCAGGGATGCTATTACCCACTTTGACAGGACAGAAAACAGAGAAGTGGCTTTCCGAGGCCACGAAGTTAGATGTGTGTGCCACCCTAGCCCTCGCTTTGCAAAGGAGCAATAGCTTCTCCTGGGAGCTTGTTAGAAGTGAATCTTAAATGGTTTCTTTAACAAAATTATTTGATCCTCCCCATCATCCACAAAAATGTCAATATCCAGAGAAGTGCCCCCTTTTGCTCAGCTGTTCTGCTCTGTGACATCCAAGAGTGTCTCAGAACAGAAGCCAGCATCTGAGGCAGAATGCCCTGGGTGTGAGTGCCAGTGGCCTCCCCCCAACTGCCCAGCTGTTGACGGTCTCTCCAGTGTTCTAACCCCAGGTTCCCTGGTCTGTTCCAGGCATAGCCAATAACAGCACCCACGCCTCTTCAGGTGACCACGGGCACAAGCAGGAAAGCTCTGTGCTCAGCTGACTTCAATGACCATCAGCAGCCACTGACCCAACAGCCATGAAAAGCACTCTAGCCATTAAGTATCAAACCCAGCCAGGGACTAAGAGGTTCGCCATCTCTCCTGGCAAGAGGCTGTTCCCACATTTCTTGTGACAGATGTGGCTCTCGCTTTGATCCCACTCTCCAAAAAGGACTGTGGACCTTCTCCAAGCCCTTTGTTCCCAGAGGGGGTTAGCAAGGAATCCGCAGAGCTGCTGTGGAAAGCTATCCGGGCATAATCCCTTGTGGAAAATGCAGCTGGCCCTCCAGCTGGGCCCAGGTGGTGAGGATGCAGGCCTGAGATGGGCTGGGGTGAACCCTGCACAGCCAGATGAACCTCCCGTTCTGCAGGCCTTTAGTGCAGCCTCTCAGTAGCCAAACCCTCCACCCTCCCAGCCCCATGGAGAGGGCGCGAGGGCTTGCCAATTCTCACCCAGGACTTTGTTCCTTTTGACAATATGAGCCAGCTGGTGTGAGGGATCCCAGTGCAGCAGGGCATACACTATATGTAGGTCCCCCACTGCCTGGAGACTTTGGTGCTCTGGATGGCAAGGGCTACACCACCGCTTCTCAAACTTCTTCGTGCATACCAGTCACTGGAGTTCTCATTCTAATGCAGAATTGGGTTCAGGAGGTGGAGGGGAGGGGGCTGAGATTCTGCATTTCTAACAAGCTTCTAGATGATTCCAGACTGCTAGTCCATGGACCACACTTTGAATAGGGAGGGCTCAGGTTTGAATTCTTCCCTGGACCATTCTTGACTGCATGGCCTTGAGAAAGGTATTTAACTCTCAGAACCTCTGTTTCCTCTCCTGCAAGATGGAGCAATAATCAGCATCTTCCCTATAGAGTGGGAGGCAGCCCAGCTCCTGAGTGGGTGAAGGGCGGGGCTGGAGCTTAATCCAAGGCAATGCCTTCAGCAAAGCAAGAGAGACACCCCCTGTAAGGATGTTCAAAGAGGATTTGGGATCCCAACAACATTATTCCTTCCCCAGGTGATGGGGCAGGTGGGTTTAGAATCAAGCAGACCTGAATGGCACTCTGAGTCTGAAGCCACTCCTCTGTAACTTATGGACAACAAAACTTGTTGGGAAGAGGAAGGAAGGAAGGGAGGGAGGGAGGGAAGAAGGGAGGGAGGAAGGGAAGGAAGGAGGGAGGGAAGGAAGGAAGGAAGGAAGGAAGGA
>NW_012112253.1:8726787-8748364 GCF_000951035.1 Colobus angolensis palliatus
AGGGAGGGAGGGAGGGAGGGAGGAAGGAAAGAAGGGAGGGAGGGAGGAAGGGGAGGGAGGAAGTGGAGGGATGACTTTAAGTCAACTGCTTAGCACAGGACTGAGCACTCAAATGTTTGTTTCCTTTTCCTATGTCAGCTTCCTTTTTTTCTGTTGGTTTTCCATTTTTATCTCTCCAGAGATAATGCAACCATAATCCAACAGGGTCAACTAGGAGCTTCTGAGGATTATCATTCAATGACCATGAGCATGAATGCTTGTCTCCAAATCACACTTACTAGTAAGGATCCTTTCATTAGAAGTGATAGAAACCCCCACTCAAACTTCAGGATATTATGGCTCCCTTAACTGAACAGTCTACTGGGGTTCAGGCATAGCTGGATCTAGGTACCTAAGTGATATTGTCAGGGATGTGTCTCTATCTTTCTGTTCTGCTTTCCTTAGCATTTGCTTCATTTCCAGGCAGGCTCTCTAGGTGTGGTAAAAAAGATGACCTCCAGCAGCTCCAGGTTGGCTGATCTGGCATAAAAAGGAGAGCCTCTTTGCCAAACAACCCAAAAAGAGTTCCAGGACTAATTCTTATCAGTCCAGGCAAAGTGATGTGTTTGTCCTGAGTAACCTGCTCAGCTCTGTGTGACACATCTATCCTGGAGACAGGGTGGGAGCCCGTAAGGTAGACACACCTGACAGTGATGACTTGAGCATACTCTGAGAATGACCCTGCATGGCAGATGCACCTGGATGTGTGTTTGGGGTTCCAAAGATCCTCAGGAATGGGAGGGGCCAACCCTTATCCATTTCTTAGCTATGAGAAACACTGAGCCCCCAGTTTGATGCACGGAATGCACAGGGCCCGTGCAGGGGATTGAGGCCCTTTGTTTTGAGTTAAATGAAGGTTGCCAGGTGGAGGTTGTTAGCAGGAGGGTGCTAGGTGAAAATGCTGTATAAACCACATGCCTTTGGAAGCAGTTGTGGTTCTCCGGTCCAGCCCACCACCACTGGACCACTGTGTATGTAGGTTTCCTGCTAATAAAACCCCACGTCTCATTTGAGGACTCTGGGTCTCTTCTTCAGCCTCCTGAACCTAGTACCTTCCCTAATGAAGTTAATAGAAGCCCAGCACAACAGAGACTAGCCCCCAGATCATTTTGACAGGGTAAATGGGAGGTATATTAATTTGCCATAACAAATACCACAAACTAGGGGACTTAACAGAAATGCATCTTCTCCCAGTCCTAGAGGCCAGAAACCTAACATCAAGGTGTTCAAAGAGTTGGTTCCTGTTGGAGGTTCTGAGGCAGAGCCTGTTCCAGGCCTCTCTCCTAGCTCCTGGTGGCGTTGACAATCCTGATCCTCCGTGTTCTTTCCCTTGCAGTTATTTCATTCCAGTCTCTGCCTCTGCTTCCTTTTCTCTGTCTTCTCCTGGTCTTCTTATGGTGACACCAGTCATTGAACTTAGGACCAACCCTAATCCAGGATGACCTCATCCTAGCTATATCCACAAAGACTCTTATTTCCAAATAAAGTCACATGCTGAACTTCCGAGTAGACATGAATTGGGGTGGGGAGGGAGGCATTATTCAACCCGGTATAGGTGGTGAACCAGAGGAAAAATTGAGTATGGATACAAGAAAAAATGGAGTATGGATGCTTGGCAGGCAAAATGTAAAGCCAACAGATGTCCACAATACCACATAAGTCACCCATCATCAAATTGCCAAAATTGAAGAGATCTTAAACAAATCTGTTGTCCCGCTACCTAGTAACAACTGTGTCTAGTTAACTCCACAAGGAAAATCCCATAGGGGACACAGTTCCACAGCAACCAGGAATCTCTCTTTGATGGGAGTGCTTTTTAGAAGCTGAGCTAAATTTGTAACTGGAATTCTCTTCAAGTTAACCTACCGCCTGCCCCCTGTGCTGATTTCACATATGTCCAAAATACTGAAAGCTCTAGCCCTCCAGGGAATTCGACTTCCGGCCCATGGAGTGCAGCTGCATCTAAAAATGTCAGGATACTTTGTGAAGGCAAAGTCAACTATTTCTGCATCTCCAGCCTCAGGAAACATATCCTCCAACTTGGCTCAATGGGCCTGTCTTCTCAGAATTATCATCACTAATACAGTTAGAGATTTTACTGTTTTTCCCTCACCTGTAGAAGAAAATTCAAATTTCAGTTTCTTGGGGGGAAAAAATGTAGAAGAATATAAGCCAAACTCTTACCAGCGGTTATCTCTGGAAGGTGAAAAAAAGAGAGTTCCAATGGAGTATAAGTTATGTTTGAAATAAGAAAAATACATAAAGACACTTTTAAATTAAAAATAGCTCCTATTAGTTCTGCTAAACCCATTAACAGACTTTATGTTGTAGTGCTAACAGCCATTGACATGATATACAGCAAGTAGCAAAATTTCTCTCCTAACAATGACAAACACAAAATCTAAGCACAACAAAAGCAGTGAAAACAGAAAAGTCCATGTGAACAAAATCCAAGGCAAATGACATTTATCATTTCAATTTCCTTGAAGGAGCAATGATTTTCCATTTGATGTAGTGATAATTCCTGGGGACCTGAGACCCTGGACAAGGGTTAAGAGTCCAAAGTCTGAGTCACACTTCCCAGCTGTGTGACTCTAGGCAAGTCACTTTGCCCCGATGGGCTTAGTTTCCTCATTTTCTAAAAATATCCCCACTATTTATATAGTCATTGTAACAGTCAAATTGATCCACCTATAGGAAGGAGCTTGGAAAACACGATAAAAATTATAAGGGATTATTAATAAAATAATTATTTAAGCACATGTGGCATCCTTCCAGACCCCAATAAAGTACAAACACAAAGGTAGTCCTTTTCCTCAAAATGATGGCTTTTGTTTAACCTCAGTGCCAAAGGCAAAAATCTTCATGTTCCTCAGTCTGAGAACTGCAACCATGCAAGGTTTTACTCTTATTATTTATTTATTGCCTTTACGCTCCATCCCCTCACTCCCTTTTCCCTCCCCCTGCCTCTGGGCAACCTTCATTCTCTTTAATAGAGTGCTTTTTGTACATATTCCATAAAAACTGTATATATTTGTATGGGTGTATCTCTAATCTATATAAATGGCATAGATAACTCATTTTGCTTCCTAGAGTTCTCACTAACACTGTGTTGTTGAGATCCAGCGATGTTGCTGTTGGCCGGCTGATGTGTTTCCTATAACTGATGCTTTAAACTTCATGTGCATCCACAGCACTTTGTCGGCCTCCTCTCTTAGCTGAGAGACAACTCCATACTTCTACAAATAACACAGCAAAGAACATCTTTGTTCAAGGATTCCAGTTTATGCAGCCTCCTTGGGTATGCAATACACAATTCGCTTGCTCTCCAATTCAGTCTCCTTGTAGCAGTGAGGGGAGGCTCCTGGATCTCCCACCCTCGTCACACTTGGCACTATCCAGCTTTCTAACAAAGGTATAGTCTAACAGATGTAAAGTGGTAGCTTGTGGCTGTTTAATTTTCATCTGATTAGTAATAATGTTAAGCACCTCATCATATGTTTATTATTTGAGATGGAGGTTTTTCTGCTAAAAATTGCCTCATTATATCCTTTTCCCATTTTGTCAGAAGTTGCCATCTTTTTTTCCCATGGATTTGAGGATTTTCCTGAGTAAAGACCTTCTCCCATTTCTGTCATCTATTATAAACTTTGTCCAGGGACTAGACCAGAAATCCTTAATATCGACCAAAAAGAGCAAATCCACCTCTTTTCTACCTTATGGTTTGGCTCTTCCTATTAGCACCACCTAGCAAGCAAAACTCACCTTGTGTCTTAAGCTCTCCTGTTGCCCTAAAGATGGAATCCAAGCACCTCACACTGATACACAGGGCCCTTAATCCCAACCTTGCCTGCCTCTTTTCTGTTACCCAAGCCCACTCTTCTATTCACAACTCTGCCTTTCGTGTGCTGTTGCTGTTCTCATTTTTTTTTTTTTTTTTTTTTGAGACGGAGTCTCACTCTGTCACACAGGCTGGAGTACAGTGGCGCCATCTCGGCTCACTGCAAGCTCCACCTCCCAGGTTCATGCCATTCTCCTGCCTCAGCCTCCCCAGCAGCTGGGACTACAGGCGCCAGCCACCACGCCTGGCTAATTTTCTGTATTTTTAGTAGTGACAGGATTTCACTGTGTTAGCCAGGATGGTCTTGATCTCCTGACCTCGTGATCCGCCGGCCTTGGCCTCCCAAAGTGCTGAGATTACAGGCGTGAGCTACTGAGTCCAGCCTTCTCACTTTTAAGATTCCCTTGTTTCTCTTCTTTAGCTGGTAAATGTGAAGACTCTTTCCAGTGTCACTTCACTTGTGAGTATTTGGGGTGTCTTTTTTTATTTATTTATTTATTTTTTTCTGAGACAGAGTCTTGCTCTGTCACCCAGGCTGGAGTATCGTGGCTCGATCTCAGCTCACTGCAACCTCTGCCTCGTGGGTTCAAGCAATTCTCCTGCCTCAGTCTCTCAAGTAACTGGGATTCCAGGTGCACACCACCACACCCGGCTAATTTTTGTATTTTTAGTAGAGTTGGGGCTTCACCATGTTGGCCAAGCTGATCTTGAACTCCTGACCTCAGGTGATCCACCCGCCTTGGCCTCCCAAAGTGCTGGGATTCAGGCATGAGCCACCGCGCACTGCTTGGGGTGTCTTTTCAACTCAGTACAGCATTGATATTTGCACATTTAACCAATGTGGTTTCCACTTTGGGAGATAAATCATCGTGGCCCACAACATGTTACTGTTATTATATCACTAAATAGTGCCAAGTTAGAAGAAGAGATACTCACCTGTTCATGTTACACGTGCATAAGCTGAGCCTTCATCAATGCCAGACAGTGCCAGACACACATTAGAGGTGGTGAAACATTTTGTTCAGTCCACTGCCTTAGAGGAAAGAGACTCCAATATAACTGAGCTGAAATCCAGCTAGGACAAAGGTACAGAGGTTTCTAAAGGGAGAACAGAGAGGGAACTAAAAGGGATTATGGGGATGTGAAAAGGGGGGAATAAAAATAAAGAGACTAGAGGGGCTACGGGGAAATGGAAAATCACATAAAAGGGGATGAGTGGAAAATTACTAAAAATTATTTGGCAAGACAAAAGTCTATGTTGGGCGATAGAGATTCTGCAGTTTGACAGCACTGCAATTTTTGAGCCCAAACTCAGCATGAGGCTGGGGTCAGTAGCCCCCAGAGTCATGGCTAGTGCAGGTGGAAGCCGGGCTAAAGTTTAGTCAAGCCTCCCAGTGTGGCGTTCAGGCAAGTTCTTTGTGCCACATGGGACATGGTTAGGTAACCTGCATGTGGCTGAACGATCAACCAGTGTGAAAGCCTAGGTTTAAACACAAGTCTGCCTGACCACAATGTCCGAAGTCAACCCCTGTTACTTAGGTCGGCATTTGTAATGTTGCTGAGGTGTGGCGTGAGCCCCATGGAAGGCCCGTGAGCGGGAGGGAGTCGCTTCACTAGTGAGGCTGCCCCACCACCCTCAGCTTCATGGTTACCTCTGGTCCTGAGGTAACAGGAACTCTTGTGAAGAAGAGCACTTTGTAGAAATTTGCCAATTGAGACTCCAAAATAAAAAACCTGGTAAAATAGGTGAGTGATTACTTTGAGATGGAAGAATACACAAGAACTACTTGCTTCTTAATGGGAATGTAATTTAGGAAAAAGCCAAAACATTTATTTCACAAACATGGAAACTTTCATAAGTTTCTGGAAGTTTCTATAAGTCCTCTCAACCTTCACCATCCTGAGATACAGTGAACTCTTTGAACAGGTTTTGGCAAAAAAAGAAAGAAAGTGTCGTTTTTTTCCATATGAACATTGGCCATAAGATACTTCATTGCAAGGCACACTTTCAGTAAAAAGAGACATTAGCAACACTCCTCTTTGTGGCAGAGAACAACAGGTTGTAAAACTTAAGTCCCCCTCAGAGTCTAATTTAGATAATTATAGTTTGCCTCCTAGGACTCTCCCTGAGGATCCAGCTGGCTTTGGCTATCATCATTACTGCTATTCTTCTAAATTACTGGGCAGGGCAGGATGACAAGGCTGTGTCTGATGCAGGGAGAGCCTAGGAGGAAAGGTGTTCCTCCATCAGCAGCTTGTCCCTGTCTGACAAAAACCATTATTTTGTACAGAGCACAAAGCACCCACACTCAGTGTAACATAAGCAGAAAAGTCAGCGAGGGTTTTGCGCGGTCTTCCCTGTCGGTCTGCCTTTCCAAAATGAGACAGACCTCTTGCACTCTGCTGGAACCTTCCATGCTCCTTCGCAATAGACCTGGTTCAGGAACACCAGCTGAGCTGACTCGGAAGCCACATCACATAGAAGCTAAGAACATCTTGTCAAAGCCCGACTGTGTGGGATCCTATCCTGGTTCTGCCACTCTGGGGTGTGTGATGTGGAGCGAACTCTTCTCCCTCTATGTGCCAGAGAGTCCTCATCTGTAACATGGGAATAATAGCAATGCCTTCCTCACGGGCAGTCACGAGGAGCAACCAAATTCACCACACACAGAGGAGAGCCTGGCCTATTGCAAACACGGTCCACAGCGTCTGCTCCTACCAGTCCCTCAGAATCAGGTCATGAGCTTCTCTGAGCCGGGCTGCGGCCAATGGCATGCAGTTATCACAAATGACGACAGCAGCTGGTACATGTATGCTGCTGCGAACACGTGAGATGTTATGAAGTGTCAGCAGGTCCCTGGGATGTGGAGAAAAGACTGAGCTGCAGGATCCAGAAAAGGATGTGTCCCATGCCTGTAAGGGTCTCAGGCCACATGCCTCCCCCTTTTGTGCCTCCATTTCCCCATCTGAAAATGTTCCAAGTGAAATACATCATTTCTCTCACACTTCCATCCTAAGACTTCCAACCACTGCCTGGGCCTGGCTGAGATGTCCTTGCAGTCAGCTTTATAGTCATCCCAAAGTGTGCTGTTGGTATCTAGGTTGGAAATAAATCACCTGGAATAAAGATTTGATTGTGAAACCTAGGAAGGAGCCACTGAGAGACCTCCCAGAGTGTTGCTGAGGTTCGAGACAGGACGGGGAGGAAGGGAGTGGATTCCTCAGGCTGTCTGACAACAGACAAGAGAGGAAAAGCATGTGCCAGAATGCTTTTCATAAATCAAGAGCAGAAGGGGCCATTCAGAGACACCCTCGGGGACCTGACATCATCCTTGCCATAACCTCAGGTGGCTGCAAAATACCGAGTCTTTTGGTCTCTTGGAGATGGACTGGCTGAGGGGCCACCCAAGAGCACGTTTCTGACCTATTTGTCCTCAGCGCTGGAAGACTCAATGCTGTTGTCTCTGCTGGCCCCCGTGACAACCAGATTAGACAATCAATCTAACTGTCAGTGAAATCTATTCATTATCAGATTCTGCCCAGCCTTCCTTGGATGGGAGTTGCAGCCTGATGACAAAAAGAAATGAACTAGACCTGAGAAGGACAGGGCCAAGGCCAAGATGAACCCAGGGAGCCAGCTTCCAAGTTGGAAGAAGAAGGTGTGTGTACTTTTGAGTTCAAGGGTGGATGTCCAAGGCTGCCCAGCTTCCACGCGCATCAGCACCCTGCCTTTCAGTTAACACAGCAGAGAGAGTGAGGCAAACACTGCCAGGCTGTACCCTCCAGCGTAGAGAGGAGTCTCCTTACAATGGGAATGGGCCGCTCTGAGCCCCCACTGTCCAGGGCAGGAGCTCTGGGCACAGGAGTCATCAAGACCTGCACAACCACAGAGAGAAGTCACCAGATCCCCATCGCCACCCTGCAGGCAGTGTGGGGGCTGTGCCGAGCGCTGCCTCAGCCGGGTCTCCTCTGTCCCACTCAGGGCAAGAAGAGAACCCACAGGTGTGGGAGTAGAGGGCCACAGACCCACCCCTCCCAACACCAGACTCAGTTCAGTGCCCTCTGGCACCTAGAAAAGTGCCCAGCATACACTGGCCGTGCAGCAAATGGTGGCAAAGGAAGGGCAGATTCCAACATTCTGGTGGTCTTGGACAAGAGGCTTTAGAGGTCTTGGATCTCTGTGTGATCTTGGACAAGAGGCTTTACCTCTCTGAGTCTCAGTCCCGGCTCTAAAAACTGTCAAGATGATGATAATGTCTGCCCGAGTGTAAGAAGAGACAGAATGGGAAATGCATGGAAAACCACTCAGGCGACTGGAAACACTCCACAAAGGCAAAGGATTAAAGATTAGAAAACTGTCTCCTCCACATGCGAACCTGAGGACCTTAAGTTAAGGGAAATAAGCCAAGCACAGAAAGACAAACACCCTGTGATCTCACTTACATGTGAAATCTAAAAAGCCGAAAGCATGAAAGTAGAGAGCAGGATGGTGGTTACCAGGGGCTGGGGGGAGGGAGAGGTTGGAGAGATGTTGGTTAAAGGGTACAAAATTTCTATTAGGAGCAAAAAGTTCAAGAGTTCTATTGCACAACATGGTGTCTATATTAATAACAATGTATTTTACTCCTGAAAATTTTTCCTGAGATGTTAAGTCTCACCACAAAAATATGATGTGCATGTGAGGCAATGCATATCTTAATTAGCTCAGTGGAGCCATTCCACAATGTATACATATTTTAAAACAACATGTATGCAATAAATATATACAATTTTTTTGTCAACTAAAACATTTTTTAAAAAAGAAAATTATCTCCTCATTCCTCTCAAATATGCCCAGATAATATTTTATGGGTAAACAAGAAAAATTCTGTTTTCTCACTTTCATCTATTAAACTGACCACAAACTGGGCTGCTTATTATTATTATTATCATCATCATTTTGGAGACAGAATCTCACTGTGTTGCCCAGGCTGGAATGCAGTGGTGCTCTCTCTGTTCACTGAAACCTCTGCCTCCCAGGTCTGAGCAACTCTCGTGCCTCAGCCTCCTGAGTAGCTGGGATTACAGGCACCCACAACCACACCTAATTTGTCTAATTTTTTATATTTTAGTAGAGACAAGGTTTCACCGTGTTGCCCAGGCTGGTCTCAAACTCCTGACCTCCGGTGATCCACCCACCTCAGCCTCCCAAAGTGCTGGGATTACAGGCGTTAGCCACTACGCCTGGCCTGGGCTAATAATTAACTTACATACATCTCAGACAAACACGCGCTCATAGACACACACACACATTCTCTCTCTCTCTCTCTCCCTCTCTGCCACCTCACTCTGGCCACTCCCCAGGATTCTATGGCAGTCAATGGCACCAGCATCCATTTGGTCCACAAGACAGCACACAGTGTGTCATGACTGACACTGTTTCCCACTCCCTGACCCAATTTCAAATCTTGAGTCCATTCTACGCCCTGCAGGGCTTCCCAACCCCTTCTCCTACCCTGGCCTTGGACTCCATCCTCTTGCCTGGAGTATTCCAGTTGCCTCCAAGCAGGCCCTGGCATCTGCTCCTGCCCGGCACCCCCATTCTCCCAGCTCTGATCAGGGTGATCTTTCTGGATGGCACCTCTGACCCTGTCACTTCTTCAAGGTCCTCCTACCATTCAGCATCAAGAAGGGCCTGGCCAGCTTGGGCCCCCCCATCCCCTCCCCACCCCCGGCTTCCTCCTGGGCCTCTTCCCCAAATACTGCCCCCTTTGCTTTCCTGACTCTGTGGAATGAGCCTTTGTTCAGACCTTCAAAGACACAGGCTCCTCTTGCCTCAGGGGTTTGCAGACACTCTTCTCTCTGCCAGGAACCCGCTGGTCCTCCCTCCTCCACCCGGGACACCTTATTCTTCCCTCTGATTTCCATGCAAATGTTTTCCCCCCGGGGGGTCTTTCCCTAACCACAGCCCTGCCCCCACCCCATACTTGCCCAACCCTGGGGAGGAACCGCTCTTTTAGCCCCCTTTGGCATTTACCCACAGTTTTTAATTATACATTTGGTGATTTTTCTTACCTAGGTCTCCACCCCCAGATGAAAACTCCAGGAGCGGGAACTGCCTCAATTCTCTTCGCCTCTGTAACTTAGAACGGGCTGGGCACTTGCTAGGCAATGATGGCTGCAGTAACCCCTTGGGAATCAAACCCCTTTTTATTGTTATTTTATCCTTTTTAAAAACCCTGCCTATAAATAATTGTAACTGACGTGAATGGCCTTTGAGGAACTAGGGCTGCTTGCCATGGATCTGAGGAGATGGTTCTCAAACATGGTAGCGGGGTACAGCCACTGGGAGCTTTCAAAAAACATTGAAGCCCAACTCCCATCCCCAGACAGTTTGTTTTAAATGGTTTAACTGGGATCGACCCCTATATATTTTTAAAAATTTCCCCCCACTGACTCTACTCTGCAGCCAGGATGGACAGCCATGGGCCTTGGGGGTGCAGTCTGGGTTCACCTCTGGCCCAGCAGTCAGGAAGCAATGATGCCTTCAATCTGGGAAGCCCATCTGCTTTGAAGAAGAAGCCAAGCCATTAGATGAGGGGAGAAGAAATAGGGTCTACCCCCAAATAAGGGACAGATAAGATCCAGGCTACCTGTCAGGGTTCTTATCAAGTGGAGAAAGGACAGAACGCAGAAAGCCTAGACCTGCACACAAGCTGGCTGTGGCCATCAGCAGAATCTGGGGGTCCCAGGGAAGACCACCGCACATTCACGGGCCTCAGACTCACCAGAACAGGCCCAGGGCAGCAAGGACAAGTACAGGACCCTTGCCCAGCAAGGTAGTCTGTTAACGCTGGGTGGTCCTAAGGAACCGCCCAGCGCTAAAAGAAAAACTTTAGACAAATTAAATTTAACAGAGTTTAACTGAGCAAAGAACGGTTGAGATAGAGGCAACCATGGACCCAGAGTAGGTTCAGAGACTGGCGCTGCCACAGGGTTGGAAAGAGTTTATGGACAGAAAAAGGAAAGTTTCATGTAGCAGATGGAAGTAATGTATACAAACAGCTGGACTGGTTAAAGCTCGGCATTGGCCTTAGGTGAACACGGCTTGAACAGTTGGCCACCTGCGATTGGCCGAAACTTTGTGATTGGTACAAGGGTAGGTTACAGCCTGTTTACATGTTCAGTGAGGTTATAGTTCACCATAAATGGAGAAACCTTTAGGCTGAACTAAAATATGTAAGAAGACAGCTTTAGACTAAACTTTACACCAGTGTACCCTGCTTTGGTTTAAGCCCAGGATGTATCTAACGCGTCAGCCTGAAATTCCTCAGGGCCTTGGGACTGCTGAATCTGGGGGCAGCAGAGACTAATGACAGCCAGAGAAATTCCTCTCTAATTTTCAAGACCCATCTAGAGTTTGGTGCTTAGAAAGCAAACTCTTCTTTAGTGGACATCTGAAATAGACAGAGGTGCTATTGACAAGCCTGCCTCCCCACCCTCCTGGCAACACGGCTTCTCAGCTCACCTCATGGGTCCACTGTTTTTGTGCATGTGTGTTTGTTTCCAGTTTTGAAAGTTGGTTCTGTGCTCCAAGGACAGGACAAGATTAACAACTCGAAAAGATAATGGCCCTCTCCTCTCCAGCCCAGAAGGGCCAGCACCTCCTTGGCAATCAGCCAGCCTGACAGTGTCCTTCCCAATGATGGGAAAGCACTGGTACCTGCAGTCAAGACTCCATCAGGAGGCACAGCAAACCCAAGGAGGCTCCAGAGGCTGCACAACAGGGCTGCTAGAAGCTTGCACCCCGTGACCCACCTCAATGGGTCAGATTTGCAACAAAACCAACCGTATTGCCCTCACCGACATCAGGCATCAGCCACCAGGCACTTGGAGCTCAGACCCGGGGAGAAATCTGCAATAAAGCAAGGTTGCTTTCTGGTTAGAGTGGAGAGTGGGAAGCCAGCCAGGACCCAAGCAAAGAAATTGGGGGCAGAAGGACACAGCAAAGAATTGTTGCTAGGGAATTATATTCCTCACGAAGCCTACAGTCCAGGCAGGGGGAGGTAGGCCTGGGAGGCCGCACTCCAAGAGTCTGAGGGCCTCCCTTGGATGCCACTTCCACACAGAGATGAAGATGGCGTTCAAAATGGCGGAGGGGGCCAAGGCTGGGGGCACTGAGCAAGCCACATGCCCAACCGGATGGGGCAGAACAAACTGACAAAAATGGCCTTGGCCTGTCAGAAACTACTTCCAAGAGTCACCTTGGATGGGAAATGTTCAAAATGACAGCATTAGGCTGGCAAGCCCCACCCTGAGTCTCCAAACTAGGTCCAGTGTGCCTGTTCCAAACTCTCAGAGCCTACGATTCATTCCCCATGAACACTTACTGCCGTCGGTCATTATACTTTTATTTTGTGATGATTTGCTCAGTGTCTGTCTCTAAGCTCTGTGAAGTCAGGTCCTGCCTGGTTTCAGCGGTATTGTGTACCCAGAGCTGAGCACACTATCTGGGCTGAGCAGGTGTGAAACACTTACTTGTTGAGTGAATGAATATTCTCTCTACCTCACAGACGTGGATACTAAGATTCCACTGCTAGTGTGCAACAGAGGAATATGCAAACCCAGATTTAATATACTTCTGAACCA
The DNA here is from genome assembly GCF_000951035.1 of Colobus angolensis palliatus. NCBI lineage: Eukaryota > Metazoa > Chordata > Mammalia > Primates > Cercopithecidae > Colobus > Colobus angolensis. The sequence continues at coordinate 8,739,296 of NW_012112253.1, forward strand.
GCGGTTCTCAAACTTCCACTACAACAGAATCACCCAAAGGGCTTGTTAAAATCACAGATTTCTGGGCCTCAGTTCCAGAGTTTCCGTTGAAGTAGGTCTGGGGAGGGACCAGAGAATGCAGAATTTGTGCTTCTGTCAAGTTCAGCCAGATGATGCTGATGTTGCATGCAGGTCCAGTCTGGGGACCATCCAGGCTCCTCGTCTCTGAGCACCTCCCCCCAGCTGGATACATTTGGTAGCGAAGAAAAGTCGATGTAATTTCACCCTTGATTCACAACTGTCTTTTGTTTGTTTGTTTGTTTGTTTTTTGAGTGTTTACTCAAGGCTTATATTCACGTCATTAGAATCTGGTGTATCTCCTGGACTGTAAGGACCTCCTTCCTCCCCACCATCCTGATGACAGAGAGAGCAAGCAGCAGCAAAGCTGAGTCTCCCCAGGGGGCTGGCCAAGGCTCCGAATGAACTGGCAGCCCAGAGGCAAAGGGGTCTGGGAGAACCTCTCCAATCCCAGCACAGCTGACTCATGTCCATAAAAAACAGAAACATGAAATTCTGCCTAGAGAGAAATGGGCAGGCCACAGTGCTCACTACAGCCCTGGAGATTTCTAGAACGTTCCCAGAGCCACACTTTCAGACACCCCACAGTCCACCTAACATCCCCCTTTCTCCACTCTCTTCCTCCCTTCAGAGCATTTTAACAAACTCACGAACAAACTTCCACATAACTGTAAACTCACATTTGGGTGTGAGAACAAAAGATACAGATTTTGCAACATGTACAGCTGGTTCCATTCAAGCTATAAATATTTCAGCCTGTGAGTCCTATTTATATTCTGAGTCCCAATCCACAGATAAGACACTTATACCAACTTCCTTTATCAGGAACAGTGGCCATAAAAAATATAACTCCCTGTCTTCCAAAATGGTTGAACTATGATTCCTCAGAACCTAAAAACAGGAATACCATTTGACCCAGCAATCCCATTAATGGGTTTATACCCAAAGGAATATAATATATCATAAAGGCATGCACTCATATGTACATTACAGCACTATTCACGATCACAAGGACATGGAATCAACCTAAATGTCCATCAATAATAGACTGGATGAAGAAAATGTGGCACATATACATCATGGAATACTGTACAGCCATAAAAAAGAATGAGATCATGTCCTTTGCAGGCACATGGATGGAGCTGGAGGCCATTAACCTTAGCAAATGAACGCTGAAACAGAAAACCAAATGCCATACATTCTCCCTTATAAGTGGGAGCTAAATGATGAGAACACATGGACACATAGAGGGGAACAGCACACACTTGGGCCTGTTGGAGGGTGGAGGGTGGGAGGAGGGCAAGGATCAGGAAAAATAACTAATGAGTACTAGGCTTAATACTTGGGCGATGAAATAATCTGTACAACAAACTCCCATAATACAAGTTTACCTATGTAACAAACCTGCACGTGTACCCCTGAACTTAAAATAAAAGTTAAATAATATATATATATATGTAACTCCCTAGTTAATGGCTCATTTCAGGGTTAAGATCCGATGTCAGATGTGTTACATGTAAAAGCAGTTCCATGGCACGAAAAAAAAAAAAGAGAAATCTGAAACATTTTAAACAAAAGCCATCAAGTAGAGCAGGATTAGAGAGCTGGAGGAGATGCCCGAGTAAGCTTTTTGGTTTTTTGGGTTTTTCTGGGGGGAACAGAGTCTCACTCGGTCTTCCAGGCTGGAGTGCAGTGGCATAATCTTGGCTCACTGCAACTTCCACCTCTAAGGTTCAAGCGATTCTCCTGCCTCAGCCTCCCAAGTAGCTGGGACTACAGGCTCCCGCCACCACGCCTGGCTAATTTTTTGTATTTTTAGTAGAGACAGGGTTTCACAGTGTTAGCCAGGATGGTCTGGATCTCCTGACCTCGTGATTCACCCACCTCAGCCTCCCAAAGTGCTGGGATTACAGGCGTGAGCCACAGTTAAGTGTTTTTTCAGCTCATTACTAGCCAACACTAAGATGACCTACAACACTCATTCATGTGCTTTTCACACACTGGAATTTTGGAAAGAATTGTGCTGTGACTGAGGTTTACCCCAGCACAATTAGGGAAGTAAGCATTTGTCTGTTGTTCTAACTGTTAATTAACCGTGTCAACAAGATTGTAGAAAAAATGTTTTAAAGCCTCTTAAGAGGACAAAGAATTTTTAAGCATCCCTGAGTACTTTAGGAATACCCAAGGATTTAAATTGACAATGATAAACTATCACTAATTACAGTCATTCTTAACTGATTCTCACCAAGGATCTCTTTATTCGATAACACTTGTTAACCTGGTTTCAACTACAGCATGTATTTAAGGAAGATTAAATTCAATTTAATTCAAATCTGCGCTTCCCGAGTTTCTAGAACATGTCAAGTAATGAGACTGATTACCCTGAAATATGCTGTTCTTCAAACTGGCCCTTCCCCATTGACTCAAAATGGTCAGATCTGAGTCCGCATCCAAAACTTGTAAACACAAAAACACAACTTTATAATACAGTGTATTATAATTACTAGGATATCCCAAAGCAAGGACCACAGTCACATCTTCGTAGCCCCAGCACCTAGCACAAGGCTCACCCCAGTACATGTTTGCAGAAATAATTTGCAAAGAGTCACAGAACCGCACAACCTCAACAAAGGATCCTTCCAGAGGAAGAAAGGAGAGGAAATCACGTTAGTTTTTGAAAACAGGACTCGCTTTCTGTCACTGCATGTTTCTGATGAGCAGACACTGACTTAAGATTTTTAGTTGCTTTATTTTACTCAAGTTTCAGGACACCCTTATGAGGAACATTCTCCCACGCACCTATTTCGTAAATGCAGGCAAAGGCAACAAGGCTGTTACCTGGGGAGGATCTGTCCAGAAACCACGTGAGTTTCCCCAACCAATGGGCTCCAAGCTTTCATGCAGGTCCAGCCCACGCTGAGCCTGAGTCCACACATCCTGGGGCCTTGGACCTTAGCAGTGGTTTTGACCATTTCAGAAATTAAAAGACAGGAGAAGGCTTACAGTGACCAACGGTGAGGAAGAAGGGGAGGGCAGGTCAGGGAACGAGAGTAAAGAGGAAGACGGAAGAGAGCTTTGTGTGAAACGCACCAAGGATTGCCTCACTTTTGTCTCCTTTGTGTCGTCAAAGCAATGTGGCCATGCAGAATGGCTGCCCTGAACAAAGGCACATGAGTGCTGTTCACCACTAAAAAAATGGCTTTCCTGTCATTGTGATCTTTCAGTGAATTAGCTGAGTAGTAATGAGTACACCAAGGTGTTTCACCCATTGTAGATAGTAACATTATTGTTGTTTAAAGTATTGTTCTTTACTTAGAATCAAGTAGATTTTGAAATGAGAACAGGAAAATGGAATCAGATTTTGCAAGGATTGTTTCAATAAAATGAAATTGGTAAAAGAACTACAACTTAAGAAAGCAGGTCACAATTTTTAGAAGACATAAAAATCTCCAGAGGAGAAAATTCTAACTTTTTTTTTTTCTTTTTTTGAGACAGGGTCTCACTGTGTTGTGCAGGTTGTAGGGCAGTGGTACAATCTCAGCTCACTTCAGACTCAAATGCCTGGGCTCAAGCGATCCTCCCACCTCAGCCTTCTGAGTAGCTAGGACTACAGGTGCTTGCCACCACACCTGGCTAATTTTTTTAATTCTTTGTTGAGACGGGGTCTCATTATGTTGCCCAGACTGAAATTGAATTCCTGGCCTCAAACAATCCTCCCATCTCAGCCTCCCAAAGTGTTGGGATTACATGCATAAGCCACCATGCCCCACCCAAGAAAATTCTTAAAAACAGATTCCAGAGTCATATTCTCAGAGGTTAGACTAGTGTGAAGTCCAGACTTTGCATATCTCACCCCCAGTGCCCAAGCAGTTTATTCACTCATTAAACACCTGCTTATTAAACACCTACTACATGCCAAGAGGTATTCACAAAGCACTTAAAAAATCCCTGCATCAGAAAGCTTCCATTCTAGATTAAGAAGACAGGCTGAAACTAGATAAACATATAAATAATGTGCCAGACAGTGATAAGGATTATGATAAGGAATAAAGCAGAGTTAGAATGAGGTATGATCCCTCTTTGAATTGGATGTTCTGGGAAGCTTCTTTAATAAGGTAACAAAACAGAGTCCTACACAGATTTCTAGGGGGAAAGCATTCCAGATAGAAGCAACACCAAGTGCAAAGACACTTGAAATTCTAGTGCAACTGACTTCAGTTGATTAAAGAGCACTTGCTGTGTGCCGGATGCTTTACAACACTGATCTTATTTCAATGATACAGCAACTCTGCACCACTAATTATTATTACTTCCATTTTATGCACTGCTACATGGAAGATTTAGCCACAAGCCTAGCAAAGGGTGGACCTGTAGTTGATGGATGAACCTGGAGGTTGACAGCATTTCCGCAAGCCCAATGCTTTAAGGATTCCACTGTGGGGAACGGGTCTTCTGAAAGGCAGTAAATCTGCAGAGAGGTAAGTAAGCACTGATTTAACTCTCTGAAAGCACATTAATGCAGCTGTCTAAAATGATATTTAGGAAGAGTTTTCCTTAATTATTTGGGTGTGTGCAATGCAGTGTTAAAAGAATGTAAGAACTGTATATGTAGAATAAGCTTAACTATGTAACAAAAAAATCGCACATGAATATATAATGCAAGGGAAGTAAGTCAAAATATAAGCTGTGTGGTTGTCAGTACTTCCAAAATACATCTCTCTCTTTTTTTTTTTTTTTTTTTTGAGACAGAGTCTCGCTCTGTTGCCCAGGCTGGAGTGCAGTAGCGCAGTCTCGGCTCACTGCAAACTCTGCCTCCCAGGTTCGCGCCATTCTCCTGCCTCAGCCTCCCAAATGGCTGGGACTACAGGTGCCCACCACCAAGCCTGGTTAATTTTTTGTATTTTTAGTAGAGATGGGGTTTCACCGTGTTAGCCAGGATGGTCTCGATTTCCTGACCTCATGATCCACCTGCCTCAGCCTCCCAAAATGCTGGGATTACAGGCATGAGCCACCGCACCAGGCCCAAAACACATCTGTTATGATAAGCAGGTAGGTATTAATATTTCTTTATCAGGAAAAAATCATGAGAAATACTGCAAAAAGTGCATAGCCTTCTCCTTTATCAGCCCATGTCTGGAGCTGTGACCACAACCCCACCTGCAGGTATGAGTGGCCACCCCATTCATAGTAAGTCTTCCATGTCACACTCCCTTCCCACATATTTTCCTTAAGAGAAGCCCTGAGCAAGGCTCAGCCAATGGTCCCCAGAGCAAGGATCTGGCTGCTGCTCACCTGGCTGCCAAGGGAGGGAAAGAGCTTGTGCTGTCTCCACCCATCACATGGGCTAGCCCATGGAGACACATTTTACAGGAGATATGCGAGTTCCACTTGCAAATCCTTCAGTTTCACTGCTATAAATTCTTCTTGCTCTTATTAATAAAATATAATAGTAATTCCTAGAATATTGGCCTATTATCCAAAGTCACAGAATGACAGAGCAATCAAAATCAGAATGAGTTATGGACCCCAAGGATACAGTTGAAGATGAGGACAGGTAATTTATGGCTTCCAAAGAAACACTAGAAACATTAGGCCCAGGCAACAAATCAAAGGAATAATATTCAAGCTAGTTGTTTAAATTGCTCGAAGAGTAATAATAGGTTTATAAGTTGAATATTATAATATTTAAAAACCAGATATGAATGACATATCAGAGAAGTTAGGTGGACATTTGATGAGTTACAAACTGAGCCACATTGGTTGAATTTTCTATATTGTCTTTAGTTCCTTCTCCTCCTGGTGTATTTTTATCTTAATTTTGTTTAGTTTGAGTCTGTGGAGTTACAGGTTGGCAGTTCTAGATATAGTTTCTTTTTTTATCAGGTAAAAATAATGCTACACATTTAACCAGACCTGACTGGGCCATTTTGAGGATAAAAGTTTGATGTCTAGTCAGCCAATGTTTAAACAGTAACAATCAGCCAATGTTAGGCAAACGTTGCACTCTAACATTAGAAGATTCCACAAAATGACTCAAAATATGAAAGGCAGAGTTAAGGGTCCGATACCTAAGATTATCCAATCTTAAACTGCAGCCTCTGTAGGAGAAAGGAGCCATCTCACAGAAATGCCCGCTGCAATCAATATCCACATTGTTATCGTCACCTTTCAGAGCGTCGTGAACAGAACATCACCCATACTGTAGAAACCACAGGGTGTTTTTGAGCCTAGACTACTGGGCCAAAAAAAAAAAAAAACCTGAAACTTCCCTGATATTTTGAGCCTGAGAGTAGGCCCAGATATCTCTTCGCTCTACCCCATCAGTATTCCCACCCCACACACCTCCCTACCAAAATTCAGGAAGATTAGAATGAAAACTAGGAAATTCTAAATGCCTGAAAAACCAGCTGTGCTTCAAGGTACACTAGGTTGGTTATGAAAATTACTTCATAGCGCATTCTCATTTGTGGCCAGTTGCAAGTTTACCAAGAAGGCAGGGGATAATACCAAATATTCTTCTTTGTTTCTTTTTATTTTGTCCTTTATTTGGTTCTGGCAGAGTCAGCCCCTTTTAGGCACCTGCAAGCCCCACCTTCCCTGTGTCCTCTGCTCTCTCCTTTCCTATCCCTCTGCCTTCACCAAGTCTCAGCATCATCTCGCTGGTTGCCAAGGAGCCAGGGCCGAGAAGACCATCACTCCTGCTGCTCTCCTGGGAGGGCCCCTCTCAGCCCTTAGCATCTTCCCCTTCTTTCCTGTTTCCAAAAGGAAGCTTCTGTGAAACCACATGTTGTTTTTCCTGGGAAACTACATCTCCAAACACAATTTCAGTGCATTATGATGGCATGAGATTTTCTTCCTGCCTGAGGAAAGAGGTGAAGGAGATGGAGCTCCCACCGAGGACTGTGCCCCAGGATGATTGTGCTAGGAGAGGGAGTGGTCCCAGCAGATTTCAGTGTCCCGTGCAGCCAGGTGTATTGTCTGTGGTTTTCCAGGACCAGGAAGCAAGCCTAGGTAAAATTTCTGATAGGACCAGTCAGTCATCAGGGGAAAAGCTAGACGCAAAGAATCTCTCAAAATGAGCTATTAGGGCAAAAGAAGTACTCTAACCTCCCGCAGTGGGGGCAGTCAGCCCCACAGTGAGCAGGGGCCGTGCTAACCCTGCCATCTATACCAAGAAGGGCATTGCTTTTCCCTCTTGTCTTCTCTCTAAGCAGAGGAGACTCAATGCCTATCAAAGCAATGCCCCCACATGCCTGTATTTTCTCAAAGAAGTCAGCTTTAGAAAAGCTCTGAGAAGTTCATGCTGATCTTGCAGTCTTACTCTGCATGTTTTCATATAAAAATAAAACTTAAAAGTGCTTACCAATTAAACTCTTCAGCAGGTTTCCAGAGCTGGGTAAGATGGAGCAAATACGGTCCCTTCTATCTCTCCCAGTGATCACAGCTAAAAAAAAAAAAAAAAAAACCCAGGAAGCATACAAGCATCAATCATCAGAGGTATCTAGAAAGAAAACCATGGCAAGCAGATGGAAAGGGAGACAATATTCGGAGAAACATGGAGATGACAATGAGTTTACCAGCTTTTCTTTCCTCTCACATCTCCCAGCTTAGACTCAGGACAGCCCAGATCCCAGAACTGCTCAGCAGGTATACGGGGAGAAGTGCCCAGGAGAAACCATCCCTCTATGGTCAGAAGACCAGGAAAGGGGCCCCTGAGGAATGGAGAGAGAAGGAAATCCACTGTTTTTCTTTCTCTGTCTCCTGCCCTAGGCAAACGTTCTAAGACTGCACTCCAATGACAGCGGCAGCGGCAGCAGCCACGAAGGCACCCGAAACTCTCAAAGAAAATCCTTTTTTCTAACCAGAGGGATGAAAAGGAAGGAGGGAATCCTGCTCCTTTATTTCTCTCTCTCTCTCCTCTTGCTGCTTTACTTAGAGCCACATCCAGACACAAGAAATGCACGACAGGCCTGGAAGGCAAACGCCTCACCTTTCTAGCCTGAGAATCAGGAAAAGGGGTCCCAGGGAGCTGAGGAATGTTGAAGAAGTCATGAAGAGGAAGGAGTTTGAGAAATGGACCACAAAAAAAAATGTGTATGCTGTCCTGGGCCTATCACTGAACTATGCATGCATGGAGCTAACTTCAAACAACGTAACCATGGCTTTAAGAAATGAACTAAGTTGTAGATCATTGCCCAGGTCTAAAACTGGTCCCTGGAAGGAATACACAATCCATAGGTCAAAATAACACAGTAAATGTTTGAAGACTGACCTAACATAGGCAACAGAAGACAGCTCAGGACTCAGAGCCTGAGCCTAACCAAGCAGATGCCTGCCAAAAGAAAAAACATCAACATTCTCCAGAGGATTTCAATGAGGGCCGGAGTCTCATAACATAATATTTTAAATGGCCAGGGCACAATCCAAAATTACACAATATACAAATCAGGAAAAGATAACCACAGATGCCAACATTCAAAATATCCAATGTTGGAAATATCAGACAGATATTTTTAAACAGCCATTATAACTATGCTGTATGAAATAAAGGAAAATTATCTTGAAACACATGGAAAAATAGAAATTCTGAGAAGAAAAATACAAAGGACCAAAAAAGTGTTAGAACTATAAAATAGAAATAGAAAATTTACTGTTTGTGTTATATAGAAGAAAGGATATGAGAGAAGAGTTAGTGAACTTAAAGGTGTATCAATAAAAGTTGTCCAACTGAAAAACAGCAATAGAAAGGTTTTTTAAAAAGAACAGCTTCAGGACCAATAGGATAACATCAGAAGGTTTAATATATGTGTCATTACAGTCCCAGAGAATGGGAGAAATAAATTGGTGCAGAAGGAAAATATTTTAAGAAATTGGCTGGACGTGGTGGCTCACACCTATAATCCCAGCACTTTGGGAGGCCAAGGTGGGCAGATCACCTGAGGTCAGGAGTTTAAGACCAAGCAGGCCAACATGGTGAAACCCTGTCTCTACTGAAAATAAAAAAAAAAATTA
>NW_012112253.1:8748596-8750318 GCF_000951035.1 Colobus angolensis palliatus
GGAAGGAAGGAAGGAAGGAAGGAAGGAAGGAAGGAAGGAAGGAAGGAAGGAAGGAAGGAAGGAAGGAAGGAAGGAAAAAATCATAGCCAAAAATTTCCCAAATGTGGTAGAAGGCATAAATTTACTGATTTCAGAATCTCAATCAACACCAAACCAGAAAAAATCAAAGTAAGATGTACCAAGGTACATCATAATCAGTCTGCTGTAAAGCAAAGACAAAGAAAGCAGCATGTTACATATATAGGGAAAACAATTTAACACTGAGGATTATTGTTCCAAAACCATGGGAGCCAGAAGGAAATGGAACAACATTTATAGCATACTGAAACAGAAGATCTGTCAACTCATAATTTTATATTAAGTGAAGATATCCTTGAGAAATAAATGCAAAATGAAGATATTCTTAGATGAAGGAAAAGTAATTTATTATCAGCACCCTTGCCCCAAAAAAGTTGTTTTTAAAAAACATGTATTTAAGGTGTATAACATAATATTTTAATATACTTATCTTGACTTATCTTGCTATACATATACAATGTGAAAGGATTACTGTAATCAAACAAATCAACATGCCATCATTTCATACAGTTACCTTTCTCTTTTGAAAGAGAAACTATTCATACAGAAAGAAATGATACCAGAGGGAAAATGTGGAATTTCAGGAAGGAAGGAAGATGAGAAAAAGGTAAATATCTGGGTAACATATTGGACTATTTTTCTTCTCTTCGGTTCTTTAAAATATTTAAGACTATTTAATGCAAAACTTACAATATTCCTAATGGGTTTTCAATGTACACAGATGTAATACAGACAATAACGAAACTTAAAATGAGGATTATAAAGGGACCTAAATAGTTGTGAGTATTTGACATTTTCCTTGAAGTGATAAAATATTAATTCTTATTAGTATCTGAAAATTAAATATGTATATTATAATCCCGAGAGCAACAACTAAAAAAAACTACACAGAAAGACATTTTAGAAGTTAATAAATTAAAAGTCTCAAAAATATTTAAGTAACCCAAAAGAAGGCAGGAAAGGAGAAAGAGAAGAATAAAAAACAGAGAAGATATGCAGAAAACAAATAAGAAAAGTGTAGCCTAAATTCAACTCTATCAATAATTAGTGTAAGTGGTTTAAACACATAAATTCAAAGTCAGAAACTGTCAGATTGAATGTAGGGGAGGGGAGATCCAATTTTATGTCTCCTATAAGAAACCAACTTTAAAAATAATAGTATCAGCCAGGTGCAGTGGCTCACAATTGTAATTGCATCACTTTGGGAAGCCAAGGTTCGAGGATCACTTGAGCTCAGGAATTCAAGACCATACTGGGCAACACAGTGAGATCCTCATCTCTTCAAAAAATAGAAAAACATTAGTCAGGCATGGTGCATGTGCCTGTAGTCTCAGCTACTTGGAAGGCTGAGGCAGGAGGATTGTTTAAGCCTGGGAGGTCGAGGCTGCAGTGAGTGAGCTGTGAACACACCGCTGCACTCCAGCTTGGGCAACAGAGCTAGATCCTGTCTCAAATAAATAAATAAATAATAAAAATAATGGTATAGCTAAATTTAAAATGCACAGATGAAAATATATATAATGCAAGCACTAATTGAAAGAAATCTGGGCTGGGTGCAGTGGCTCATGCCTGTAATCCCAGCACTTTGGGAGGCCGAGGCAGGCGGATCACGAGGTCAGGAGTTCAAGACCAGCTTGGCCAACA
>NW_012112253.1:8750598-8760942 GCF_000951035.1 Colobus angolensis palliatus
CACTTGAACCTGAGAGGCGGAGGTTGCAGTGAGCCGAGATCCTGCCATTGCACTCCAGTCCAGGCAATAATGTGAGGTTTCATCTAAAAAATAAATAAATAAAATAAAAAATTAGCTGAGCATAGTGGCAGGTGCCTGTAATCCCAGCTACTTGAGAGGCTGAGGCAAGGAAAATTGCTTGAACCTGAGAGGCGGAGGTTGCAGTGAGCCAAGATCCTGCCATTACACTCCAGTCCGGGCAATAGTGTGAGGCTTCGTCTCAAAAAAAAAAAAAAAACAGAAAAGAAAAGAAAAAAAGATATCTATATGTGGCTATTTTAATATAACACAAGGTAGACTTTATAATGAGGAAGGACATTATGTATCAGTGAAAGATCTAATCCAGTAAGACATAGCCTCAAAATACATGAAGCCAAACTGATAAAAACCAAAATGAGATACAGACAAATCTACAATTACAGTTGGATATTTTAACATTTTCCTCTCCATAACCAATAGAACAAATAGGTAGAAAATTAGAAAGATATAGAAGATATTAAAAACAGTCATATTGACCTAATTAGTATTAATCACATGCTCTACCTAAGAAGAGCAGAATACACATTATTGTAAGTGCACATAGGATATTTACCAAGATAGGCCTTATTGTGAGTCATAAATAAATCATTAACAAATTTAAAATAATTAAAATAATACAAAAGTACATTCTTTAACCATAGTGGAATTATAGTAGAAATCAATATCAGAAGGATGTGTTAAAAAAAAAAAAAAAAAAACCTGGAAATTGAACATTCAAGTCATCCCTGCTTCAAAGAGAAAAATCTTAAAAGGAATTCGAAAATATTTTGAACTGAACTGAAAATGAAATTATATGTAAAATTTTGAGATGGAGCTAAAGTAGTACACAGGGGAAAATATAGCATTGAATGTAAATATTAGGAAAAAAGAAAGATCTCAAATTCAGCTTCCACATTGTGAAATTACAATAACAAGAATAAAAATCAGTAATATTGAAAACAAAACAATAGAGAAAACCAATAAAAACAAATGCTGGGTTTTTTTTAATGGTCAATTAAATTAGCAAACTTTGTATCAGTTTGCTAGGGCCACATAACAAAGACTGTGTAGCTTAAACAACAGAAACTTATTTTCTCACAATTCTGGAGTCTAGAAGTCCAGGATCAAGGTGAGATCAGGGTTGCTTTCTTTTGTGGCCTCTCCCCTTGGTTTGCAGATGGCCATTTTCTCCCCTTGTCTTTACATGGTCTTTCCTCTGTGTGGTCTGGTTTTAATTTCCTCTTCTTACAATGACCTCATTCATATTCCATTAAGTCCCATCCTAATAAATTTATTTTAGCTTAATTACTTCTTTAAAGACATCATCTCCAAATACAGTCACATTCTGAGGTACTGAGGGTTAGGAGTTCTACATATAAATTTGGAGGAACACAATTCAGTCCATAATACCATTCTAGTCAGGCTGATGAAGAAAATGTAAGAGGCATGAAACCAATTAACAATATCAAAAATGAAAGACAAACTATCACTAGAGACATGAGGAATGTTTAAAAGATAATAAGAAAACATTTTGAACAACTCTATGCATAAAAATTCAACTTAGATAAAAAGAACCAATTCTTTAAAGATAGAAACTACCAAAACTCACTCAAGAAGCAACAGATAATTTGAGTAGTCCTGTGGCTAGTAAATAAATTTGAATTCTTAGTAAAAACAAGCAAACAGGCCGGGCCCAGTGGTTCACACCTATAATCCCAGCACTTTGGGAGGCAGAGGCGGGTGGATCACGAGGTCAGGAGATCAAGACCATCCTGGCTAACACAGTGAAATCCCATCTCTATTAAAAATACAAAAAATTAACCAGGTGTGGTAGCAGGTGCCTGTAGTCCCAGCTATTCAGGAGGCTGAGGCAGGAGAATGGCGTGAACCTGGGAGGCGGAGCTTGCAGTCAGCCAAGATTGCATCACTGCACTCCAGCCTGGGAGATAGAGCAAGACTTCGTCTCAAAAAAAAAAAAAAAAAAGCAAACAAACAAAATTCCAAGTCCAGATAGTTTCACTAGCAATCACCAGTTTTATACAATCTCTACTGAAAAGAGAAGAGGGAGGGAAACTCCCCAACTTACGTGTGAACCCAGAATTACCCTGAGACCAAAACCAGATAATGATAGCACAAAAGTACAAAATAATATCCCTCATGAACGTAGAAGCAGAAATCCTCATCAAAACAGTAGCAAGTCAAATCCAGCAATAGATTTTTTAATAATGCATCACAACCAAATAAGGTTTATCCTGAAAATGCAAAGCTGGCTCAACATTCAAAAATTCAAAACCTATCATATTAGCAAACTAAAAGAGAAAAAAGATATAATCCTTATCAATATATGCACAAAAAGCATTTGACAAAATTCAACATCCATTCACAATAAAATTCTCAGAAACAAGAAATGTTAGGGAAATTCCTTAATCTGATAAAGGGCATCTACAAAAAAAACACAGCTAACATTACATCTAACAGTGAAAAACTGAATGCTTTCCCCCTAAAATCAGAAACAAGAAAAGGAAGTCCACTTTTACTAGTCTTATTCAGCATTGCATTGAATCTTAATCAGTGCAATATGGCAGGAAAAGAAAGCACTTACTTCTTGGAAAGGAGGAAATAAAACTGTCCCTATACATAGATAACAAGGTCATCAACGTAGAAAATCTCAAGGAATCTACAAAAATAGTCACAGAACCACTGAGTTTACACAGTGGGTTTCAAGATACAAAGCCAATATACAAAAATCAATTGTATTTCTATATACTAGTAATAAAAGTTTGGAAACTCAAACTTTTTAAATCATTTACAATAGCTGGAAAAAACGAAAGAAATAGGTAAAAATCTAGAAACTACATGCAAGATCTGGATGTTAAAAACTCTAATAAAGCTGAGTGCGGTGGCTCACGCCTGTAATCCCACCACTTTGGGAGGCCGAGGTGGGCGGATCACAAGGTCAGGAGATCGAGACCATCCTGGCTAACGCAGTGAAACCCCGTCTCTACTAAAAATACAAAAAACTAGCCAGGCATGATGGCGGGTAGTCCCAGCTACTCGGGAGGCTGAGGCAGGAGAATGGCGTGAACCTGAGAGGCGGAGCTTTCAGTGAGCCGAGATCGCACCATTGCACTCCAGCCTGGGTGATAGAGCCAGCCTCCGTCTCAAAAAATAAAAAATAAAAAAATAAACAACAATAAAAAAAGAAACTCTAATAAAGGATGTAAAAAGTGACTCAATAGAGCGTAATACCACATTCATGGACCAAAAGATTTTAATATAGTGAAATTACCTATAGTTTCTAAATGAAACTAGATTTAATGTAACCACAATGAAACTCTCAGCAACATTTTTTGAAACAAATATAGACAAATGATTCTAAAATACATATGGAAAGGCAAAGGCGCTAGAATAGCCAAAACAATACTTAAAAAGAACAAAGTTGAAGAATTCACACTACTCAATTTAAAATATTAGTAGGAGTCTACCATAATCAAAATGTATATTGGAAAAATTAGTAAAACAGAAATCAGTGGAACAAATTAGAGAATCTATATATAAAAGCACATAAATATGGTCAAGTGATTTTTTTGTGGAAGTGAAAGGTATAAGTAGAGAAAGGATGATGTTTCCAACAAATGGTTCTAAAAAAAGTAAACATATACATGCAAAAAAGAACCTATGCTTCAAACCATATATAAAAATTAACCCAAAATGAATTGTAGGCTTAATGTACATGTAAAAATACAAAACTTTTAGCAGAAAACATAGGAGAAAGTTTTTGTGACTTTGAGTGAGGCAGAGAGTTCTTGCATTTGACACCAAACATTTGATTAATAAAAGAAAAAGTTGGTGAATTGATCAAAGAAACACAAGAGAATGAAAACACAAGCACATACTGGGAGAAAATATTTGAAAAGCATGTATCTGAGAAAGCACTTGTATGCAGAATATATAAAGTACTCTCAAAATTCAACAGTAAGAAAACAAACAACCACATATAAAAATGGGCAAAATATTTGGATATTCTTCTTTAAAGATTTGTGAATGAAGAGATGAGTACATGAAAAGATGCTCAACATCATTAGTCATTAGGGGAATGAAAATTATAGCCACAATGGGACACCACATCACAGCTACTGGAATGGCTAAAATTCTAAACACAAAACTGACAGTATTGATTGCTGGTGAGCATTTGGAGCAGGTGAATGCATATATTGCTGATGGGGATGCAAGATGTACAGCTACACTGGAAAACAACTTCTCATGCTGTTAAATACACATTATATTACTCAGCAATCCCACTCGTAGACATTTACCCTAAAGAAATGAAAACTTATGTTCACACGAAAATACAAATATTTATAACAGCACTATTCATAACCATCCAAAAAGCAAAAGCAACCCAAATGTCCTTCAATGTGTAAGTGAATAAACAAACTATGGGACATCCATACAATAAACTGTACACCAATAAAAAGTGAACTTACTATATTTAAATTTTAAAAAAAAGTAACTACAATACACCGCTTTGAAAAATATTCAGTGGTAGGCACTACAGGTGAACATGTGTATACCCTATCACTCAGCGTTTTCACTAGGAGTAGATATAGAGACCTAGCAGAAATGCCTACGTATATTCACCAGAAGATGTCACAGCACTGTAGAGGAGCCAAAACACAGAAACCACCATATGTGCATTAGCTATAGAACAGATAAATAAATTGTGGTACAGTCGTACAACAGAATGCTATAAGGCAATGAGAATAAACAGCTTATAGTTACACATCTCAAAACTAAGGTATAAAGCAATAAGAATAAACAACTTATAGTTACACATCTCACAATCAATGTTAAGCGATAGAACTAGACACAAAAGAGTACATAATATATGAATTCATTCATAAAAGGCACAAACGGCCAGGCACGGAGGCTCACACTTGTAATCCCAGCACTTTGGGAGGCCAAGGTGGGCAGATCATGAGGTCATGAGATCGAGACCATCCTGGCTAACATGGTGAAACCCCGTCTCTACTAAAAATACAAAAAATTAGCCAGGCGTGGTGGTGGGCACCTGTAGTCCCAGCTACTCAGGAGGCTGAGGAAGGAGAATGGCATGAATCTGGGAGGCAGAGCTTGCAGTGAGCCAAGATCATGCCATTGCACTCCAGCCTGGGCGACAGAGCGAGACCCTGTCTCAAAAAAAAAAGGCACAAACATGTGGCCGGGTGCAGTAGTGTCTCACACTTGTAATCCCAGCACTTTGGGAAGCCGAGGCGGGTGGATCGTGAATTCCAGAGCTCAAGACTATCCTGATCAACATGGTGAAACCCCATCTCTACTAAAAATACAAAAATTAGCTGGGCGTGGTAGTATGTACCTGTAGTCCCAGCTACTCAGGAGGCTAAGGCAGGAGAATCACTTGAACCCAGAAGGTGAAGGTTGCAGTGACCTGAGATCGCGCCACTGCACTCCAGCCTGGCGACAGAGCAAGACTCTATCTCAAAATAAAAAAAAAAAAAAAAAAGGCATAAACACAGGCAAAACTAATCAGTGGTGTTAGGAATTGAGGCAATGGATGCCTTAAAGAGAATAGTAACTGTTTCTTGGTCAGAGCAGTCTGTTACAAGGGCGTGTTCTGTTTTTGAAAACTCATTGATAACGTGCATTTATGATTTGTGCACTTTTCTACATATGAGTTGTAATTTAATTTTTTAAATTTTAAAAAGAAAAAGTATTAAGCATTTATTCCAAATATTTGAGTCAAGAGCTCCAGAAAAATACACCAAGAGCTTCAAATAACCCTGGCAAACATGAGTCTGTGTTTTGCAGTTTGAGACACACAGTCATAATGAAGAAGGAATTCATGAATTTTCTTCATGAATTCAAGAAGCACAATCAAAGACAACCAAAAATGTTTACTTTTTCCTTCAAAAGCTTCTAAGTTGGAGAAGAATACTGCCTGTTTTTCCTTCTGTGCTTAGCGAGCCTTATCTGTACTCCCCAGTTTCACACTCCTTGAGGCTCAGTGAGTTCCTGTTCACCTTCCTAGCACAGCTGCAAAGTTATAAGGTTGATACAGAAACATAGTTTCCCAGGTATGTGGAACATGTAGTATAGATAAATGTAAAAGACTGATCAACTGCCTTTGTTCTCGCTTCTGTAAGTAGCTCCCTGCATCACGTAGCTCCTGGCCACTGACTGCTTAAAAGTTGGCTGCTTTCTTTGTCTGGGGCTCAGACTTTCCTGGACGCTAGTCCTACTGAGCCAGGTGATCACCTTTTAATAAAGACCTTTCCTGAACTCACTCTGTTCGGTCTCTCCCATCTTTGATTGTCCCGCAACAGTAATATTAACTGTTAACCAATCCTCATAGTCTGCCTGGAAATAAACAGATTCTTTGCAATGCTCTATGGCTTACCCAGAAACCTCCAGATTTTTTTACTTTTTTGAAAAGTAAAAATTTTATATCTCTTTTTTACCAAAGCAAAATAAGATGTCAGTAATATCTTGGGGCTATAAGGGGTTAGAGTAGAAATGTTGACAGTGCAATGATTGTGAGCTTCCTGTGGGATGGCTTTCTCTGCTACTTATTCCAAATTAACAATAAAAAGAACCAAACTTAATATGTGCAACAAGATAGATAAATCTCAAATGCATTATACTCAGTAAAAGAAGTCAGACTCAAAAGGTTACATACTGCATGAATGGACAAGTCAACAACCACACTCCCAAGTTCATGCATTACTATTCCAGACCACGAAATTTAAAAAAAACTCCCTTTTGATCCTTCTCTCTTCTCTTGCTTACTCACATTTCTTCTCTCTCCCTGTGTATCAGTCTGGATCATCTAGATTATGCTACAGTAACAATAATCTCATCTCAGTGGTTCAGAACAGTTTTATGTCTAACTCATTTTACAGTCCATGGGGAGTTGGCAGAGCCTCTGCTTATCATGGCTGCTGTGGGACCCCAGCGGGTTGCCATGACAAAAGGAAAAAGATTTCTGGGAGTTGTGTGTCTCCAAAATAACACATGTCCCTTTTGCTCACAAGACTTTGGTCAGAATTATTCAAACCACAATGGAGCCAAGAAGCACAATCCTACCATGTGTTCAAAAGGAGAACTAGGAATATTTGTTGAACTTCATTTTCTACCATTCCCTCCTAAAATTTAAATTTCTAGAAGAATAGAGTGGGTTCCATCTCACTGTGCTGTCCTCTCCTGCTTCAATTATCTAGCCTGTGGGCTGGGGGGTGGAAAGAGAAAGCTGTATACTTCATATGTATATGGGAACATGAGATAGATGGATGAGGATGGAAGGACAATTCACAGGGTCACAGGCCAAGAAAATGTACCCCATAAGATATAGAAACAAGACCCTTGGGTGTGGGTATGGTGGGGGACAGGTCTATATGGATTAATAAGCACAAAACAAAGAGATGCAACTACAGAATGAAAATGTTATTAATCAAAGCAGCTCATGCCCATTACCAAAACTCCAACCACAGAGTATTCCTTCAGGGAAATGCTTCAACCATGTAGCCGTGGACATCCTTGCAAGGGAGGAAAAGGTTTCTACTCTGAGTTAAACCATGATGGGGACTGAGCTCATAAAAGCACATTCAGATTTTTCTGCTGCCCCACTACATAATTTATGTCCTAGTCAGGCACAATTTTCATTTAATCAAGAGCTATCTTGTCTCCAGCCTTTCAATTGGGAGTAACTTTGTACAAGATGAAAATAACCTAATCCATCATGATGTTAGAAATTGTTCTGTATCTTCCAGGCTTTTACTTCTGACAAAATGCCAGGAATCCTGCTTCTTTGGGTGGCTTATGGAAATGCAGCAGACCCAAATTTCATTAG
Organism: Colobus angolensis palliatus; assembly: GCF_000951035.1. NCBI lineage: Eukaryota > Metazoa > Chordata > Mammalia > Primates > Cercopithecidae > Colobus > Colobus angolensis. The sequence continues at coordinate 8,758,523 of NW_012112253.1, forward strand.
GACTGTAATAGCATGTCCTGCCCATAGACTAATGTGTGCCAGATGTGCAGGTTCAACCACATCTGCAAGCACCAGCCACCTGCTCAGAGGAGTCAGCCTCCAATGTCAAGGCAAGAGAAGGCTGCTAACATTTCATTTGCCCTCCACCATGGAGCAATAATAATAATAATAATAACTTAAAATGGGGCAGAGGGATCGCCTAGCTTTTATTCAAAGGGGTGATGGTTTAGATGAAGCTACTACGTACCACTAGGTTTTTCCAAGCACTAGGTTTTTCTGCACCAATGTATTTAAAGGCTGAAAACCAAAGTTCCCATCCCATTGCAGTGACCTTGGATAAATTCCTCGGCATCCCTGAGCTTTGCATTCCTTGTCTGTAAAATGACAGCAACAATATGAACTTGTAGGGTGGCTGTGAAAATGAAGTGAGATGAAATAGAAGAAATTGCATTGCACAGCGAGAGGGGCACAGTAATTCCTCAATAAATGTTGTCCAGTCCACATTTGCAATTTTTTAAAATCACATAGGTAGGGCCAAGACTGTGTGTGGATCCAGTGTGCTTGGGCCAGTGTGCTTGGATCTTGCTTTCATTCTCAAACCTGTCACCCTTCACATACACACTCAGTCTCTCTCTCATGCACACACTCTCTCTCTCTCAGCTTTGTTTGGGCCTGTACTATAGTGCAGGAGTTGGCTTGAGAGGCAGGAGGAGCAGAAGGGCCCAGGCAAGTCATTTTTCTGAAAGTAAAAGTCAGAAACAAGAGGTGGCAGAATGCGGGCCTAATCTACCCGTTTTCACTTCACTCACTTGGCCTGCAGAGCACATGGCAGTGCTGACAGGAATCTATGCACATATGCACTACCCACATACCCCTAAGCAATATATTGTTTAGTTTTGATTGTTTTTAATCTTTATATAAATGAAGTCATCCTTATCTATTTCTGTATGACTTGTGTTTTTCATTCTACATTATTTTTCTGAGATTCATTCATGTTAATGCATGAGGCTGTAATTTTTCCTGTTCACTACTGTATAATATTTCATTGTGTGACTATACCAGAATGTATTCTACCATTGATGAACATCTGTGCTGTTTCCAATTTTTTGCTATTATAAACAGTGCTGCAATGAACATTCTTGTATTGATGCACATGATCAAAAGATTCTCCAATGGAAGAATACTGCTGGATCAAAGGTTATGACTAATTTTGACTTTAGCCTATTTTGACTTTTGACTATAGTGTCAAATTATTTTTCCAAAGAGCTTCTTCCAGTTCACAGTCTAATTTCCTAATTCTTGGCAGAAATGTTGAAAACTACCTTAGAGAATGTTATTCTTGCAAGTAGAGGTTGCTGGAGTTTTGGAACACTGGCCAAATTGGTTTGCACACATGCCACCTAGAAGTCCACAGTCACAGACATCTTCACAGGGGAAGGAGAGGTATGTCCTGTCCATAATTTCTTTCAAAGAAAGTCTTAAGGTAAGCAGCTTTGTGGCTCCTCTGGCTTTAGGGATAAAACCTCCCCAGGATTAATTTGTGCTTTTCAGCCCATAGACAGAACAGTCTGCAATTGCCACTGTTTTTCACCTGGGGATGGTGGAAACTAGCCTAAGACTACTTCCAAACCATATTTCCTCAAACAGATTCCTTCAGCTAGATTGTAACATCTTTGAGGACAAGGACCATACTTTTTCCACCTGATTTGTATCTTTAATGCTTGGAATCATGTCTTCACATCATAGGTGCTCAATTAAATGTTATGTATTCATTTAATTCATAATTCTTAATTCACTTAAGAGGTGTATTTTATTCACTTTGGCAGACACTGACGTGTGTTGCTGAAATCCATCTTCTCCTTCTCTGGGCACTGCATGAGACTATGTTTCCCAGCTCCCTTTGCAGTGTGCTGTAGCCATATGACTGAATTTGACCAATCACATGTGAGCAAAAGGGCTATTTATCACCTACAGTCTTGGCCTATCAATGTCTCCTACTGGAACTTCTACTCTCTCTCCTATCCTGGCTGCCAGCCGGATGCTCTTTCATCTCCTCCACCGTCACCCAACTTCACATCAGGAAACATGGCGATGGAATCCTTTTTTAATCAACCCCCCACCAAAAAAAAAAATTTTCTCTTCAAAATAAACAAAGTTGTTTGAGAGCCTCCTTGTGTGTTTACCATGTAATTGTTTGGGAGAACAAATTAGCACATTTGTGATTCAGACCCTTGGGTGATTTGCTGCTCAGCCGCACATGCTGGCTGGCAGGCTGTTTTTTGTTTGTTTGTTTTGTTTTATTTTGTTTGAGACAGAGTCTGGCTCAGTAGCCCAGGCTGGAGTGCAATGGCACGATCTCGGCTCACTGCAAGCTCTGCCTCCCGGGTTCACACCATTCTCCTGCCTCAGCCTCCCAAGTA
>NW_012112253.1:8762307-8774528 GCF_000951035.1 Colobus angolensis palliatus
CAAATAAATAGGCTGGGCGCGGTGGCTCATGTTTATAATCCCAGCACTTTGGGAGGCTGAGGCAAGCAGATCACGAGGTCAAGAGATTGAGACCACCCTGGCCAACATGGTGAAACCCCGTCTCTACTAAAAGTACAAAAATTAGATGGGCGTGGTGGCGTGTGCCTGTAGTCCCAGCTACTCAGGAGACTGAGGAAAGAGAAGCGCTTGAACCCGGAGGCAGAGGTTGCAGTGAGCCGAGATCGCGCCACTGCATTCCAGCCTGGTGACAGAGTGAGACTGTCTCAAAAAGAAAAAAAAGAAAAAAAAATTCACACCAATTATCCAGTTGATTTTTAAGTGCAAAATGCAAGAATTCCCAATATTAGGTCACAAGGACAGGTTTTGCCCATTTTGAATGCTAATACATAATTAAACTTCCATCTATGCTTTAAAATTGTTTTCCTCAACCAAGTATGATAAATTATATAATTTGTGATTATATAATACTTGTTGACAAAGCATGCTTCTTTTACATAATTAAAGTAAATGAAACCGTATGCACCACTTCTTAGCTGGCAAAAACATGTTCAAAAATTCTTACAGTCAATTTTTATAACATATAACATGCAAAAATGACAAAATGGGGTGTTTTTCTTTTTTTTAGAAATTCCTGCAGGATGGGGAGGGAAAGAGATTATACACTTCCAGAAGGAAACAGCAGGTGCAAACTTTTGCAAAGCACCTCTCTGCATTACACACCCTCCTCCCCCTCCACCTCATGTGACCATGGACAAATCAGACATGTTAGGAAACACACACCCTAATCTGTTTCCGTGGCCCTGTGAGAAGCACAGATTTGGAAATACAGTTCCCAACAAGTCCAGGCATTTTAATGAGCCATGGCCAACTGGAGTGACGGAATCCTTCAGCCATGCCAAATGCCACCACAGCTGGCCCAGGGCAAAAGAAAGTGCCTCCTCCCTGGGACACCACCCTGTGCCCAAACAGTCACAACCACATGAGATAAAAATACAGAGTGCATTTCCCAGCTTCCCTCAGCACCCAGGAGAAAGGCAGGTTAAATGCAGAGCAGGGAGCCTTGGCATCCCAGGCCAAACTGGAATGCCAAACCATTCAAGGAACACCAGCCAAGGCAGGAAACGTGCAGGGAAGGGGTTAAGAGGCAAACCTAATCAGTCCAGCAACCTTGCAAATGACATTTGGAAGTGCAAAGTCATTCTGAGTTCCAGAACAAGAAATATCTTTAGATGTTGAAATGGCTTTTGCCAAATGCCAACGTGGTGAATTTGTTTTTCCTTTGGCTCACTAAAAAAGAATAACCAATTGTGCATTTATGAAAAGAAATATTACCTTCCCAGGGTCTACAAGCAAATTCCTGGAATTTGGCATAGTCTCTCCTTGTGAGCTGCTTTTTCTTTCTTTATATCAGCAAATATTGATTGACTATGGGGTGTCAAGGCACCTGAGAAACAGTCCCTACCCTCAAAGAGCTTCTAGTCTGGTGCAGGTACAGCATGAAATGCAGATAATTATGATGCAACATGGACCGTGGCTCATTCTACAGAAGTGGTGATCACCACGCTACAAAAGCAAGCCAAAGAAAGTGGGAAGAAGTTCCAGGTACAAAGTTTCTGCATACAAAGAGGCACAAGGAGGTGGCAGAGTCAGTGCCAGGCTCTGCTAGAAGCACTGGGCATATATGAACCTATTTTATCCTCAACAACTCATGCAGGTGCTGCTATCATCCTCACTTTACAAATAAAGAAACTGAGGTACAGGAAAGTTGATTGACTTTCCCAAGATCCCCCAGCCAGGAATTGGCTGAAAGTAGTTCAAAGTGGTTGGAGCATATTGGGGATCTGAGAGGGTGAGGGGAATGAGGGGGAAACAGGTTGTCAAGAGATATAAAATCAGGAAGAGGCCAAATTGTGAAGGTCCACACATATCAGGTTGGGAATTTGCAAGTATGTAAGCAACCCCTCAAGAAGTTCAAGGGGGTAATGCTAGGAGCTGAGGTGGGCTCTAGAAAGCTCATGCCATGTGTCTTGTGGAAATTAGACTGAGGGCAAGCAAGGTTGGTGGGGGAGGAGGGGACCAATCTAGTGAGAGGTAATGGTGGCCTGAACTAGAGGAGTAGCAGTGGGGGTGACAGGCATTTGGATAATTCCAGGGACCTTTGCTAAGTAGAATCAACTGGACAATAGCTGATGAAATGGGAGAGTTCAGGCAGGGCAGGGGTGGGGGTACGGAGGCCAGCTTCCAGGCTTCTGGCTCGAGCTCCACACAGATGATTGGACCACCAGAAGAATTCCCTCAGATCTGAGAATAACAACAATGGAACTGGCCCTGTTCTTCAACTATTTACTAGTGCCAGGCTGGACACTTAGAAGAATACTTCTGTCTTAGAAGTATTCTTCTGGCTCTGCCGATGTGACCAGAATGTTCCCAGAGACAGGCACTCCCTCCTCTGCACTCATTTCTCTAAGTCCTCCTGGTCTGTGTTTCTGGACATGCCCTTTTAACAGGTCCTGGCGTTAGCCATCCCAGGAGGAATGTATGACCCCAGAATCATGGTGAAGAATGAGCAGATACACCCAGTGGCCTCTAGACTTTTCCATTGCCAACCATCATGTCTGCATTCTTTTTTAAACCCACATCAGACTTGGCCCCAGGCATATTTTCCCAACACTTTAAAGCCACGTGTGTGTTTTCAGTGAAATTGAATCTGTATGTTTCTGATTCTTCTACACTTCACTCATTCCCGTGGTGTGAGGAAACAGCTACTTGACATCCAGGAAACCTTCCTTGACATTTCATGACATTTCAAAGCCTCCTTTTCCTTTGTCTTAGACATAGGAAGCAACAACCTGCCAAGTATAAGCAAACCCCTTCTCCAAGACGCTTGAGTCTAATTTTAAATGTCTTTTTCTATGAGAGTTAGAGAAAAGAAAGCAAAAGATGAGGTAAGAGCAGAAAGCCTATGGAGAGAAGGAACAAAGAAACCAGCAAAGTGAAAAAGTCTCAGTCATCAACAGCTGACCATATTCCTGCCCCACTGGCCTTATCTCATGTCTCTCCACAAAAAAACACATTTTCTAAGTAGATAAACTTGATTGAAGATGCCAAGAGAACAGACATGCTGAGTGACAGACTACTGCTTTGTGGATATTTCCAACTATCCTAACACTTTAATCTGTAAACTGCCTAAATGCCCTAAATTAATTGGTGCTTTGTGTTTTTTGTTGGTGGTGGTGTTTTGTTTTGAGACAGAGTTTCACTCTTGTCACCCAGCCTGGAGTGCAATGGTGCGGTCTCAGCTCACTGTAACCTCCACCTCCCAGGTTCAAGGAATTCTCCTGCCTCAGCCTCCTGAGTAGCTGGGATTACAGGCATTTGCCACCACGCCTGTCTAATTTTTCCAGTTTTAGTAGAGACGGGGCTTCACCATGTTGGCCGGGCTGGTCTCGAGCTCCTGACCTCAGGTAATCTGCCCACCTCGGCCTCCCAAAGTGCTGGGATTACAGATGTGAGCCACCGTGCCCGGCCTAATCGGTGCTTTTTGTATTTTGAACCTATAGGTTGCTATGTGAAACCTATACAACACACCTCTACAATAAAAATATAAAAGGACAGAAATGAATATGCCTACATAGTAACTGCATCATCAGGGACTCTAATGAGCTAGAGCTACATAAACCCTTCAAGACTACATTACTTTTATTTCGGAGACTTTCTCCTACTTCTTGGGAAAGAAAATTTAGATGTCACCTAGAAACAGTCATTTCTTGTGCCCACTGACATAGCTGTGGGTGGCGAGAGGTGTCTGCATTATTTCCCCTCATTTAGCCAACACTTCATAGGAAAAGGCCTTTGGACTTTTATGCTGTGCTTCTCTCCTCTTTCTAGAAGAACAAGCTAGCCTGGTCTCTGTCCTCTTCTGCTGGGCCTTCACCCAGGAGGCAGTTAGTTTCTGACAGTTTTGAGAAGCAAGGGATAAAAGCAGGCGAGTACACGTGCAAGGAGGCATTTACAGATGGCAGAACTCAGGGAGAAATGTATATTCCAAAGACGGCAGCCCGGTGGTGCCCTTTGCAGCTGGACCCAAGGATAATATTCCCCTCCCTGATAGGGGTTGTCTTTAACTTGGCCCCAGTTTTTCAGTCTCTGCCCCGGGGTCCCCAGTGAGAGAAGGGGTTTATGAAGAATTTTCCCAGGCTGATTTGCAGAGAACCACCATTGATTACTTTGGGCTTGTTAAGTCAGTATCCTCTAAACAAAATGTGCTCCACAAGATTACATGGCGAACAACTGAAACCACTATCAACAACAGCTCTGACCATGCAGAACAAAGCAGAAAGTTGGCAGGGTGGGAGTGGACCCCACGGGATGCCCTGTGCCTCCTCAATTGTCCCATCTCACTTTATGTCCCATCTTTTCAGCACTTTTTCACACTGAGACACTGAGAAGGGGCTTGCTCTGAGACTTTGACTTACTGCTGTCATCAGCATTGGCAAAAGATTTCTTCCTCTCTTCCTCCCTCTTTCCCTTCCCTTTCTACTAGGAAAGGGGTATTGCTGTAGCAAGCAGTCTTTGCAGACTAAGAAACCACAGTCACCATTTTGGTGTTTGTTTAGGTTATTTATTTATTAATTTGTCCCCAGGCCCTTCCACATAGAATTCAAAGTGGCAACAAGATAACTATAAAACAGAACCTGTCAGTAAAACATTATCAGAACCATTGCTTGAGGTCAAGAGTTTGAGATCACCCTGGGCAACATAGCAGGACTGCCATCTCTACAAAAAAAAAAAATAGCCACACATGGTGGCACACACATAGTCACAGCTAGTCTAGTCAGGAGGCTGAGGTGGGAGACTGGCTTGAGCCCAGGAGCTTGAGGTAACAGTGAGCCATGATTGCACCACTCAATCCAGCCTGGGCAACACAGTGAGACCCTATCTCTTTAAAAAATCAAATAAATAGGCTGGGCGCGGTGGCTCATGTTTGTAATCCCAGCACTTTGGGAGGCCAAGGCGGGCAGATCACGAAGTCAGGAGATTGAGACCATCCTGGCTAACATGATGAAAGCTAGTCTAGTCAGGAGGCTGAGGTGGGAGACTGGATGATTGCACCACTCAATCCAGCCTGGGCAACACAGTGAGACCCTATCTCTTTAAAAAATCAAATAAATAGGCTGGGCGCGGTGGCTCATGTTTATAATCCCAGCACTTTGGGAGGCCAAGGCGGGCAGATCACGAAGTCAGGAGATTGAGACCATCCTGGCTAACATGATGAAACCCCGTCTCCACTAAAAAAATAAATAAATAAATACAAAAAATTAGCTGGGCTTGGTGGTGGGTGCCTGTATTCCCAGCTACTCGGGAGGCTGAGACAGGAGAATGGCATGAACCCAGGAGGCAGAGTTTGCAGTGAGCCAAGATCAAGCAACTGCACTCCAGCCTGGGAGACAGAGTGAGACTCCATCTCAAAGAAAAAAAAAAATTGAGTAAATAAAATATCAGAGTAAAATAAAATAAATATATCAGAACCAAAGAAATCCAAACTGCATTGGGAGGTACAGGCTTCCAGTTCAAGATGGCAGCCTGAAACTGGCCTATCCATCATCTTCTATCTCTTCCAGGAACCTCTACAATAAAAATATAAAAGAACAGAAATGAATATGCCTACATAGTAACTGTGTCACTGGGGACTCTCGTGAGCTAGAATTGAACCCATGCAGAGTAGTCCTAAAGCCTTTGAGCCTTCCACCACGCTAGGTGCCCAGCATGCAGGAGGGAACAACAAATTGGGTCAAATAAAGCTAAAGCCAATAAACATGTTCAACATGGTTTTAAAATAAAAAGCATCCATGTTCAGGCATCTGTGCTAATCATCCACAAGGAATAGTGCCTTCTGGTGCTGAGCCAGTCCACAAGCAATGAGGCCGCCATATGCCTCTTTCTTCCTGGCTGGTGGAAAGAGAGCTCCATCTCTACGCAAATTGAAACAGGCCTCCTTAAACCTGACCATGTGCTTAACTGCACATGAGGCATAAATTCCACAAAGAAACCCAAAGTCAAATCACCACTGAGAGTTTTTCCTGAGAGGTCCAGCAACCAAGATTTTCTCCCTGGAGAAGTTGAAAGAAAGCAGCTCATTAACAACTGGGAAAATAACACCAAGCAACCCTGAGCTGCCAAAGAGGAGGGGTGGAAACCAAAGGCCAATTCCAGACCATTCCAGATAATTAGCCTCTGTGATCAGGCTGACTAGAGTGGCCCAAATTCCCCATCTCCAAGACTCAGTTTCCTCATCTGTAAATGGCAACAGTAACCTGACCCAGCCACAGAGACACCGCAGAGTCCAAGCACAGAATGTACTCAATAGCTTAGAACAGCATCTGCCATTTTGGAAGTATTCTAAAAGCAGCTTTTACTATTATTACTCTTAGTATAAAATATTTACAAATTTTTATTTTTAATTACAACAGATAATTAAGAGCCATAAACACAGAAAACTATTTGTTTGTGCCATGGGCTCTGTGATCTTGCCACCAAGTGGTCTTCCCTCACTTGGTTCTTCCCAGGCCAGCCTCCAGGTCCAAGCTCTTCCCAGAGCTGGTTGTCAGTTTCTAAGTATTTTTAGATCCTGGCTGAGTGGTTTCTCTCCCTTTTCGTAAGGGCTGGATGACAGCCTACCACTAAGAATAGCACTTCTCCAGTTCAATCAACAAGTCGCCAGGCTTCGTGACCGTGCTGGCACTCATGGGAGGTCAGTTGGCTGTGCTCACCTGCAGACCTCAGTTGCCCACACAGACATTGGCTGGGCCCACTGCCCTCACCATTGCCACATCCTGCTCTTCATGGACCTTTCAGGACACCCAAAAGAGGTGTAGAAATGTCCCCTCTCAGGAGATAAAGGGAGGGAAGGAGGGAGAGGTCTACACCCAGAATCACTGGCATCTCTTCTGAGATCTCTGAACCTGGAACTAATAGAATTGGACTATATAGAGAATTTAGGCTCAAAATTCACCTTCAAACTGCAACATCGGGAAGTGGTCTTCCTTAGGAAGGGTGAGTGCAGCCTTTTATTCAGATGGGCAGGGCGAAGTGTTATATAGGAACCCTCCCCATACCCTGTTCTCATAGGCATTCATACCTCCTTTTTACAGAGAGGACACAGGGCTCACAGAGGTTAAGTCACTTGCTCAGGGTCACAGAGCTGGTCAGTGAAAAGGTGGGATTTGAACCTGCATATTCCAGTTCATGCCCAGGGCTCCTGTTAGTACTCCAAGATGTTTAGAAGCTGCCACAATCCCAAAGCCAGTTCTGAATGAGCAGAGTGTTCACCACACTCCACTAAGTCATTCCAGCCCAGTAGCACATTCTGCACCCTCCTTCCACTTGCTGTCACTCACCTTAAGACCTTGGGGCCCATACATGCAGTCACTGGCCTAGTACACCCAACAGGTCCCCATAGACCTTTCAGCAGTTCCCATGCAGTCTGTGCCTCCCAAAAGCTGAGGACATGCCCCTTACCAGGTAACATCACAAAAAGAAGCAATTCCACCTAAAAATGAGGCTCTACAGTTTGATGTGTGGATTCAGATCTCAATTGTTCATGCCCTTTCACTCAGCAACACCACTTCCACATAAAATAAGAGAACTTCTCTTCCATATAAAGGGAGAGAGCTTATGGACAAGAGGTTCATGACAGACTTTGAACAGCAGAGGACTGAAACCACCTAGGAACAGGCGAGTTGTGTAGCCTAATGTCTTAGTCTGTTTGGGCTGCTATAATAAAATACCAAAGTCTAGTATACTGACCAGTCTTATAAACAACAGAAATTTATTTCTCACAGTTCTGGAGGCTGGGAAGTCCAAGATCAAGACACCAGCAGATTCAGTATATGGTGAGGTCCACATTCCTGGTTCATAGACTGTCCCTTCTCCCTGTGTCTTCACATGGTAGAAGGGGCAAATGTGCTCCCTTGAGTCTCTTTTATAAAGGTACTAATGTCATTCACAAGGGCTTTATCCTCATGACCTAATCAGTCTCAAAGTCTCCATGTCATAGTGCCATTACTTGGGGTTTAGGATTTCAACATATGAATTTTGGGGAGGAACACAAACATTTAGACCACAGCACATATTATTACATATTCACAAGATAAAATGATATGGTAAGTAAAAACCATGTTAAAGAATGTTTATGATGTGGAAAATACATATGATATGAATGCATAAGTTGCATATGCTAGGATCCCAGTTATTTATGCTAAACACACACACAATATGAATATGTTCATTCTTTGATTCAAATACGCATCATCTACCATGTTCTCAGCAGTAGAGATACAACAGAGAACACCACAGACAAAGGCGTTGGCCCTTGTGGTGCTGACATGCTTCAGAGGAGGGAGCAGAAATAGACAATCAACAAAATAAGTAACATCTGTAGGACATCAGTGACCCCCCCCCCGCACTGGTGAAAACTCAAGGAGGAAGTAGGGAATGATGGTGGAGGGGGAGCGACTGCAATGGGCGTGGTGGCTCACACCTATAATCCCAGCACTTTGGGAGGCCAAGATGGATGGATCACTGGATGGTCAGGAGCTTGAGACTAGCCTAGCCAACATGATGAAACCCTGTCTCCACTAAAAATACAAAAATTAGCAGGCGTAGTGGCGTGTGGCTGTAATCCCAGCTACTCAGAAGGCTGAGATGGGAGGATTGCTTGAACCCAGGAGGCGGAGGTTGCAGTGAGCCAAGATTGCACCACTGCACTCCAGCCTGGGTGACAGAGTGAGACTCTGTCTCAAAAAACATTAAAAATAAAAATAAACTTGCAAGTGAGAAAGGCCTCCATGAGAAGCAAAGAACCTCCTTCAGGAGGTGAGGGGCCAGTCATGAGCACATCCTGAGCTAGAGAGTTACAAGCAGGGGGAAAATGAGTAAGTGTCAAACCCCCAGAGGCAAGGACCAGCCTGGCTGAGTCATGGGAAGGTCAGTGAGCCCAGTGATCTCAGCCCTAGGGGTCAGGGGCTTAGCACCCAGAGAAGTGGCCAGCAGGGGGTAAGAGGGTTTCCGTTCGCAGACATGGAAAACCACTGGGGCTTGAGCTGAACAGCATGATCTGAATATGTTGTAACAGGATCGTCCTGCCTGCTGGTGCTATTCCATCAGCACATCAGCAATCAGTTGCTTTGATGGTAGAAAGCGGTGTGTATGTGATAGATAGATAGATAGATAGATAGATAGACAGATAGACAAGGACATTTGATAGGATCTCCAGTTATGCTAAACATACAGGTAATCTGAATATGTTCATTCATTGATTCAACAGATATGTATTACCTACTATGTGCCAGGCAGTGATCTCAGCCTCTCAGTTTATATATATATATATAAATCTCATTACTCTAGCAAAAGAAGGGCAGTATAATAAAATGAAACAACAAAAAAAAAAATTAAAGCAGGCCAGAAATTGCAAAGTGCCTTGAATTTCTCACAAATAGATACCAGATTTTGTGGTATATATGAGGTGCCAATATTAATGTACCTAAACTTGACCAATAGCATTAATCAGTTTCATTTATTCTGATAGTAACATATCAAAGTATGAAAACACACATAAAAAATGCTCTTCTTCATTTTCTGCCAAATTCCCACAATTCCTTCCTGACCCGCTTGAAATATTACCTTTGTGACAACTGCATATTCTCCTGATCCCCCACCCCCATTGCCCCCACACCCCCCACAGAAGAGAAATTGCTTTCTCTTCTGTGTTTCTATAGAACTTTCTATAAACCAATATCATAGAATGGTTTCCTAATTTTTTATCTCAGCTGGAATAAGTGCTTATTGTCTTTATATCCTCAGCGCCAAGCACAGGGCAGAAAATATTTTCCCAAAGGGACCACACTCTCTCCTCCAATCACAGCTTTCTTTCCCACTGAGCCTGGGTGTGAATTCAGTCAGAATGCTTTTCAATACGGTGAAATCAGCAGCTGGAGCTGGCAAGCTAAATGAAATCTAATTGCCAGTCAGACTTACCTCAGTGCCTTGGAGCAAGGTAGGTGGTGCACCTCCAAGTTTTGTTGATTAAATAAGTAAAATGAAAAACTATTGTTAGGTTGCTGGAAGGAAGAATAGTGGATGAATAAAGTAATGTAAATGCCCACACTATAAAAACTAGGACAGGTATATAAACGACCAATTGGCAAATTCAGACATGAAAACAATAGCTCAGGAAATTCACCCAAACGAACTCAACCACAATGATGTAACTGCAGTTAGATGAGACATGTTGCTGAAACCAATTAGGCTGATCAACTGCAGTGAGTCACAATCGAATGATAGCCGTTATGTCAATATATGTTGGCAAGAAGTAGCTGTGCTATAATTCTGGCATGCGTGATCTCGCTACGATCATACAATTTACGAAAAAGTGGAAGTAAAAGCATTAACACAGTACTGAAAGGTGCCCTCAACATTTATAATAAATTGGCAACAGCATGTTCTTGGGAAGAGCCCCAAGAACACATCAACTTAATGCTGACCCAAAGGCTAAATATTTTTTAATTTATAAAGTAATAAAGCAGCTAAAAATGCATTCATATAATTCTCACACTTAGTAAGAATACTAATAAAACTTTTAAAAGTTTGTAAAAGCTCTGAGAGAGGAGTTGTTTTTAAAAAGAAAAAAATGTAACAGAAGCCCAACTTGTTTCTGTTCAGGTCTCCATAGACTACTCAGTCAACAGGGAGTGACCTGTTGCAATGAGTTAGCCCCAGATTCATCTTCCAGAGCATTTAACTGGTAGTACACATTTGAATCATCTGGGAAGTTTTGAAAAACATACTCATGCTCAGGGCCTACCTGAAAAATTCAGTTTCTCTTAAAGAGCACTTGGACATCAGTATTTTAAATAGATTCCCAGGTCTGAGAGCTGCAGTTCTAACCTTTACAACTGTACTTCAGTATCTGTCAAAGACAAGACCCTAGATAGGATATCTGGACAGGAATGTCAAGAGCAAATTTTAATCACCCCAAGGCTGCACTGTCCAATAAAGTCGCTACTTTGGCAGTTGAGTCCTTGAAATGTGGCCAGTGCCCTTGAAAAACAGAATTTTTATTTTATTGTAATAAATTTAAATTTAAAAACTGATACTCAGTTTAATCATTAGAAAACCCGTTGGGCACAGTGGCTCACGCTTGGAATCCCAGCACTTTGGGAGGCCAAGGCAGGTGGATCACTGAGGTCAGGAGTTCGAGATCAGCCTGGCCAACATGGTGAAACCCCATCTCTACTAAAAATATGAAAACTAGCCAGGCATGGTGGCACACCCCTAATCCCAGTTACTCAGGAGGCTGAGGCAGGAGAATCGCTTGAACCTGGCAAGCAGAGGTTGCAGTGAGCGGAGATCATGCCACTGCACTCCAGCCTGGGCAACAGAGCAAGACTCCCATCTCAAAAAAGAAAGAAAGAAAAAAAAAAACCTTTAAATATATTTGGAACAACTTGGGTATATAAATCTACTTTTCAACTGTAAATTTTGTGAACTCTAAATACAGATCAAGTAGTTCTGGTAAAACTTCCATGTCTGAATTGAGATGTGCTGTAAGTGTAAATCACAGACCGAATTTCAAAGAGTTACAGACCGAATTACCAAAAAGAAATGTAAATATCTCCTTAATAATTTTCATATTGATTCTATGTTGAAAGGGTAATATTTTTGATATGGTGAGTTAAATGAAATTATATTATCAAAATTCATTTTGTGTATTCCGATTACTTTCTAAATGTAGCTACTAGGAAATTTTTTACTACATACTGTGTGACATTATATTTCTATTGGTCAGTACTCTCTAAGAGATTTGGGTATCAAAAACAGCACTGAAGAAAAATGTTTTGAAAAGCAAATAGCCAGCTCCTAATTCCGATTTTGCATTCATCAGGAATTTTCTTGAGTCAGTGAGTACTCACCTGAGTTGTGCTAACATTGAACTAGATGTTTCGTATCAGAAATGGTCAAAGAAGATGTTATGCCCACCTGCAAAAAAAACAAACCTTAGTAGAATCCACATACTCAGATACCGTGTGCTTTCAAATTCATTCCTTCATTTTTTTTTTTTTTTTTTTTTTTTTTTTTTACACGGTCTCACTCCATCACCTGGGGTGGAGTGCAGTGGTATAGTCATAATTCCCTGCAGCCTC
>NW_012112253.1:8774578-8784942 GCF_000951035.1 Colobus angolensis palliatus
AGTACTCACCTGAGTTGTGCTAACATTGAACTAGATGTTTCGTATCAGAAATGGTCAAAGAAGATGTTATGCCCACCTGCAAAAAAAACAAACCTCCGTAGAATCCACATACTCATATACCTTGTCCTCTCCTACTCACTCTTTTTTTTTTTTTTTTTTTTTTTTTTTTTTTTGGTACAGGGTCTCACTCCATCACCCAGGCTGGAGTGCAGTGGTATAGTCATAATTCCCTGCAGCCTCAACCTACCGGGCTCAAGCAGTCCTCCCACCTCAGCCTCCTGAGTAGCTGGGACGATAGGCATGTGCCACCATGCCTGGCTAATTTTTTTATTTCTTATTTTTTATTTTCGTAGAGACAGGGTCTCACTATGTTGCCAAGGCTGGTTTTGAACTCTTGGATGCAATTACAGCCACTGTGCCCAGCCTCAGATGCCTCACATTAATTTTTGTTGTTGTTGTTGGGGGGATGGAGTCGTCCTCTGTCACCCAGGCTGGAGTGCAGTGGTTGCAGTCTTGGCTCACTGCAACCTCCACCTCCCGGGTTCAAGTGATTCTCCTGCCTCAGCCTCCCGAGTAGCTAGGATTACAAGCACATACCACCATGCCCGGTTTTGTTTTATTTGTTTTGATACGAAGTCTTGCTCTTGTCCCCCAGGCTGGAGTGCAACGGCACAATCTCGGCTCACTGCAACCTCTGCCTCCCAGGTTCAAGTGATTCTCCTGCCTCAGCCTCCCTAACAGCTGGGATTACAGGCGACTGCCATGATGCCCAGCTAATTTTTGCATTTTTATTAGAGATGGGGTTTCACCATGTTGGCCAGGCTGGTCTCAATCTCCTGACCTCTGCCCACCTCAGCCTCCCAAAGTGCTGGGATTACAGGTGTGAGCCATCTGGCCAGATTCATTCTTTCATTCAAGGTTCCCAACAACCCTGTAAGTTATGATCACTGTTATTACTGTACCCATTGTACAGGTGAGGAAACAGGCTCACAGTAACCTGCCCAGGACCACACCACTGGTATGTTGTGACAACAGGATTTGGACCCAGGTCTTCCAAACCCAAATTTTCAACTCTTTCCGCTTCATCATACAGCCTTTCTGAAATATGTTCTATTAGTTAGAAATTCATTGTCCATGACTTTTTCCCTAAATACAAGCCTCTTCTCTGAACAAACCACAACTCTGCCCAGTTCAACAGTTAAGAGTGTCAGAAAACTCAGCAAACAGGTCCCCTCTCCAACTCTGAAAGCAGCATCTTAGCCAAGAGCCTCTGCAGGGCCTGAGCCCTTGGGAAGTGTATGTAATGTGGGGTGGGCCTCCTCTCTGTTTGCCTAAGACTCGTGTAAAGTGTAGCCTTTGAGAAATGCTTGGGAGAGCTGTCTTTCTAGGCTGCTGGGACCAGATAGCATCATCATTTGATTCTTGCACTCAAATAAATATAAGCGCAGAGAAGAGCAATCTGAACATCTCTAATAAAGCCATTTCAAAACAGAAAATTGAAGGTGATGGGTGTTGTAACCCTCCCATGAGCAGATCTTTACTGAGCATGTACGGGGAACTCAGCTCTGGATTAAGCCCTCGGGAGTCTTTATTAATGAAAAGTCCTATTTTCTGTGATGGGATCCATAGAAGCCCAAACCTCAGCACCACCCAATATACCCTGGTAACAAACCTGCACATGTGCCTCCTGAATCTACAATGAAAACGGACTTGTTTTCAAAGTCCCATTTTCCAAACCCAAAGGACTTTTTCAGAGATAGCCTGTGAATAGATTTCAAAGGCAAACTGAGATGGAGGTAAACTGCAGCCTTGGGGCGTGGCTTTCAGTACAGACTATGGAAATTCAGGTCCAAGAGGCACTCAGCGTGCTTTAGGGCTGTGGTCAGCTTGGGTGTCAGCTCTGGGCTGACAATGTTCAAACGTGAAACCCCCCTAGGAGCAGTGGAGAGGTTTGGAAAATGTGAGCAGTCTGCAGGGCGATGAGCAGGGAAAAAAAGGTCCCCTCTGCTCTGCCAGGCCCTCTCCTGCTTCTTCCAGCCTTGGGCCAGGCTCACCCAAAGCCCAACCTGAGCTATGGCTAGGGGTGCATGATTCGTGCATGTCCTGTTCATGGCAGGTGAGCTTATTTTGCAGATCATCAAGAAACTAGGGACCTCTTGGGTCTCTAGAATTTACAAAAAGATGATGTCTGTCTCTGTAGCATAAGCTAAGATACCTTTCCTAACATACTGAACCCGGAGGAGTTCCACACAATGTGTGTATGCAGATGAGAAGCTATGTACCTTATTTGTGAGTGAGAGTGTGTGTGTGTATCCTTGTTGATGTCCAGGGCCTTAGAGTTTTATATAAGGAAACCCCGGGAGTAAAAATATGTTTCTTTGTGGAAAAGGGGCATGGCCATTAATTCGACACCAAACACTGCTCACCAAGCACAGTGGTAGGAAGATTTAATGAGATCGTTTATGTGAAAGCACTTGGTAAAAGAAGATCCCTCAAGTATCAAGGATTGTATTATGTTAACATGTTCTGATGATCAAGTGGAAAAAGTAGTAAATTATGGAAAGCAGAGATGAAAGTGTGGGAAAGGAATTCAGAAGCTAGGATTTGAAAGAGACATTTTAGGCAAAAAATTGAGAGGGCATGTGAAGAAAAAAAAAAGCCCCTTCCAATAGCAGACAAGGTTGGGAGCCATTTCCCTAAAGACACACCACCTGGCTCACTGCAGCTGTTTGTTGCAACCTCACACTTACAGGATTGCTCTGATGCCCCTAACTTCAAGCACAGAGACAAAGCTCCAGCCGAGATCCTGAGAACCAAAGGCAAAACTGAAGACAGGATTGATATAGTTCAGCAGCAGAACATGCCAAAACAAACAAATATACAAACCACACACCTTGGATTTAGCAGAAAATAACATAAGCCAACGGGAAACAAGAAAGTGACTGTATTAATTTCCGATTGCCGCTTAACAAATTGCCACAGGTTTCATAGACAAAAACAACCCCTTATTTATTCTTACCGGTCTGGAGGTCAGAAGTCTAAAGTCAAGGCATCAACAGGGCTGTGTTCCTCCTGGAGGCCTTCGGGGACAATCTGTTCCCTTGCCTTTTCCAGCTTCTAGGGGCCACCTGCATTCCTTGGCTTGTGACACCTTGTTGTGCCAAGCCCCATTTGACTCCAGTGGGGAGGATACCATGTTCAAAAGGCCAAAGAAGAGACCAGGAGCCAGTAAATAAGACATGGGGTTTTACTGAGAGCTTACAAACAGGGAAGAGAGCCCAGTGGCAGCAGGCTGGGCAGAAGAACTGCAACCACTTATAAAAGGCATGCAGTTTATATAGCATTTTCACTTAGCACCCTCCCCCTAACAATCTTCACCAGGCAACCTTCATTTTACCCAAAATAAAGGACCTCGATCCCCTATACAGCCTGCATTCCATGGGCCAGGCCAGAGTCTCAGATGTCCCTCATAGATAAGGAATGGATCTCCAGGTTGGCTACTCCCGAATTTCTTAGCCTGGGACTCTGAACACACGTTCAGATGCATCTGCCATATGGAATATATTAGTCCATTTTCACACTGCTATAAAGATACTACCTGAGACTGGGTAATTTACAAAGGAAAGAGGTTTAATTGACTCACAGTTCTGCATGGCTGGAGAGGCCTCAGGAAACTTACAATCATGTTGGAAAGCAAAGGGGAAGCAAGGCACATCTATCATGATAGCAGGAGAGAGAGAGACAGAGAGACCACAAAGGGGAAGTGCCACACTTTTAAACCATCAGATCACATGAGAACTCACTATCATGAGAATAGCATGGGGGAAACTGCCCCCATAATCCAATCATCTCCCACCAGGTCCCTCCCTCGACATGTGGGGATTACAATCCGAGATGAGATTTGGATGGGGACCCAAACCAAACCATATCACAGGGTCATTGTTAGTGTATGCTCAAGTCATCACTGTCAGGTGCGTTTACCATACACGCCTTCCTCCATCTTCAAAGCCAGCAGCATAGCATCTTCCAGTCTCTCTCTCTGTCTCTCTCTGTGTCTCTCTCTCTCTCTCTCTCTCTCTGTGCTTCCATTGTCACAGCACCTTTTTCTTTCTTATAAAGACTCCTGTGGCTACACTGGGCCCATCTAGCTAATCCAGGATTATTTCCCTGTAAGATTTTTAACTTAATCATATCAGCAAAGTCCCTTTTACTATGTGAAAAGTATCATATTCACCGGTTCCAGGGATTAGAACATGGCCATTTTGGAGGGGACATTGTTCAGCCTACCGTAGTGACTATCTCGTAGGCTATATCAATTAAGGTATTATGCTCAGGAAAAAGAAAGTAATGGAGTCTGTTCCTTTCTATCCTGGAGTCTGGGTTCACTCCTAGGGACTGCACCTTCAAAGGAATGGAGATCACCTATTACAATGCAAACACAGTATTATTTTATTATAGTATTAAATGTTGGAGAAAGTGTCAGAAAACAAATCTTCCAACAGGTAGTTGGAAGCAGTGTCAATTATTTTAAAAATTTTGGAGGGTAACCTGGCAACTTACAGCAAAACTTTCTCAGATGTTCATTTCTACTGATTTAGAGATTTTACTTCGTGGATTTATCCTATGGAAATAAACATGAACACATGCAAAGATTTACTGACAAGGATATTCACCAAAGTACTTTCAAAGTCACAGGAAGAAAGTAAATTGGGAGGAAAAACTAACTTCCTATTCCTCAAGGTTGAAATAAACTCTGGTACATTTGTTTTAAAATATATCTAAAACCTACTCAGCCATTCATCACATGTTGTAGAGGAATATTTAACAACATGAAAAGAGGTTTTCGATATCCCAAGAAATGACCCAGCAGGTTATATGTCAGTGTGCAGAGTCTGTTTCTCATTTGCAAAATACAATCATATTAGTTTTAAGTTCCTACTGGAAACAGCACTCAACTAGGACAAGGAAGGATGGGTCATTGACAAAGGGGTAGGAGCAGGGAACTACAAAGGCCAGGACAGTAGCTCAAAGCTAATAAGTAGCAAAAGGCCCAGGACAGAAGCCACTACAGGCACGACAGAGGGAAGTGTTAAGTAGGCTGCCCTGAGTGGGACAAGTCAGCCCCAGGCAACTCCACAGGGAGGAATCAGGGACATAAACAACTTGACCTCTCTCCTCTGTCAGATCTGTGCCCTGAGCACCTCATTGTCTAAACCCAGCAGAAACCCAGGGACACAGAAACCCCTGTGAAAGTGTGGCCTACTGTAGGCCAACCTCTTGGGCAGAGAGAAGGAAGAAGGGAGCACAACACCAGCACAACCACGTGTGCACCACATGCGTAAAACTAATGGAGGAAGAGCCATCAGAAGGTCAAAGGGGCTCATGTCTTGGGCACTTACTCACAGGTGAATTTTCATTTTCTTCTTCTTACCTTTCTGCATAGTCTATGATGTACATATAGTACTTTAGGAATCACAGATGAAAGCAATCCCAGTTGAAATAAATTCACAACCCATTATAGTATGCTCATGGTAGGGCAGTGAAGAAAACCAACACTGGCCCCACTGGAAAAGCTGGGGACATTTTTCTGGTGTGTGATAGAGGAGGCTTAGCTATTTTCAACAATCTGAAAGTCAGTCCTGTGAAGGAGGGATTAGATTTGGTCTGCAGTTAGCCCAGGACCAAAAGGCAAAATGACAGGCGGACAGATGCCAATCAGCCTGATTAAAGCTGCCTAGAAATGGTACATGTTTCCTCAAGCATTCCTGAGCTGTCTGGTCCTGAGGATAATTTAAGCAGAAGCCAGAAAACCTCCTGGTGGACATTATGTAGAGGTACCTGAAGGATCAGATGGAGTTTTGTACTAGACAAACTTCCAAGTATCTTCTAGGACAAAAGAGAGTGAATTACTATTTTAAATTATATGACAATGGTGACTGTCATAATTTATTTAATAGTGCTTGCTCTGGTTTTAGGGGTGGAGCCAGGTGGGAAGGGTTGTTTAAGTGAATTCTTGTTATATCAGACATTTAGCTCCAAGAAAAAGTATCTCATGAAAAGTATATTGGTAAAAACACTTGGACAGAAAACTCAAATTGGCATAACCAAACAGCCTAGACAACAGGCTTGGCTGGATCCAGGCACTCAAATGACTCATCGAGACCCAATATTTCTCCATGTCTTGGCTCATTCCTTTATCAGGCTCTCTCTCATGGGGAAAGGGTATCAACGGCTCACATCCCCACCACTCCAAGTCCAGTGGAAAAGACAATACCTGTTTGTAAATTGTTCGGCCTCAAGTCCTGAGATAAGCTCTATTTGAGCCTGATTTGTTTATGGGTCAGCTATCTGTTCCTGAAATATTTACTTTGGCCAAAAGGATGCTACATCCTGGCCGCCTCTGGTTCCTTCTGAATAATAGAGAGGAAATATGAAGCTGGCATTAAAAATAGCCTCATTTGGCCTGCAATCCCAGAACCTGGGGAGACTGAGGCAGGTGGACTGCTTGATCCAGGAGTTCGAGACCAGCCTGGGCAACATGACTACCAAAAACATAAAAATTATCCAGGCATGGTGGTGCAAGCCTATAGTCCTATCTATTCAGGAGACTGAAGTGGGAGGATCTCTTGAGCCCGGGAGGTCAAGGCTCCAGTGAGCCGTGATCAAGCGACTACACTCCAGCCTGGGAGACAGAGCGACACCTTATCTCAAAAAATAAATAAAAAATAAATTAGTAAAAGTTTCATTCTAAGTTCTGAATGTTTTTCCCTTTGGGTGGGAATTTGACTCAAGCTCTTTTCAGCTATTGGGCTTATTCTTCAAATGAAATCACAAGCAGAGCTACTCTATCTAGAATAATTTGGAGAGTATGTTGCTAAGGAAAAATTCCCAAGTTGTTGATGCCACCAGAGAGGAAAGGAGTAGCTTCAGGAACACCACTCTGTGAGCACATCATGGACGCCTCGATTTCCCAACCTGGAGGCCAGCCCTTCTTGAAGTTTCATCTATTTGATATCAGTGGGTGCCTCCTCCACCAAAAATGACTGGAATTCCCTGGCCAATTAAGTTTGAGAAATTTTCAGTTCAATAAAGTCAGAGAATTCTTGACTATAGGATATTTCAGAGCCTTTAGTGTTTGAATGTGCATTGGGAATATCAAGAGGAAAACACCACATGCAGAATTTCTAAACCTACTTGATCATGAAACCATTTGAAGCATCTCTCGGGACTAGTATTCCCCATAACAAACTCGGGGACACACTGCTCTAGGGGAGACAGTTTTTCTGACTCTGCCCTACCCTGCCCTGCTCATCATTTTCATCGGGATCACAAAGTAATAAAAGATTACTGAGAAAGGCAGGCTTTGTTCCTTCATCACCTCTCTGGAATGTTTAGAAATGAATATAATAACTCAGAGATAAGACTCATCAAATCCCTGGCTTGTCAGAAGAAATTCTTTCTCCATCCAACCTGTTACATGGTTGCTGGAATCAAATTGCAAAAATCCTACACTAACTCCAGCTCCGGTCAGAGAAGAGACCGCTGGTGGACTACACCAAGAGGACTTTTGGCCGCCACGGGAACTCACAGTCACCTCTGGCAAACCTCTGTCTGCAGCTGCAGAAGATCAAGTCAGGCTCACATCTGTTCCCCAGACACCCCACACTCCACTCCAGCTTCCCTGTCCAACAAAGCCTGGCCAGGTTTTCACAGTTAATCCCTCCAGGCCCCCAGCTCATCTTCTCCCTTCTTACTCCTAAGAATTCTCAGAGATCAAAGCCAAAGGCTTGTTTGCACAACATTCCGCAGAACACCTTAAATTCCCAGCTTGAAAGGAGGCTGAAAGAAGGTCAAACATACTCTATTGTTGAAATACTTAAACTGCAAGACATGACCAAAGTGTTAACAGATGAACCAGCGTCATCTCTCTGGACTTTGGGGTCCTGTGAAGTGAGGGACTTCCCCCAGTAAGTCAAATATAAGCATCTGATGAGAAGTCAACTAGAATTCTCCCTGGAGGTCACTCTGAGTTGAGTCAGGCAATACACTGATTCTGAGATGGGAATTGAGAGCTACTGCCACAACCCAACGGGTCAAATTCAAATGAAGCCTGAAATGTCCATTCCGGATGGCCCTCTGATCCATTCAGTCCCCTGTTCTCCCTCCTCGCAGTCTTGGTTCACAAAATAATATGGCTTTTTAGAACAGAAAGGCCATCTAGTCTGGAGATTTTCAAACTTTCTGGCAGCAGAAAAAAAAAAATTGCAGACACAATCTTACACGGGCTCTAATTTAAAGCAAATAAATTTGGGGTCCCTAGAGGAGGGTAACAGTGAGCACAGAAGGATTTTCACCTTCTCAGCCACCCCTCCACCATTGTGGCTTTGGACTCCCACAGCTTGAAAAGTCCCTGATATAGTCCAACGCCTTCAGATTACATGAATGCTGAGGACCCAGAGAAGGAAAGGGAACTTCCCAGTCTCACACGGTACACACTACAGAGCCCACTAAACCCAGGTCTCAATTCCTGGGCAAAGCCACCTCCTCCTTCCAAAAAGCTGATGCCACCACAATCAACCAAGTCTCTCTCTTGTGCTCCAAACCTTAAGTACTCATTGGAGCTCATGCCTTTGCTTTTCGCTTCAAAACAGTCTCCAACGTGGTCAGTCCTACTTTCAGAATGTCCCTTTTCTGTTCTCACCATCACCACCTTTCTTACTGGGAAACACATGGGACCTGGCATCTGTCCCTCAGCCCCCGTGCCCAGGCTCTGCAATTGCTAGATCCTGTTTCCTAACCTTGATTAATCATTAGAATCACCTAGGAGCTTGTTAAAAATATAAATTCCTGGGCCCAGCACTAGACCTAATGAATCAGCATTTCCAAGGGTGGGTCCAAGAATCTGTGATTTAAATAATTACCCCTAGATAATTGATGATTGGCTAGCTTTGGGAAGCATTACATTCAATGAGGTTGTGTTCCTTATTCATATCCATCACCCAAAGCAAAGGAATTTTCACATTAAATCACAGCCCTCTTTGCTGGTGTAAATTCACTGGACACCTGTTTGGAATTATGGAGGGAATGGTCTCTGCAAAACCCTTCCCTCATGTATTCCAAAGACACAACCATAGACATGAGTAAAGATGTACCCGTTATGATGCTCATTGCTGCACTAAAGAATGGAAATGTTCACCAATGAGGGAACTGAGTCAATAAATTTTGGTATATACATGCAATCTTATACATTTACTAAAAAATATTTAGAATATTAATAACATGCAAATATGTACACATATTAATATAAACACATGTTACAAGAGTCAATGTACAATAGGATTCTATTTTTTCATATGCATAAAATAACTAAAAAGAGAAACAAGAACATATTAATGATATCTCTAGAATGGTGGTGGGATTAGTGGCATTGTTTATTTCCTTACTTATATTTCTTTCAATCTTCCAAAATGTCTATAAAGATCATGGATTTCAGCATCTATACAAAAACAAAGCTACCTTGAGACTATCTTGATAGGAGAAAAAAAGAGCAAGTTAGAGGATCCAGATGATGGTTTAAGATATGTTACTGTTTATAATCTTATCCATATCACTTAAAGTGACAAACAAGAATTTCTTGTTTTGCTGTTGTTATTGTTTTAAGTATAACTTCATAAAAGCTCTGAACAACAGGAATACATACCAGCCATAGGGTAGATATCATAAGAAATTCCTGGCATACAGAAATATCTAGCTTTCTAATGGGGTCCCTAGATATTTGAGGAAAATCAATAATGTGAAGGAAGAGAATAAAAACAAAATCTCTTAGTATGTAGGGAAAAGAGACAGACTCTAAATAAGAAAGAAAACATATTTAAAGAACCTATCCAAAAATCTAACTTCCATCCATTGGGAGGAGAAAACAGAGAAAATGGGGAAAAGGGAGAAAAATAAAAGAACTAATGGGGGAGGAGGGGAATGGTCAATGGAAGAAAGGGCATTCAGATTAAAATAGCCTACTGAGTAGATAATATAATAATAGTAAAGCTGAACTGTTTCAGAGCAAGACACTGGGCTAAATGGTTTACATGCAGTATGTATTTTCATCTTTGTAGCAACCCTGTGATTTCCCAACTCATAATTTCTCCCCCGGTACAGATGAGAAAACTGTTTAGAGAGACTAAAATCACTTGCCCAAGTATAGACAGCTACTAATTAATGGAGCCACATGCTTGATGAAATTTTAGTACACCTAAGATATTCTAAGAACTTTCTTTTCCAGAAAGAAAAGTGCCTCATCTTTAAGAAATAAGAAATAGAGGCCAGGCGTGGTGGTTCAAGCCTGTAATCCCAACACTTTGGGAGAC
>NW_012112253.1:8784992-8787353 GCF_000951035.1 Colobus angolensis palliatus
TCAAGCCTGTAATCCCAACACTTTGGGAGGCCGAGACGGGCGGATCACGAGGTCAGGAGATCGAGACCATCCTGGCTAACATGGTGAAACCCCATCTCTACTAAAAAAAAAAATACAAAAAACTAGCCGGGCACGGTGGCGGGCGCCTGTAGTCCCAGCTACTCGGGAGGCTGAGGCAGGAGAATGGCATAAACCCAGGAGGCGGAGCTTACAGTAGGCTGAGATCAGGCCACTGCACTCCAGCCTGGGTGACAGAGCAAGACTCCATCTCAAAAATAAATAAATAAATAAATAAAAAGAAATAGATAGAAACAAAACTCTTCCTCAGCAATACTGGATTTTAAAAGGCAAAAGATTTATTTATTCTGAAGAGAAACCAGAGAATAACGCTGGATTTTAGAAAAGAGCACCAAAGTCACCGAGAAAATTATTTTGAACCTAGACTCCTATATGCAGCAAAAACAACAACTGTAAAATGAAGACATTTTTAATCATTAAGGACTCAAAATGTTTGAATCCAGACTCTCACTGGAGAATGAGTCAATAATTCTGTAAATTAATTAATTAATTCCAAAACAGAAGGATGTGGGACTTGAGAAATAATGGTTAACAAATCAATGAATACAACATAATTTAGTCTAAATAAATACTGTAACATAATGCTAAAAAGAGAAAGAAGGAAGATGGAGAGGAGAAGGAGGAGGAGGAGGAAAAGAAGAAGAAATAAACCCCCTGATAATTATAGCACAGAAGGGGATAAAAGCCGAGGAGGAAAGTAATAGTGTGCTAAAGTCAAAGAAGAAAAAATAAGAAAATTAACAATTATTTATAAATAAATAGTAATAAAGACAACATATGAAAATTTGTAGAAATATAGCTAAGGCATTTCTTAGAGAAAAATTTATGTGTGTGTGTGTGTGTGCATGTGTATTGTGTGTGCCTGGGTGTGTGTATCACTCATTCACATACACACACACACACATACACACACACTCAATATTTAATTAACAAGGCCAGGCATGGTGGCTCATGCCTGTAATCCCAGCACTTTGGGAGACCGAGATGGGTTGATTACTTGAGGTTGGGAGTTGGAGACCAGCCTGGCCAACATGGTGAAACCCTGTCTCTACTAAAAATACAAAAATTAGCCAGGTGTGGTAGTGGGCATCTGTAATCTCAGCTACTTGGGAGGCTGAGGCAGAAGAATCACTTGAACCCGGGAGTTGGAGGTTGTGATGAGCCAAAATTGTGCCACTACACTCCAGCCTGGGCAAAAGAGGGAGACTGCACCTCAAAAAATACATACATACACACACATATATATATATACATATTTAATTAACAAGGCATGACATCGTGGAAATAGTGGAGTAAGGACCTCTGAAAGTCTTCTCCTCCATTAAAGAAATAAAAATGCTGGTAGAAATGGTCAAAATCAGCATTTTCAGAGCTGTGGAAGTTAATCAGTGATTGCAGAAATCCATGAGGCATTTATTCAAGAAAATGGCTGAGTCTCAGTAAGAACAGCAAGCTTTGTGGCATTTTAACTTCCTAACTCCTTCTCTCTAACCCCATAGTAGCTTTGAAAATTGACAGTCCTGCAGACAGTCCTGAAAACAGCCCTGAAAACCAGCAGCCTGACAGCCACTCCAAGAGATAAAATGAGGTTGAATGTTCTCCAGAATCCCCTTCCCAGGAAATGTCATAATTTGTCATATCTGGCATTTTCCTAGAAAATCCCACCACCAGCATTTGTCTTTATTTGACCTGCCTCAGAGCTTGCTCAGTACAAACAGCATTTCCCTAAGCTTTTATCCAAAACAATCAGCAGCAATTGTGTAATGTTGCAGCTGCCTGAGGCAGTGATATCAGTTAGGACAAACAACAACCAGAAACCAAAAGAAAAAGAAAAAAAGAAGGAAAAGCCAGGAGTCAGGTATCAATGGGGCTTTGGAAATGTCTGTCACATTCCTGAGAATCTGAGAGACCACATGCATGCATAGGGCCGTGTGCATGCCTGGGGATATGCATGTGTTTAGTAAAGATCTGAGAAGGCTCTAAGCTCTCACATATGGACGACCCTGAGGCTCTGCACAAACAGAAGGTGAGGGCTAAGGCAGAGTTGCAGACTGCCTGTCTAAGGATTGAAGTGTGCTTCCAATACATATGTCACTAGCAGGTCTGCCCTAAGAGAAATAAAGAGGGCCCCAGAGGCAGAAATGAACGAGCACTAGACAGTAATGCAGATACACGTGAAGAAATAAAGAGCAGGCCGGGCACGGTGGCTCAAGCCTGTAATCCCAGCACTTTGGGAGGCCGAGACGGGCGGATCACGAGGTCAGGAGATCGAGACCATCCTGG
>NW_012112253.1:8787403-8790114 GCF_000951035.1 Colobus angolensis palliatus
CCCGTCTCTACTAAAAAAAAAAAAAAAAAAAAGAGCACTTATAAAGATAATGACATAAGTCAATAAGTAAATACAAAAGACAACGTACATTTAGTTTTCGTTTGTGAGTCATTTTGGCTCCTATCTGATTTAAAACACAACTAGAGGCCGGGCGTGGTGGCTCTAGTTGTGCATTCCAAAGTAATCCCAGCACTTCGGAAAGCCAAAGCGGGCGGATCACAAGGTCAAGAGATTGAGATCTTCCTGGCCAACATAGTGAAACCCCATCTCTATTAATCATACAAAAAAAAATTAGCTGGGTGTGGTGGCAAGCGCCTGTAGTCCCAGCTACTTGGGAGGCTGAGGCAGGAGAATCTCTTGAAGCCAGGAGGTGGCGGTTGCAGTGAGCCGAGATCTCACCACTGCACTCCAGCCTGGCAACAGAGCGAGACTCCGAGACTCCGTCCCAAAAAAACAAACAAAAACAAACAAACAAACAAAAAACAAAACAAAAAAAAACTAGATAAAGTGGTCATTATGAACATTTTTATAAATTATAAAAGTATGCAGAAAGTTTATAAAAGTGTATAAAAAGTGTATTAGTCTGTTCAAGCTGCCACAACAAAATACACACAGACTGGATGGTGTAAACAACAGAAATCTATTTATCCCAGTTCTGGGTACTGGTAAGTTCAAGATCAAGGTACCAGCTGATGTGGTTTCTGGAAAGGACTCTCTTCCTAGTTTGCAGATGGCCACCTCCTTATTTTGTCCTCATGTGGCTGCAAGAGAGAGCGCTGGAGTTTCTTCCTCTTCTCAAAAGGGCACCAGCACCATTAAATTACATCTCTACACTTATGACCTCATTTAACCTTTATCACTTCCTCACAGGCTCTACCTCCAAATACAGGGTATTAGAGCTTCAACATATGAATGGGGGTGGGGAGACACAAACATTCAGTCCGTAACAAAAAGTTTATAAATGATAAATGTATACAAAAAGTTTATTTCAAAAGTGATTATACGGAACATTATTATTAACTATAGTCACTGTGCTGTGCATTTGATCTCCAGAATGTATTCATGTCATAACTGGAAGTTTGTGCCCTTTGGCCAGCATCTCCCCATTTCCCCCCACACCCTGTCCCCTGATAACCAGTCTGTGCTTTTATGACTTCAGCTTTTCTAGATTCCACATATAAGTGAGGTCATGCAGTATTTCTCTATCTGTCTGGCTTATTTCACTTAGCATAACGTCCTCAAGAAATTTGCCAACTTATAAGTGGGAGCTAAATGATGAGAACAAATGGACATATGGTAGGGGAACAGTCACACTGGGGCCTACTGGAGGGTGGAGGGCAGGAGGAGGGAGAGGATCAGGAAAAATAACTAATGGATACTAGGCTTAATACCTGGGTAACGAAATAATATGTACAAAAGACCACGATGACATGAGTTTACCTATATCACAAACCTGTACATGTACCCCTGAATTGAAAATAAAAGTTAATAAATAAATAAAAATTTGGTAAGAGAGAGCTTAAGTATGCTCACACACAAAAAGGTAACTATGGCCGGGCGCGGTGGCTCAAGCCTGTAATCCCAGCACTTTGGGAGGCCGAGATGGGCGGATCACGAGGTCAGGAGATCAAGACCATCCTGGCTAACACAGTGAAACCCCGTCTCTACTAAAAAATACAAAAAACTAGCCGGGCGAGGTGGCGGCGCCTGTAGTCCCAGCTACCCGAGAGGCTGAGGCAGGAGAATGGCGTGAACCCAGGAGGCTGAGCTTGCAGTGAGCTGAGATCCGGCCACTGCACTCCAACCTGGGCGGCAGAGTGAGACTCCGTCTCAAAAAAAAAAACAAAGGTAACTATGTTAGATGATGAATACTTTAATTAGCTTGATTGTAGTAATCATTTCACAATATATATGTATTGTAAAACATCACATTGTACACTTTAAATATATAATTTGTGTCTGTCAATTATGCATCAATAAAGCTGGAAAACAAGATGATTATAAATGTGCTATGTTGAGCACATAGTGTATGTAATTTGTAATAATAACAGCATAAAGAAGGAAGAGGGAATGGAAATATCTCAGAGCAAAGTTTTTACACACAAATGAAATTAAGTTGGTATTACTCTGAACTATATTGTTATAAATTAAAATGTTAACGATAAGCACAGAGCAACCACTAATAACCTAAAAATACGTAGTAAAAGAGACAAATTAAATGGTGCATCAGGATATATCGATTTAACATGTCGATAGAAAAATGACCACAGAATATAAGCAAATATTCAAAAAATGAAAATAAATAAGAATGGAAAATAAATATACAAAAAGATGATCAACCATCCTATTAAATGGAGAAATATTACTGTAAATGGTTGGATATTTTTAATCCATCAAATCAGCAAAAATTAAAGACAGTGTTGCCAAAGTATGCTAGAATTAGGACCCTGGTATGCTGAATGTAGGAGTGAAAATTGGTGTAGCCTTTGGGAAAGCCATTTTGGCTGAGTCCATCAAAATTTGAAATGTACGTGCTCTTCGACCCAGCAAGACCACTTCCAGAAAGATATCCATATATGCATGCCCAGGGTTGAGTGTGAGAATGTGACCTTAAGCAAAACACATGTTTGAATATGGGGTGTTTTGGTCTTTAAAAAAAACAGATAGTTGATTAAAATAATAAATGTAAAAATACTTTATATAATCCTGAG
>NW_012112253.1:8792693-8816300 GCF_000951035.1 Colobus angolensis palliatus
GTTGGCCAGGCTGGTCTCAAACTCCTGACCTCAAGTGATCCACCCGCCCCAGCCTTCCAAAGTGCTGGGATTACAGGCATGAGCCACCGCGCTCGGCCGGGTACAGAATTTGAGTTCTACAAGATGAGAAAGTTCTGGAGATCTCTTTCACAGCAATGAAGATATACTAAACACTACTGAATTGTATACTTAAAAATGGTTAAGAAATGTTAAGATGGTAACATTTATGATATATGGTTTCAAACACAGTTTTAAAAAATGTAACAAAAGATGCTCTTCTGATGTAGAAGGACTTTTTCTTGACTTTATGCACTGGTGAAATCTTCAGAGCTGTAGCTAATTAACATTGGCTTGACAGGATGCTCACGGCTATGCCATTGCTGGGGGACTCTGAGAGAAAGTCCTTGGCCTTGATCCACATGGTACAAGAAGGTACTCTGACCCTCGGAAAACTGTGTAATGCCAGCTTTCATCCTCACTGCAGCTAGCTGGAACTAGATCGACGCTGGACCTTTAGTGGATCACAGAACCTTTCTGAGGTTGGGATAATAATGCAATACAATGAAATAATGTAGGTAACCTGCTCAGCCTCATGCCTAGCACACAGAAGGTGCTCAGGAAAGGCCAGGCGCGGTGGCTCACGCCTGTAATCCCAGCACTTTGGGAGGCCAAAGCGGGCGGATCACGAGGTCAGGAGATCGAGACTATCATGGCTAATACGGTGAAACCCTGTCCCTACTAAAAATAACAAAAAACTAGCTGGGCATGGTGGCGGGCGCCTGTAGTCCCAGCTACTCAGGAGACTGAGGCAAGACAATGGCGTGAACCAGGGAGGCGGAGCTTGCAGTGAGCAGAGATTAGGCCACTGCACTCCAGCCTGGGTGACAGAGCCAGACTCCGTCTCAAAAAATAATAATAATAAAATTAAATAGAAGGTGCTCAGGAAAATAAAGATTCACTTAGTCAATCAGTGTGAGAAGAAGCAACCTGTTCCTCTCAGCACCAATGTCAAAAGGAAAAGACTCTCAGAGAAATTAATGCAGGAATGCAGGAATTAATTCATCGATCATGGAATCTGTGTGTGGGGAAGGTGAGTGGGGCAGAGAAGAGTAGAAAGAGGAGGAGGAAAAGAAGCAAAGGAAGGTAAGGGGAAGGAGAGGAGGGAGAAGAAAGAAGTTGAAAAACCGAGGAATCACGATACGCGGAACATTTCCGTAGCACCTCCCCCAGTGCCAGGTACTGCTCTAAATGCCTCGCGGATATTCCCTCATTTAATCATCACAGTAACTCCATCAGGCAGAGACTCTACGTCCATTTCATGGGCTGATAAACTGAGATAGAGTACTCAGGTAACCTACCCGAGATGCACACAGAGCCAGAGCTTAAACCCCTTCTCATTACTTCCAGAGTCAGGCTCTTCGCTATTTCACCATCCTGCGTCTCAGGAAAATGAAATATGAAGAAAATTGCCAATTCTTCCATTGTTCTACTAGACGATAACTGAGCCACTGACTGAGGCTCTCCTGTGCCCACTAGCTCACTGCTCTGACTGCATTTTGTTGGAAATTTCAGCTAACTCCCACCACCTGCCACTAAACCGCTTCCCTGAGGGCAGAAATCCATCTTCCAGCTGTGAATCAGGAATTTGCCACAGGAAACCCCTGCCTGCCTCCTAACACCTGCCATTCATTAGACACTGAATCTGATAGGGCCGTCCTGGGACGTGAAGATCTTTAGATCGCCAGGGCCACGTTTGTGGGAGGCTGGTGTATTTGGAACCTCCCTGTCATTCTGGTGGAGCCCTCTGGGTCTCCAGCTGCTCTGGGGAGTCCCTGTTAGACACTGCATGCCTGCCCTGCACCCCAGATGCAGACTCCATAATTCTTCAGGACAGCCCCAGTTCATGCAACTGACTTTTCGCAATCAAAGGCATTTGCCAAGTGTTCAAGGATTATTACAGCAATTTGTTACACTGGAAGACTTTTCATCTGGATACATTTGCAAGTCAAAGAAAATCGTTTCTTAGCCCACAGGTCTTAATCACTTTGTTAATCTTAAAGCAGCCGTGATCTTAAAATTCAGTGCTATCAGTAAAGACAATATATAGACACAAAGACAGAGATAAGGACAGAAAGAGACTAATGTGGAAAACACGTTTTGATTTTTTTAATTAAAATGTATTTTAGACCAGGTACGGTGGCTCATGCCTATAATCTCAGCACTTTGGGAGTCTGAGGGAGGGGGGTATGGCTTGAGCCCAGAAGTTTGAGACCAGCCTGGGCAATGCATTTCTCTAGAGACCCATCTCTAGGGGAAAAAAATTAAAAATTAAAAATAAATTAAAATGTATTTGAAATAGAAAAAAAGAGAAAATGGCAAATAGTAAATAGTGGAGGAAAAAAAATCACTCTATTCAGAAACAACTACCATTAGTGTTTTAATGTGTACCCTTTCAGATATTTTTCTCTACACATATATTTATATAAAAGTGAGATTATAGCTGCTGCTTCTAATCTGCCTTTTCTCCTGCATATTAGCATACCATTCTTCCAGCTTTCCATGCTTCTTGTCGTTATTCTCACCGTATCTTACTGGAATTTTCTATCATGTTTTTTTGACCCAAAATTATTCTATAAAATAAATGTATCCTACTTATTTTACCAATCCTCTATTCTTGAACATTAGATTGAGTCCAATTTTTTCTCTTGTAAACAATTCTTTAATTATCTCAACATCTGAAATAAATGCCACTCATCTAAAAGACTGGAACTCCAAAAATACACTACCAGCAGCGGTCTGAAATCATAGGAAATCTACTCTTACCCTGAATTCCATTTTCTTTCTGGACTTTACATTTCTAAGTCCTTTTCTGTCACCAAACCATTTTACTCATCTGAGAACTCCCTCTCCTTACTCCTTCTCTCCGTTCCTGGCTACTTATTTACCAGTTTTTCTGAAACAACTTCTTCTTTCCCTTTTATTAAGTCTACTCTGCTATATCCCTTCCCTTGCTTTTATCCACTCACCCTCCATGCTATTGACTCATGCCACCCTTTGAAGCCTACTGCACAAAAGACACACGCAAAGCCCTGTGGGGATCAAAGGGTGAAAACAGAACATCCTGAGTCCTAAAGGAATTCTGAATCTAATTGGAGATGCAAGGTATATATACACAGTGGTATGCTGGTAAACTGGCTCTCTGAGGGGGAAAAACCCTTGATGCATAGGTTTACCAATTTCCATGCTATAAAATATTCCCACCATGGCCAACTACCAATATGATACTACTGAGCTGACAGCTGGGAAGAGATGAGATGCACACAAACCAGCTGTGTGCAGGACACAACTACATGTACATGAAAAGCTATAATACATACATTTGTATATACACACACATATACACAAATGCATATATGTATACATGTACATGCATATATATTTTAGCTTTTCATGGACATACAGTCATGTGTATTCATACATATAAATAGACAAGACAACCAGAGCAGACATTTATAAGTAGGCAATCATGTTATCACCATTATTATCCCATCAGTAAAGTTTATTGAGAGCTTACAATGCATCCGGTGCTATGTTCAATGTTTTAAATGCATTGCTTTATAACTCTCCTATGAGAGGTGTTGTTATTACCACCAATTTTACAACTTCACCCATGCAAAGTTGCAGTCTTGAAGAAGGAGATAATTTGTCCTTGGTCATTCAATGCAGTAAATGGCGAAGCCAGGATTAAATCAAGGTCCATCTGATTCCAGAGCCCAGTCTCTAACGATTGCCCTCTCCTGCTGCCTCAGGCCAGGAAGCCAGGCCTCAGGGCTTCACACTGTGGACCCCAAGGGGCAGACCAGCCATGAATCCAAAGAGGTGAACTGGTGGTCCTATCAAGCCATGTGACCAAGGTTCTCGAATGCACCGTTCTCCAGTGCTTTGGACCCGCTCTCCAAAGCACTGTGAAGGCTGATTCCTAACACCCAAAATTGCCCTTCAACTTACTATATAATTTTATCTTCATTTAGTTCCCTCCTTTTCTTAGCAAAAGTCTACCTGGGTCTTTTTGTTTTATTTTTAACTGTAACTTTTCTTGTGCTTATTTGTTTATAATTTGTCCCTGGAATTCTTTATTAAAATTTCTACCTCATTATTAATTTTCATTGATAATTCTTTGTTATGGAAACTGGGAGACAAAGAACTTGTAAAACAGGAAGGAATAAATAAATGTAAAGAAGGCAGGTGATGAAACCATAAACATTCTAGAAGATAATGTTGTAAAAACTCTTCTGGACATTGGTTTAGGCAGAGAATTCATGACTAACACCCCAAAAGTAAATGCGACAAAAACAAAAAAATAAATAGGAGCTAATTAAACTAAAAAGCTTCTGCACTGCAAAAGAAATAATCAGCAGAGTAAATAGACAACCCACAGACTGGGAGAAAACATCCACGAACTATGCATCCGACAAAGGACTAGAAGTCAGAATCTAGAAGGAACTCAAACAAATCAGCAAGAAAAAAGCAAGTAATCCCATCAAAAAGTTGGCAAAGGACATGAATAGACATTCCTCAAAAGAAAATATACAAACAGCCAACAAACATGAAAAAATGCTCAACATCACTAATCATCAAGGCAATGCAGATTAAAACCACAATGAGACACCACCTTACTCCCGCAAGAATGGCCATAATTAAAAAGTCAAAAACAACAGACTGGATGTAGTGAAAAGGGGCCACCATTACACTGCTGGTGGGAATGTAAATTAGTGTAACCACTGTGGAAAACAGTATGGTGATTCCTTAAAGATCTAAAAATAGATCTACCATTCGATACAGCAATCCCACTACTGGGCATCTACCCAAAGGAAAAGAAGTCATTATATGAAAAAGCACATGCACACACGTTTATAGCAGCACAATTCACGACTGCAAAGATATGGAACCAACCTAAGTGCCATCAACCAATAAGTGGATACAGAAAATGTGGTATATATACACCATTAGATACTACTCAGCCATAAAAAGGAATGAAATGATGTCTTCTGCAGCAACTTGGATGGAGCTGGAGACCATTATTCTGAGTGAAATAATTCAGGAACGGAAAACCAAATATTGTATGTTCTCACTTATAAGTGGGAGCTAACCTATGAGGACGAAAAGGCATAAGAATAATATAATGGACTTTGGGAACTCAGAAGGAAGGGTGGAAGGGGGTGAGGGATAAAAGACTGCACATTGGGTACAGTGTATACTGCTCAGATGATGGGTGCACTAAAAACTATTGAAATAAAAAGTAAAAAAATTTTCAAGTAGGTGAAAAGCCCAAAGGGTGGGCCAGATGGCACTGTGTCAGCAGGATAAGGTTGTCATTCAGAAGACACAGGTATATATACAGTAGGAGTGTTAGTGTAGGAATTTTGCGATAATTCTCCCATTCCTCGGCTCTGGAGATTCTGAATCTAGTTCCACAGCAGAAGGACTTCAGAAAATTGAACAGAATTCAGCAGAACCCCCTGATTAACGAATTGAAAAATGAGACCAACGATGCCAGGTTAAACACACAAAGAATCTTCCTGCTGATGGAGAAGGCTGAAAAGAAGAGCAAAAATAGTTTCCATTGAAGAAAAGAATGAGGAATTAATATTTCTCAAGCAGCAACCAGGTGCTGGGCAATTTATTTGGCATTTTATATACATTATCTCAAATAACTTACAGTAACCTTTCAAAGTAGGTCTTATTAACCTTGTCAATCACAGAAAACGACGAGACAAGTCTCAATCACTTTTGGAGATTTATTTGCCAAAGTTAAGGACGTGCCCAGGAGACAGGTCAATGCTTTTCTCTGAAGATGATTTTGAGGTCTCCAAATTTAAAGGGGAAAGGGCGGGATATTGTGAAGCACACAGTTTTCACTTAAACAAAAGGGGCAAAGGAAAAATATGGGGAATCTGCATTTTATATAACACACAAAATATGCATTTGTGTCTGGCAGGCTGGGGTAACTGCACCTGTAAAGATATCAATTAACATTGCCATGGCGAGTTTGAGGTCCCAAAATTTAGTTTCCTATCACAATCTCCATGCTTTCTGGTGGGAACACAATGTCTACAAGGGTTTGGTAACTTGTTCAGCCCACACAGCTGACATGTGAAGAGTCAGAAAGCAAACCCCTGACTCATGGTGCTCTAAGTCCATGTCTTTTCTACTGTAAAGACTGCCTCTTGGCCAGGCATGGTGGCTCATGACTGTAATCCTAGCACTTTGGGAGGCCAAGGCAAGTGGATCACTTGAATCCAGGAGTTCAAGATCAGCCCAGGTAACAAAGTGAGACCCTGCTCTACAAAACTAATAAAAATTAGTCGGGGATAGTGGTGCCTGCCTGTAGTCCCAGCTCAGGAGGCTTAGGTGGGAAGATTGCTTGAGCTCAGAAGATCAAACCTGCAGTAAGTTGTGATTGTGCCATTGCACTCCAGCCTGGGCAACAGAGCAAGACCCTGTTACAAAAAAAAAGACTGCCTCCTATTGAGCTCGCGCAGTTTCTCTACTGTGGTGTGATTGACATTTGGGATCAAGTGTTCTTTGCTGTGGGTATAAGGAGCAGGATCAGGTACGGGTTGAGAGTACAGGCTCTGACCACCCTCTGCCCAGACTAGAATCTCCACCTTTCCACTCACTAGCTGTAAAACCTCGGGAGTTGTTCTTAGTCTCTTCTGCCTTAGTCTCCTCATCTGTACAATGGGAATAATTATAGTATCCACCTCATAAGCTACTGTGAGGATGAAATTGTTAATGACTGTATATTAAGCACACAGAACAGTACCCAGCCTGACCCAATGGCTCGGTCAGTGTTAGCTTTTTGCTATTGTTATCTTTGAGAAGGAGA
Source organism: Colobus angolensis palliatus (assembly GCF_000951035.1). Taxonomy (NCBI): domain Eukaryota; kingdom Metazoa; phylum Chordata; class Mammalia; order Primates; family Cercopithecidae; genus Colobus; species Colobus angolensis. The sequence goes on from NW_012112253.1 coordinate 8,799,583, forward strand.
GGCCCTGACAGGCTGTAGTATCTATCCTCTAACTTTCAGGAACCCCATACATGCCAAAGTTAATAGCTTACATGGTCGATTCATTTTTCCTTATATCTGGCCAAAATGACTGCTAAAAAAATTCTTAGGTAACATGGAGATCCATTGAGCACTGGATCTGCTATAAACTTCCACTTCAGTGACTCTTAATTGGAGGTGATTCTCCCCCTGGACACATTTGACCATATTTAGAGACTTTTTTTTTTTTGAGATGGAATCTCACTCTGTCACCAGGCTGAAGTGCAGTGACGCGGTCTCAGCTCACTGCAACCTCCGCTTCCCAGGTTCAAGCGATTCTCCTGCCTCAGCCTCCCAAGTAGTTGGGACTACAAGCGCGCCTCACCACATCCAGCTAATTTTTGTATTTTTAGAGACGGGGTTTCACCATGTTAGCCAGGATGGTCTCGATCTCTTGACCTTGTGATCTGCCCGCCTCAGCCTCCCAAAGTGCTTGGATTAAAGGCATGAGCCACCGCGCCTGGCCGAGAGATATTTTTTATTGTCACAGCTGGTAAGGCCAAGGCAGAAAGGGCCAAGGAAACTTCCCAAGGTATCACAGCTAGTGAGTGGTGGGGTTGGGATTCCAACCTGGGCAGAAGGCTGTCAGAGCCTATGCTTTTGACTCCGGCGCGAAACTGCCCCTTACACCCAAATACAGCCAATGAGACTGCACAAAACGGACCTTTTGCCTGAAAACAATTGTCTTTTTCAATATTAACTCTGCACAGAGGGGCTCAAGATGTCTTTATGCTGACCCTCGCCCTCCCTCCAGCACACAGACCCAAAAGAAAACACCTGGTATGAATTCCGGTCCCTAAAGCTGTGGTTAGGAACATTTGCAAAGAAAACACCTGAGTGCTGTCTTTGACATTCCCCAAAGATTCTGATTCCCTAGCTCTAGGGAACAGCACAGGAGTCTGCATTTTCAACAAGCTGCCTAGGCTCTAATGGTTCTGATTAAAGTAGCTCAAAGGCTATCTATCCCTCAAGAAACTGGGCTCTGAAACCCTGGGCCTAGTTCAGCATAAAAGCCACTAGGATCCAGGTGAGACATTAAATAGGCTTGATTCCTATGCTAATTTCAGCAGGCGGTGGCTTTCCTGAGACAGATCAAGAGATCCACATGGATGAGTGTGACAGCTGACTGGTGCTGCCTGCCACAAGTGCAGGAATGGAGGTAAGAGTTCACTTGTTCTGTCTGCCGACCCTGATCAAGAGTCAAGTAAGAATCATAGCCATTCCAGACTGCAAGCTCTCAGCCTTCCACCAGTTTCTGGCAAGAGGCCTTATCATAGTAAGCTACACTCCTTTCTTTAGACACCGGCTATTATTAGTGTGCATAATGCAATTTTTGTTACAGTGGTTATTAAGATAAAAGCAGGATTAAAGCCTGTGTGTTATTGGTGGCAACCACCCCAGACCTGCTGTTAGGTTTTTCACAGCTTCTCTTGCGGCTCCCTCACTGTTGCCCACGGCGAACCTCACCTCACAGAACACAGATTCAGCAATGCAGCACTGCAGCCTGGGGAGCATGGACGGCCTGGACAGGCTTTCTGCTCCCCTTTCCCTCTCTACAGGAATTAGCCCAGCCAGAGGAGGTAGTCAGGAGGCAAAGTCCTCTGCACACTGAAGTAAGACAAATGCCACAGGAAACAGGAGCTGTGTCCTTTGTGTGCTGCTGCCTGCCCAGTACCCAGCACAGATGAAAGGCCCAATGCATGAAAAGCACTAATCAATAACTGTGGAATGAAGGAAGGAATTGGTAGTGGGCCAGTCAAGCAATAAGTAAAAAAGAGAGAGAGAGAAAAGGTTGCAACAAGCATGGCCCCTGACCCTCATAGAAAATGACTGATGAGGCCAGTCATGGTGGCTCACGCCTGTAATCCCAGCATTTTGGGAGGCTGAGGCAGGTGGATTACTTGAAGTCAGGAGTTCGAGACCAGCCTGGCCAATATGGTGAAACCCTGTGTCTACTAAAAATACAAAATTAGGTGGTGTGGTGGCACACACCTGTAATCCCAGTTACTTGGGAGGCTGAGGCAGGAGAATCACTTGAATCTGAGAGGTGGAGGTTGCAGTGAGCCAAAATTGTGCCACTGCACTCCAGCCTGGGCAACAGAGCGAGACTCCGTCTCAAAAAAAATGACTGATGGATCTGATGGATCCCAAATGAGGGCTTTCACCTGCAACACAGGATCTATGGAGACGCTGAAGATCTGCCCCCATATAACTGTGCCAACTGAGGGACCTGGACTGAATCTTTCACTGCTTTCTTAAGATCTTACAGTTTTTATGGGTGACTCTGGCACAAGGGAAATGGATCAGATAGAAGTATTTAAAACTGGTTTGGGGAGAAGTTCCTCTCAGATGACAAAAAAATACAGTAACACCACCACCCTCCTGATGTCACACAATAACTGAACACATCCTTTCTCTCCGCTCTCGGGGCAGGCAATGTGAAGTCTGCCCTTCCTAGGACAGTGGGTTCCTCACTGTCCACTCCCCTGTCTTCTGTCTTTTCCCATGCTACTTCATTCCCCATCCCCAGATCTCGTCATCCTTTAATAATGATAATGGTAGAAATTATGCTGAAATTCACCAATGCATCCTCTGGAGCCAGGTACCGTATGCAGTAGTTTATATGAATCCTCTCATTTTGTCTTCCTGACAGCTTTGAGAGCCGAACTGTTGTCATCCCCATTTTATAGATTAGAAAACCAAAGCTGAGTCTGTCTCCTACACGAAGCCTTTCCTGACGGTCCCAGCAGACATCTTTGCTCCCTTCTCTCACTTTCTGCCCGTGTCTGATGCCCAACACAGCCACAGTGTCAGGCACTGATCTGCCATTCTAAACAACAGAAATGTATTTTTTTTATAATTTTGACAGCTAGGAGTCCAAGAACAAGGTGTCGGCAGGGTTGGTTTCTCTGAGGCCAAGCTCCTTGGCTTGTTGATGGCTGTCTTCTCCCTGTGTCCTCATGTGGTCTTCCCTCTGTGTGTATCCACATCCTAATCTTTTCTTTTTTCTTTTTTTTTTTTTTTTTTTGAGATGGAGTGCAGTGGTAGCTCACTGCAACCTCCGCCTCCTGGGTTCAAGCAATTCTCCTGCCTCAGCCTCCCACGTAGCCGGGACTGCAAATGCTGGACACCACACACGGCTAGTTTTGTATTTTTAGCAGAGACGGGATTTCACCATGTTGGTCAGGCTGGTCTTGAACTCCCGACCTTAGGTGATCTACCCTCCTCAGCCTCCCAAAGTACTGGGATTATAGGTGTGAGCCATGGCGCCCAGCTGTTTTTTGTTTTTTGTTTTTTGTATTTTTAGTAGAGATGGGGTTTCCCCACGTTGGCCAGGTGGGTCTCGAACTCCTGACCTCAGGTGATCCACCTGTCTCGGCCTCCCAAAGTGCTGGGATTATAGGCGTGAGCCACCGCGCCGGGCCATCTCCTTTTCTTATAAGGACACCAGGCCCATCCTAAGGACCCCAGTCTGGCTTAACTGCCTCCTTGAAGACCTTATCTTCAAATACAGTCACATTCTGAGGGACCAGGGGTGAGGACTGCATGTATTTTGCAGAGACAGTTCACGTGACACCCGAATCATGGTTTGCAGCCCCCAGGAAAGAATGACACTTGTCACCCCGTCTGCCCATAAAGCAAGCCTGCAAGGTGAGGATAGCAGGCATTGTTATTTTTCTCTTCCCCACGGTTGCCCACAATTCCTGATGCTTGGAGGTGGCCCATCTCAGGTAACGGCTTTGCCTGGGGAGCTGGTGCAACCAGGGCTGCAGCCCAGGCCTCAGATTCCACACTCTCTCCTCTTTTCAAGGCACAGCAAAAGAATGGAGTGACCAGTGCCTTTGCCTAATGTGACAAGTTAATAAAGTGTCCTCCTCTCTGGGCTGTAGCGCCAGTGTCTCCACAGTGAGAATCTGGCAGGGTCTCTCCTGGCAGCCTCCACAGGCCCAGTGTCGTTCTGGAACCCAGCGCAGGTCTTCTCCATTTCCGCACCTGTATATTGCAGGTCACACCTGAGGAGAGGGCGACCTGAGGGCTGAGTGAGCTGACACGGTGAAGAGCTGCCAGCACCTGCCCCACTGGGGGCTCCCTATTCTGTTCCATATGCACCCAGAATTCCCCTTGAACACAGCAGTCTCCCCCTGCCTGGGGGACAGTGAGCCAGGGCCAACACTGTGCAAGAAGCCATGGGAAGCCACCTCCACCCCCAACAAGCAGCTCAGAACATCAGCAAGTCAAGAGCGTGGTTTTTAACTACAACAGGCAGAGAGGAAAGAGATGGTAGAGTGTAAGGCTCTCACTCCCAGGCATTTACCAGGACCCTGTTGTGAATCTCTTCCTTAGTTCACTCCTGGCCAGGATGTTCTTCCCTGACTCTGATGCAGGTCACTGATATCCCTAACCTCAAGGCCTTGTGATGGGCCCAGTGGGAGGTCGGAGCCAGTCACTATGATTGGGGGACTGAGTGGCTTGGAAAGATGTGCCCTTCTTTTCCTTTCAGCTTAGAAGCAGCAGCCCCAGCTCTCAGCAGCAGGCTCCCGGCAAGCTGCTGCATACAAAGCAAACCTCCTCTCTACGCCCAACCCAGTGTGGTTCCCCCAGCAAATCAGGCCTGGCTGCCTCCGTGTCCACGCCCTGACCTGCGCCTGAGGCCCATTTCTGTCTCTGGCGGTGACCCTACCTCCCAGGACGCTCCCATGTAGCTGTCGATTGTTCTCCTTCCCTTCCTCTCATCCTTTCTCCCTCTTCCCTGTCTGTGAATGGCATTTCTGGAGTGTGAGAGAGGCCCGGAACCGCAGGTATGTTTCCTGTCTACCCGTTCTAATCAAAGGCAGATGCCTGTGGTGCGCCTGGCCTCGCAGAAGAGGAGAACCCATCCTCAGCGGGGGCCAGAGGAGAACTGTGTGCTCCTTCACGGCTGCGTGCTTCGGGTAAGGGCTCCCTTTATGCTTTTTACTATTTTAACTTCAGAGAGGCTACCCATCCTGTCTGGGGGCTCCTGCCCTGCCTAGGACAGTAAGGTGGTGTAGAATCGTCATGCAGCTGTGAGCCTAGATAATCCTGAGTTCAAATCCTGTGCCATCATTTCTTAGCTTCCCCTACCTTTCGTCCTATGGGAAAAGGGGACGCTAGATGAGGGAGGAGGGAACAGTACAGCCACCGGCCCTGGCTTGCTGTTGGAGGGACGAGGCAGCAGACCCAAAGGTCTGGCATCTGATGAACACTCCATAGTGCCAACCACCTTCCCGCCCCACTCCACAGTGCCTGAACCTGCAGGCGAGGTTGTAACCACGAGGAAAGATCGGGGACCCGGTCACTTGTGCTCACGGACGACCTGCCACTCCCAAGCCAAAGGGCGATGCAGGGGAGATGCCCAGGAAAGGAAGCGAAACCTGGCATTGTTCCACCAACCTCTTAGGCCCTGAATTTCTGTTTCTTAACAAAGTCACATCGTTACATTTTGTGTTGAAACATAAGATCTAGGCTAACTTCCTTCTTGGGTCTTGGGACACTTTCTTGCTGTTACATGATCAAGGTGGGGGCCGCATAACTATTCCCCACTGCACATACTCCCTCCGTTGCCCCGCAACTCCCTCCTTCCCCAACGCTCCCCACCCAGTGCAATCTACTAACTGTCTCTCCCACAATGTTTCCCTGACTGGCTCCTGCTGGCACAAAGGGTCCCACCTTTGAAGACCTTTGGGTTTAAATCCCAGCTCAGTTCCTAACCAGCTGTGTGACATAGGGAAGTTGCTTAACCTCTCTGAGCCTCAGGATCGCCATCTGTAAAATCAAAGGGCTGATAGCAACATCTTCTTCTCAGGACCCATGGAAAATTAAAGGAGTGCTGCTTCCAAAGATGGCTGTGCAAGGCGGAAACTCACCAGAGGGTCATGTCCATTTCACGCCCTTCTAAGGGCTGCAGCCTAAATGTGGTCTCCAGCCATGGGAGAGGATGACAGCTGCCCTTCTGTGGCAGGCCTCGGAGTAAAACTCCCAAACCACCCCCAGTCAGCAGAGGCTGCCCAGCCCAGCCCCTCCAGCAGGGTGGCTCTGTAAACTGCAGGGCATCAGGGCCCAGAGGCTGTCCCTGTCCACCCCTGCTGCACCAAGCTGACTCTGGGAGGGGCTGGGGAAGGCAGCCAGGGGAGGAGGCAAGAGACTGGGAAAGACGCTACAGACACAAGTTTAATTTTTCGTTAAATCCTCTAAATGTTGTGAAAGGAAAATAAATCTTGGAACCCCAAAATCACTAAGCCAAAGGATAAAGTCAAGCTGGGAACTGCTTAGGGCAAACCTGCCTCTCATTCTACTGCTAAAAAAAAAAAAAAAAAAAAAAGATAGCTACTAAGATTCAAAAGCTACCTACCTCCTTCACAAGGAATTTCCTTCTGGACAAATGACAGACAGAACTCAAAGTCATCCCTCTGCTCGCTGAGATACATGCATATCTGATTGCCTCCTTTGGAAAGGCTCATCAGAAACTCAAAAGAATTTCACTAGGTGCGGTGGCTCACGCCTGTAATCCCAGCACTTTGGGAGGCCGAGGTGGGCGGATCACGAGGTCAGGAGATCGAGACCATCCCGGCTAACACGGTGAAACCCCATCTTTACTAAAAAATACAAAAAATTACCCGGGCATGGTGGCGGGCGCCTGTAGTCCCAGCTACTCGGGAGGCTGAGGCAGAAGAATGGCGTGAACCCGGGAGGTGGAGCTTGCAGTGAGCCAAGATCATGCCACTGCACTTCAGCCTGGGCGACAGAGTGAGACTCCATCTCAAAAAAAAAAAAAAGAAAAAAAGAATGCAACCATTTGTCTCTTAACTACCTATGGCCTGGAAGCCCTCCCTGCTTAGAGTTGTCCTGCCTTTCTGGACAGAATCGACGTACATCTTACCCGTACTAATTGATGTTTCATGTCTCCCTAAAATGTATATGGTATGGTCTGGTTGTGTCCCCACCCAAATCTCATCTTGAATTGTAGCGCCCATAGTTCTCAAGTGTTGTGGGAGGGACCCAGTGGGAGATGACTGAATCATGGGGGCGGTTTCCCCATACTGTTCTCATGGTAGTGAGTAAGTCTCACAAGAGCTGATGGTTTTAGAAGGGGTTTCCCCTTTCGCTTGGCTCTCATTTCTCTCTTTGCCTGACACCATGTATGACATGCCTTTCGCCTTCCGCCGTGATTGAGGCCTCCCTAGCCATGTGGAACTGGTCCATTAAACCTCTTTTTCTTGATAAATTGCCCAGACTCGGGTATGTCTCTATCGGCTGCGTGAAAACGGTCTAATACAAGTATAAAACCAAGCTGTGCCCTGACCACCATGGGCACATGTCATCAGGACCTCCTGAGGTTGTGTCATGGGCATGCGTCCTTAATGTTGGCAAAACAAACTTACTAAATTGACTGAGATCTGTCTCAGATATTTGGGGTTCACAGTGTCAAAGGTGATTCTTTATGGAAAATGTAGGTTGGCATTTTGGAAAATCTAGGAAACATATACAAAGTCAAACATATTTTGAAAAGCTTATGATCAACCCCACACTGTGAATGATGGAGTCTTTTCCTCCATCCTCTACCTCTGACTTTGGCTCACTGGTTGATGATACCTTACTGTACACCCTGCTTTGCATCCTGACTTTGAGCCTACCATTATACAGTCATAAGCCCAAGGAAATGGTCTCACTATTTCCCAGTTTTATTGATAAAGGTATTCAGGCTCTAAATAAGTTGGCCAAGGTCATAGAGGTCAAGGTCATATGGAAGAGCCACTTGTATCCTTTCCACCGGCTGCTGATGGTGACCTCCACTTCTGAGAAATAACCACAAATAATAATGAAAGAACTATTAACCCTTGGCCTTCAAACAGCACTTAATTCTCTGAGAAGTCCTTTTATGACTGTTATTCCTTCCTGTCCTTCAAACACCCCTGCAAGACAGACAGGAAGGCTACCAGCATTTTCAATGTGTAAATGAGGATCCAAGAAGTGAATGACTTGGCCATAGTCACGGAGGTGGAGGCGGAATAAAAGACGGTGGCTATGCCCTTCACACGCCCCACCACCTTCTCAGATGGCGCTGGGCTACCCCCCAGGGCTTAGGCAGAGTAAAGAAGAAGAGATGAAAGTTAAGATGAGGCAAACAGGAGGTGAGAGAGAAGTTCTGTCAAGAAATTCAGAGGAGGGCTGCAGAAAACTCATCTTTGCCTGCAGTGCCTACTCCAGCCAGATATCAACACAGTGGGCTCCACACCAACATTCTGATAGCTTCTGAGCTACAAGCTTCCAGAATATTAGCAGCCGAGCTCCTCCCCCTCGAGCCAAATATGCCCCCAAAAGGCCGTTTCCCAGGTGATTTATCGTAGGTTAGAACCCTAATCAAGCTCCAATTCAAGTTAACCGCTGGTGATTTTAGCACAGTGCTCTGAGCTTCCATTTAAATGCAAGGGGAATTGACTTTTGGAGTAACAGCTTCAGGGGAGGCTTTCTTCCCACGCCTAGATGGAGCAGAAGCTCACACTGTGCACCCAGCAATGAACGGGGACCCTTTTGGAGGCACCTGACTCAGGCTGCTGGATTCTGTCAGGAGGCAGAGGTGCCATTTCCAAGAGGCCAGGCATTAGAAAGTGCTCAGCATGGTTCTCGCAGGGCAAAGGCAGCCCCCTGCTCAACTCAGTCATACCCGAGGAGACGTGAAGCAAAGGCTACGGAAGGCCCAAGGTACCCCTGGCACCCCTAGACCCCAAAATACAAAGAGCCAACAGCGCCATCAGGCACACACACTCTCTCTCCGCCCCTTGGCCTCCCTGTCTCTTCCACTCTGTATCTCTATCTCTCTTTGTGTCTCTACCTCTTTCTCTCTGTCTATCTCTTGGTCTCTGTTTCTGTCTCTGTATATTTCTCTCTGTATCTGTCTCTATCTCTATGTGTCTGTGTCTATATTTCTCTCTCTCTGCATCTCTGTCTCTATCTCTCCCCATCTCTATCTCTACCTCTCCCTCTGTCTCTCTATCTTTCTCTCTGTCTCTATCTCCTCCCAAGGGGGAGGAGCTCAGCTGCTAATATTCTGGAAGCTTGCAGCTCAGAATCTATCAGAATGTTGGTGGGAAGCCCTCCGTGTTGATATCCGGCTGGAGTAGCCATTGCAGGCAAAGATGAGTTTTCTGCAGCCCTCTCTCTGTCTCTGTTTCTGTTTCTCTCTGTCTATCTCTTTCTCTGTCTCTTTCTATCTCTGTCTCCAGCTCTCTTATCCCTCTGTGCCTTTCTGCCTCTGTCTCTATCTCTTTGTCTCTGTCTCTATCTCTGTCTCTCTCTATTTGTGTCTCTCTGTCTCTGTCCCTGTCTCTCTCTCTCTCAGGTTCTGTCACTGTCTCTCATATGCTCAGGGGTATTTATGCTATGTGGGCATTTGCAAGGAGCTTTTGAGTCTGAATTATCATCTGGGATTTCTATCAGGCTCCATCTGCTTCCAGAACTGTGTGCAAACAGTAACATCCAAAGCTCAGAAAAGGGAGGACATAAAACATTTTTATTTGTTCTGACCAGAAAAGCCATATGATCTAGAATGTGTGAAAGAAAGTCAGAAAAAAAAAGGGGAAACAGATTGTCAGTGCTGGTCATAGCCCACAAGAGTCTCTGAGACCCAAACAATGTGGCCCAGGCGTATATAAAACAAGCCCACAACATATGCCTGTGTCCAACAACACAGCTTTCTGATCCACTCCTCCTTGTCTACTGGAAGAGCAAACAAACCTGGTTGAAATCCTGGCCCTACAGCTTTCTACCGTGTCATCTTGAGCAAATTCTTAACTTTTCTGAGCCTCAGTTTCCTCCACTGTAAAACAGGACTAGTAATTTCTACTATGTAGGAGTATCATGAAGATTAAACCCTTTAAAAGCCTCTAGCATGGTGTCTACCATGTCACAAGAGTCCAGTAAATGGTAATGGTGGTGATGGCTGTTGTGGTGGTGGTGATGGTGGCAAAGATGAGGGCATTGAAAGTGGTAATGATAGTGAAGGTGGTAATGGTGGCAGTGTTGGTGGTAGAGGGATGTGGTGATGGAAACTGTGGAAGAGGAGATTAAGATGGTGCTGGTGGAGGTGGTAGTTGCAGTAGCAGCATCAGCATTTTAGGAAGACCAGGCATATCAGTGACATACTGCTCCTGCTTTTCAGATGCATTTCTCCCTAAAAGACTTCTGGAATCACCATTATGCATTCCAATCCTGCTACGATTGGATATTTGACCCTCCATACCTCATGTTGAAATTTCATCCCTGATGTGGGAGGTGGGGCCTAGTAGGAGGTGTTTGGATCACAGAGATGGATCTCTCATGAACAGCTTGTGCCATCCTCATAGGAACAAGTGAGAGTTCCTGCTCTATTAGGCCTCACAAAAGTCCCCTTGAGAGCTAGTTGTTAAAACAAGCCTGGCACCTTTTCCCTTGCTCTTGCTTCCTCTCTCATCATGTGATCTGCACACACCAGCTCCCCCTTCACCTTCTGCCTTGAGTGAAAGCTTCCTGAGGCCCTCACCAGAAGTAGATGCCTAGGCCATGCTTCTTGTACAGCCTGCAGAACTGAGCCAAATAAACCTGTTTTCTTTATAAATCACCTAGCTTCAAGTTGAACAATGAGAATACATGGACACATGGAGGGGAACATCACACACTAGGGCCTGTCAGGAAGTGGGGGGCAAGGGGAGGGAGAGCATTAGGACAAATACATCTACAAACCCAAGAAAACTGGCATGAACCTATCAATTGACATCAAGAGCTCATTTGGAATTTATTCTCCCAGAGTTCTAACATTACAAGTTACAGTTATAGCAATGGAGAAATAAGCCAAAATAATGTGGAATCCCAGAAATCAGTGGTTACAAGGATACAAATAACAAGGGAGAGCAATGGCACATGTATACCTATGTAACAAACCTGCACGTTCTGCACGTATATCCCAGAACTTAAATAAAATAATTTGTTTATAAAATCACCCAGCTTCAGGCATTCCTTTATAGCAACACAAACAGACTAAGACAAATCCCTTCAGCCTAATTCAGACAATAGCTGGTTATGAGTCATTTCAACATAGCAAATGTTGAGCTAGGTCTGGGCTAAGGCCTGGGAGTGCCATCATGAAAAAAACATGTGCATTCTTTCGCCTTTCTCTTGACTCTTTCACTTCCTGCCTCCTAAGTACTCAGCTTTCCAAGCACAGAGAGGTTTTTTTTTACCAGCTGCTATGGTCTTTTACCGGTGGAATGTTCATGTGTTGGAAACTTAATCCCCAATACAACAGTATGAGAAGTGGGACCTTCAAGAAATGTTTAGGTCATGAGGGCTCTGCTCTCAGGAATGAATTAATGGCATTATCATGGTGATGGGATAGTTATCTAGGAGTGGGCTTGTCATAAAAGTTAGTTTTGCCCTTCTTGCTCTCTTACTCTCCCTCTCTTGCCTTTCTGCTTTCCGCCATGGGGTGAGGCAGCACAAAGGCCCTCATCAGAGGCCAGTGCCACGCTCTTGGACTTTCCCTCCTCCAGAAACATGAGCTACATAAACTTACTTATAAATTACCCAGTCTGTGGTATTCTGTTATGGCAACACAAAATGGACCAAGACACCTGCTCTCTCTGCTTCCTCCCCATCTCCCTTTCTGCCCTGAAGTCCGGATTTCTTGTTGGCTGTTGAACTTGAGATCTTACACTAGGGAAACCCAAAGTGAGCAACAAAAATACTGATTTTTCTTCAATATAAGCCAATAACTTCCTCCTGCCTTGCCCTAAACTGACCTTGATAAATCCCTTCAATATTCAGAGAACAAACTCTTTTTAAAAGATGAGCCTTGGCTGGGCGCAGTGGCTCATTCGTGTAATCTTTTGGGAGGATTACTTTGGAAGGCTGAGGCAGGTGGATCACTTGAGTTCAGGAGTTCAAGACCAGCCTGGCCAATATGGTGAAACCCTGTCTCTACTAAAAATACTAAAATTAGCCAGGTGTGGTGGTGCATGCCTGTAGTCCCAGCTACTCGGAGAGCTGAGGCAGAAGAATTGCTTGAACCCAGGAGGCAGAGGTTGCAGTGAGCCAAGATTGCGCCACTGCACTCCAGCCTGGGCACCAAGAATGAGACTCCGTCTCAATAAAAAATAAAATAAAAAATAAAATAAAATAAACTGAGCCTTGTAATTGTAAACTCAAACTGGATTTAGAACTGAAAAGCCAAGAACTGAGTGACAAATTTTAAAAGGCAATATTCACTCAAAGCTAATTTCAGCCTTGTATACACTGAAGGCTCTTGAGAGACAGAGAGATGTGTCCTGTCAAGTTTTGCATATGACACATTTTTCTATGGAGATTTCAATAATAATGATAGAAGTGAAGGAGACAGCAGATCTGGGGTCAAAGCTCTGGGTTCAGGTCCAGGCCCTTTTAGTAGCAATTCATTCAATCTCCCCAAGCCTCAATTTTCATATCTTCAAATTGGGGATAATTCCCCATGATGAGGAATGGATCAGTTTTTAAATGGTGAAGAGCTCTGCAAATGTGAGCATTTTTTATTCTTCTAGTTTATTTGTACATCTTTCCAGAACAACCAACTTTCATTCTTCAGGCAGGGCTGTGGCTCCCCGCTGTCCCTGTACAATGTCTGTTAGTCTATCTCCTTCTACTTTCAAGCCCCTTCCTAAAAACTTAACTGGTAATAAGGTCTGTGAAAAACTCCCTTGAATTAGGGTCAGGGTAGGACCACACGCTGCATCAGATTGTAGCCTATGATAACGGAAACTTCTGTAGATTGAGGTTGAGGGGCTAGAAAACATTTTGCTGGGGAATTTGCATATATATGTATCTTCCTGGGCTTGGCAGTCTCTTCCAGGGAAAATTTCACACACAACAGGAAATGAAGTGATTTTTAAAATCTACTCTGCCCTTTTCCAACAAATCCATTCCCATTCCCATGAGCCTGGGAATTTTTAAGGAACAAGGTGAGGAAAGTAAACTGCTGAGAGATTGAAATATTCCAACTGAGGCTTATTTAGAGAACATCACTGTACTGCAGCATGAAGGGCAATGCCTGGTATGTCACAACAGTTCAAGAAATATTTGGGGAAGCTGATTGCTGGGAACCTGAGAGCCTGCACCTGTTCTTCCCTTTTCCTACAATTCTTTCTACTTAACCCCCTGGTCACTTTTTTTTTCCAGCACAAACTGAACTCGGTTTCTTTTTTCTGGGAAGCCTTCCCTTACCATCATCCTGCACTCCCACCTGCTCTAAATGGTCCCAGAACAACTTGTACATAAATCTCTAGGCCCCTTTCATACTTTACTGGAATCATTGGTTCAGTGGCATCCACTCCACTAGTCTGTGAGCTGCTTTAAGGCAAAAACTGTATTTTCTTTTTTTGTGTGTATCTTCACATCTCCAAACCCAAGAAGACTGGCATGAACCTATCAATTGACATCAAGAGCTCATTTGGAATTTATTCTCCCAGAGTTCTAACATTACAAGTTACAGTTATAGCAATGGAGAAATAAGCCAAAATAATGTGGAATCCCAGAAATCAGTGGTGATAAGGATACAGATAACAAAAGATCTTCTTCCACTCACCCAGGGCCTTAAAAACAATAAGCATCAAGAAGAATGACTATGTGGCCTCCTAAGAATTGGTGCTTATGCCAGAGCCTATTCTGTGACTTCCCCCACAGCAGGGTGGTCTGGCTGCTATGGAGCCAACCTGGCTCAAAGACACCTGGCTTCCTTCTTCAATTCACTTATGAGCCCTGACATGTGAGAAAACTTCACGGTCCTCAACAATGCAATGGAGGTACTCATCCTTCACCCCCATCTGTCTCTCACCACTTTCCAAAACATTGACTTTATTTTATTTTTAACCATGGGAAAATATCCTAAGCTTCTCATAGCCAGGTGGTGCTCCCAGAATCTTCCCCACATTCCACCACATGTCTGCCCCGTCACTGTTAAAGTTGGGTCTGGTTGGAAGCCAAGAAATTCTGATGAATCCCAAACCAGAAAACTTGTTTCTAACACATCTTTCAGGTTTCTTGGTGCCATGTTTTCAAATCTCAACATGTGGCTGATTAGACAAACGGAGCTTCGCCTTCTTGCTAAGCAGCAGATGTCATCTACTGACTGAAGGGAGAGTCTTTTAAAACTCACAGCACATATTAACATAGCAGAGAAAAGTGGCTACACTTGCCTTCTCTCAGAGAATGTAGCTGGACAGCTCCCCTGAGAAGTGTCTCGCCCGGGTTTAATGCAGCCTTGCAAATAACTTCACAGCCACTTGTCCAGGGCACTGCTGGATGCCGAATAAAGGATAAAGAATTATTACACAGAAAGCCAGACAGGGGCTTGAAGAAGCCATTGACAAAAAAGAAATATACATGGCTGATATTATAGAATTGAACCATTCATTTTGGAAAATGTACAAGTCAAAAAGCACATTTATCCACTCACTGCAGGTGGGAATGTGAAATACTAACTTTCTACAGATTACTTAGAAACACTGAGTTACTTAGACATACTAAATCTGCAAAATGGGGGAGGTGCAGTGGCTCATGCCTGTAACCCCAGCACTTTGGGAGGCCAAGGCAGATGGATCATTTGAGGTCAGGAGTTCAAGACCAACCTGGCCAACATGGTGAAACCTCATCTCTACTAAAAATACAAAAAATTAGCAGGGCATAGTGATGTGTGCCTATAATCCCAGCTACTCAGGAGGCTGAGGCAGGAGAATCACTTGAACCCAGGAGGCAGAAGTTGCAGTGAGCTGAGATCTCGCCACTGCACTCTAGCCTGAGTGACAGAGCAAGACTCCATCTCAAAAAAAAAACAAAAAAACAAAAAAAACCCTGCAAAACGTACCCACCCTTTGAGTCAGTAGTTCTACTTCTAGGAATCTATTCCAAGGAAATTATCAATGATTATGGTTGTGATAAACGTGCAAGGGTCTATACTGCTACATTGTTTGAATAGGAAGAATCTAGAACCAATATAGTTGGACAATATAAACATAAGAATTTCTAATATGCAGATATGATTGAAAATTATAGAATATCATGCAGCTCTGAAAAGCCATTCTACATAATAGGGTTTGGCAAACAGTTTCAACTGCCAGAGGATGAATATGTTAGGCTTCGTGGTCCATAAGCCAAAATCAAGGATATTATGTGTAATACTTACAATAATGAGAGAAAACAAATTTCCACACATTTTTGGACAAATTAAAAATACAAGAATGATTAATTACAACTTCTTGTAACACAGGTCAACCAGTGAGAATACTCTAATTCTTTCTGGACTAACAATATTTTGATTAATTGGAATTCAACGTCAGTTTTCTTTACCATCAAGTTGATTTCAAATGTTTGTCTGTAAAAAAACAGCTGGCAGACCAAATGAAAACGTACAACAATCAGATTTGGCCCGTGCCTATACTTTGTGGATCTCTGCTATAGAGAAATACTTGCTCACATGGAAGAACATTCACGAAATATTGTTATGCAGAACCTGAAACAGTATAAGCAGTGTGTATAGCAGTCCTTTGTACTATTCTCCTACTATCTCCAGCTCTCTGCCTTTCCAGGCGCAGAGTAGAAGTGCATGTCCCAGCCCCTTTGTGACCACATGTGACCACAAGACTAATTCTAGCCAATTTTCTCACTGTGGAAATAACCCATGTTATTCTAAGGCCACAGATTGGGAGAAAATATTCGCAAATCACATATCTGGCTTCTATCCAGAATATATTCTTGACAGTCTCAAACTCAGGAAGAAAACAGACAACCCAGTTTTTTTAAATGAGCAAAAGATTTAAATAGACGCTTCACCAAAGAAGACATATGGATGGCAAATAAGGGTGTGAAAAGACACTCAATGTTATTAATCATTAGGGAAATGCAAATGAAAACTACAACCAGATACCATTTTGCACCTATTAGAATAGCTTAAATTAAAAAAAAAAAAAAAAACTGACAATACCAAGTGTTGGGAAGGAAAAGAAGGAAGTAGAACTCCCACATATTCTTGGTGAAAATGTAAAACAGTACAGCTGATTTTGAAAAGTGTGGCAGTTTCTTATAAAGTTAAATATACCATATGACTCAACAGTCTTGCTCCAATATATTTGCTCAAAAGATATAAAAACCTATGTTCACACGAAGACCTATATGTGAATGTTTATGGCAGTTTATTTGTGATCATCAAAAACTGGAAACAACCCAGATGTCCTTCAGCTGGGGAACAGATCAACAAATTGCGGTACATCCATGTAATGGAATGCTACTCAGCCATGAAAAGGAATGTAACTGAGACATACAATCACATGGATGAATCCTGAACGTAATTCCTAAATGAAAGTAGTCAGACTCAAAAGGTTAAATATTGTATGATTCCATTTACATTACATTGTAGAAAAGGCAAAACTACACGGACAGAGAACAGATGATTGCCAGGGACTCAGTGTAGTGGGAGTGGATGATCACAAAGGGACAGCATGCAGGGTAGTGCAGGGGGTTGGTAGAAGCTCCTTTGTCTTGATTGTGGTGCAGTCACATGATTATGCATTTGTTAAAAAATAAAAAACTATACACCAAAAACAGTGAATTGTGCTGTATGGAAAACACAAAACAGATTTTTTTTC
>NW_012112253.1:8816350-8889720 GCF_000951035.1 Colobus angolensis palliatus
GGAAGGAAGGAAGGAAGGAAGGAAGGAAGGAAGGAAGGAAGGAAGGAAGGAAGGAAAGGAGGGAGGGAGGGAGGGAGGGAAGAGAGAAGGAAGGGGAAAGGAGGGACTAAGGGAAGGAAGAAAGGGAGGGAGGGAAGGAGGGAAGGAAGAGAGAAGGAAGGGGAAAGGAGGGAGTAAGGGAAAGAAGGAAGGAAGGAAGGAAGGGAGGAAAAGAGGGAGGGAGGGGAGGAAGGAAGGCAGGGAGGGAAGGAGGGAAGAAGGAAGGAAAGAAGGAAGGAAAGAAGGAAGGAAGGAAGAAGGGAAAAGGGGGAGTAAGGGAAGGAAGGAAGAAGGAAGGAAGGAAGGGAGGAAGGAAGGAAGGAATGGGGGAGGGAGAGAAGGAAAGGAAGAAGGAAGGAAAGAAGGGAGGAGGGAAGGAAGAAGGAAGGGAGGGAAAAGAAAAGAAAAGAAAAAAGGAAAGAAGAGAGGGAAGGAGAGGAAAAGGGAAGGAGCAAGAGAAAGAAGGGCTGAAGGGTGGAAGAGAGAGAAAGACCACTGCATGGGCCATGTGGATGGGCAGCTCAGCCCTGCTTAGCCCTGAGATCTAGCCTGGCTGCTGCCCCTCTTTGGACCCAGTGTGGGAGTGAGCAGAAGCACAGGCTGCAACTCAGAAGCTGATGGAGCATCACTCGCTAGTGAGGCCTTCAGGCAAAGGGAAGCCTGAAGTCACTGAAGATGCCCAGCGAGTGCCTTCAGTGCAGAACTGCAAAGGCATCTCCTGGCACCTGCCTCTGTCCTTTGCACACTCTGGTCAAGCAGCTCCCTACATCTGCAGGCAGAGGTTCTGCCACATCCGCCAATTCAATTCTTTTGGGCCCAATCCTGCACAGAAGCAAATGGAAGTCAGAGAAAGAGATCGAAAGCTCGTTGCAGATTCAGCAGCCTGCATTCAATGCCTCACTGAGCCCAGGCTGAGCATAGGGTACTACCGCCCACCGTTTTGCCCAGTAATCTTATTCCTGAGCCACACATATGAAGCCCACATATCCCAGTTGTCATTCTGCAGATTAAATGAGACGAAGTGCAATGTCTAACGCTAAGTATCACTAGACAAATGAATGCTGACATGTGGTTTTTGTTCCTCCCCTTGATCCTAAGGTCAGCATCCTGGCCTGGGAGCTCTGGTTGAAGGTGGAAGGTAAAGTAATCAACCAATGTTTCATGAGCACCTGTGCAGCTTACATCCTGCCACCGTCTGTGAACTGCAGGTGGGTTCTCCCTCACCCGCCCCTCCCAGACCCCACAGTATCAAAGAGGCTGTGTGCTGCTGAGAACAAGCCTTCAGCAAAAGCTCGATTCTGCAGAGAACCAGACCCTTGGCTCCCTGGGGAAGCTGGTGAGTCTTACTCACCTGGGGTCCCAGTGAGCTTGGCAGCAAGCACAGCATTGAGTCCTATCTGGTGAAGAATGAATGAATGAATGAATGAATGAATGAATGAATGAATGAATGAACACATGCACTATCACCTGTATCTGTTCACACCAAAAGCAAATGATCAAAATCAGTCAATAAAGCATAGAAAACAAGGTATATCCTAGTGCAGGGCTTAATGGGCCAGCTGGTGGCCAGTCAGACTTGAGATCAAATCCCACCCTGCTGCTCACTGGCTGGGAGGAGCTGGACAAGCAGTTTCCTCTCTGGGAGC
Source organism: Colobus angolensis palliatus (assembly GCF_000951035.1). Taxonomy (NCBI): domain Eukaryota; kingdom Metazoa; phylum Chordata; class Mammalia; order Primates; family Cercopithecidae; genus Colobus; species Colobus angolensis. The sequence continues at coordinate 8,818,036 of NW_012112253.1, forward strand.
TGTTTCTTCATTAGTACAATAGGGGAGCATGTGATATCTCCCTCATAGGGTTGCCGTGGGGATTAAATGAAGTAATTCATGTAAAGCACTTAAGACAATGCCAGGAACAAAGCGAGTATCAATGAATAGTAGCTATCATTACCACTGTCATCATCGTTATCACTATTCAGCTGTGGCAAAAGAATAGAGCCACAAAAGTTGAAGCAGTGAAGTGGATGCTGCCTGCTCTTAAGCCCAGACTCCACTGACAGTCTTCATGAAAGAGGCCAAATTAACAGGTCCCCTTATGGTGTCTCCATCTCTGTGATAACAAGGAAGGGCAGGGTACAGACCATCATAATGGTTCTTTTTTTTTCCCTCCTATACCTCCCAGAATGGAAGACAATAGCAACACCAAACAGCCCCTGACTGCCGTGTCTTGCATGTTGTCCCTGGCATCCTGTGTGTGCTGTTGCTCTTTGTGCTCTGTTTGCTTATTTCTCCATCACTCTCCTGGGCAAAACTGATCCCCTCATCAGCAGCTGGGAGACAACCGGCTATGATCTCACGCCTTTGGAAGGTCAGCTCAAGAGGCAGCATCTTCCTAGCAACAGTTGCCAGGGAAGATTATGAGGGTGGACTCGACTCCCGGGGGAGAGGAAGACATGGAGGGGTAAATAATTGGCATTTGTTTAAATGAGCGGGGGTGGGAGGTGGGAGGTGGGAGGGCCTGCCACTGTGAAGGGGATATACAATCTCCCCGGGTAGTGTGCCTCTCATTCCCTCTGTTAGAAGTTCTGGCTGGCCTTTTTGTCTTAAAGTATTACGCTGAAAATTATTCAGTCCAAAGATTCTTAACCCTGTCAGACCCAGCATCCCATTTTATAAAATGTTCACGACAGTAATTCACAACATCCCTTTGACTATTCTTAAATGAAACTATAGCTATATAAGCTACCTAAGTACATTTCTTTTTTTTTTTTTTTTTTTTTGAGACAGAATCTTGCTCTGTCACCCAGGCTGGAGTGCAGTGGCGCGATCTTGGCTCACTGCAAGCTCCACCTTCCGGGTTCATGCCATTCTCCTGCCTCAGCCTCCTGAGTAGCTGGGACTACAGGCGCCCACCACCACACCCGGCTAAATTTTTCTATTTTTAGTAGAGACAGGGTTTCACTATGTTAGCCAGGATGGTCTCAATCTCCTGACCTCGTGATCCGCCCGCCTTGGCCTCCCAAAGTGCTGCAATTACAGGTGTTAGCCACTGCGCCCGGCCTAAGTACGTAATTTTTAAAACCAATATAATACCCTGTAATATAAGTGAGAAGTAAAGTAATATATAATACAATGAAAGTCCAGTATGTTTTCCATTTGTTCACAAATATACCTGGAAAACATAATGAATACATCAGGTACTTACACCTATGTAATCATATGTATGGTATGTTATCTACATTGGTCTTTTATTTTCTCTCCTGCCCCTCCTCTACATCTATACTTTCTAGTTGACATTAGAGACTGGGTAATTTATAAAGAAAAGAAGTTTAATTAGCTTATGATTCTGCAGTCTGTACAGGGAGCATAACACTGGCTTATGTTTCTGGGGAGACCTCAGGAAGCTTCCAATCATGGCAGAAGTTGAAGGAGGAGCAGGCATCTCACATAGCAAAAGCAGGATCAAGGGACAGGGGAGGTGCCACACAATTTTAAACAACCAGATCTAGATCACTAGAATAGCACCAGGGGAGAGTGCTAAACCACTTGTGCAAAATCCACCCCCATGAGCCAGTCACCTCTTACCAGGCTCCATCCCCAGCACTGGGGATTACAATTCAACATGAGATTGTGGGCAGGGATACAGATCCAAACCACATCAGTGATAGATATGAATCGCCAAGAATCCAATGGTTAGAAGTGCAGTGTGAGAGCACTATATCAGCACCTCAAACCCTAAGAAGGGTGTTGTCATCAGTGATGTGATTTTCTAAAATGTAAGCAATTCTTGGTAAAGGTAAAAGCAAAATAAAGTATACACTTAGTTCTATTTACACAGTACTTACCTTCCTTGAAAATTCAGTGTATATTAAAACCATGAAACAGTGGATTGAGTTTATATGTAAAACAGAGTGGGATTTGAGGCCCAGATCATTACAACAAGTTTTGTACCCATTGAATGACCAGCAGAGATATGTCAGTGGGCTATGCCTTGGGATGCCTTGTGCCCCACAGGGTCCCATGACTCTCTGGTCCCACCAACTAATGCCAGTAGAACCCTGCCTCATTGCTGTGATGGTCAAAAATGTCCCCACAGCTGGGCGCGGTGGCTCATGCCTGTAATCCCAGCACTTTGAGAGGCCAAGGTGGGCAGATCACGAGGTCAGGAATTTGAGACCAGCCTGACCAACATGGTGAAACCCTGTCTCTAGTGAAAATACAAAATTAGCCAGGCTGGCGCACACCTGTAATCCCAGCTACTCAGGAGGCTGAGGCAGGAGAATCGCTTGAACCCAGGAGGCGGAGGTTGCAGTGAGCTGAGATCGTGCCATTGCACTCCAGCCTGGGCAACAGAGAGAGACTCTGACTCAAAAAAAAAAAAAAAGAAAAGAAAAGAAAGAAATGTTCCCACAAATTTCCCAAATGTTTCTATGAGTACCAGTGGTTTCTATTGAGTTCAATCCCCTCAATTTAAAGGTAGATAAACTGAGGTTCAGAGGAAAAAAAGTGGCTTGTTCAAGAGAAAGCCAAGATAAGAACCAGGGTCTTCTAATGTACAGGTCGGGGATTGAACAATTAACTGAAATTTTGTGAAACATCCCTCACTCCCTGGATGTGGAGACATGAAGCTGTGATCACATGATGATGATATTCATGGCTCTATTTATTGTCTCCTCCTCTGTCCATTTTCAAGGTCAACTTTCCTTCTGATGGCCAGTAACTTCTGGCCATGTACTAAGTTGTGAGCTATTCTGAAGCTCTGCTTTTGGCAGAAAGACATTGTTTTTTAGAGAAACAAGTCATTTCTCCACTTTGGTGCTTATGTTGTTTGGGATGGCTCAACAATAGGGTCTGTTGATGCTGGGCCAATGAAGGAGGATAGGCTAAAGGCCAGTCTTAAGCCACTGTGAAGAGTTTTGATTTCACTATGTGTGCAAAGGGAAGGTTTCAAGGACAAGAGTTTTATCACTTGGTTTACCTTTCTAAAAATTGTTAAAGGTCAGCCCAGCACAGCGGCTTACACCTGTAATCCCAGCACTTTGGGAGGCCAAGGCGGGCGGATCATGAGGTCAGGAGATCAAGACCATCCTGGCTAACACGGTGAAACCCTGTATCTACTAAAAATAAAAAAAATTTAAAAAATTAGCTGGTCATGGTGGCAGGCACCTGTAGTCCCAGCTACTCGGGAGGCTGAGGCAGGAGAATGACGAGAACCTGGGAGTTGGAACTTGCAGTGAGCTGAGATCATACCACTGCACTCAACTTGGGTGACAGAGCAAGACTCTGTCTCAATATACATATATATATATATTTATTTATAGGTCATGTGTTAATTAATAGTATCATTTTTAGGAGAGACATTAATCGATTGCCACATGTTCAAAGGTAATGTCCAGAATATGAAATCGAAGAATGAATTCATGACTTTTACAAGTAAAATCAAAGACAACCAAAAATTTTTACTTTTTCCTTCAAAAGCTAAGTGTAGTGTAGCGCCCCCCTTGGTCTAAGTTAGAGAAGAATACTAACTGCTTGTTTTTCCTTCTGTGCTCAGCGAGCCTTATCTGTACTCCCCAGTTTCACATTCCTTGTGGCTCAGCGAGCTCCTGCTTCAGCTCCCTAGCGCAGCTGCAAAGTTACAAGGTTGGTACAGAAACATGGTTTCCCAAGGATGTAAAACATGCAGTATAGATAAATGTAAAAGAGTGATCAACTGCCTTTGTTCTCGCTTCTGTAAGTACACTTCCTGCATCACGTAGCTCCCAGCCACCTACTGTTTAAAAGTTGGCCGCTTTCTTTATCTGGGGCTCAGACTTTCCTGGACGCTAGTCCTACTGAGCCAGGTGATCACCTTTTAATAAAGACCTTTTCTGAACTCACTCTGTTCGGTCTCTTCTATCTTCTGATTGTCCCGCAAGAAAATAACTAGAACTAGACACCCAAGAAAGAAGAGACAGCTGAGTTTGTCTGGTGGTTAGGAGGCTGTGATGGTAAGATGACTTCAGACATGGAGGTGCCCATGAAACAGCCACATGAAGATGCCCAGCAGGCCTTTAACAAAGTGGTCTGAACTTCGCAACAGAGGGATTGAGCTGAAAGCCCAGCCCTGGGGGTGATAACCAAGGAGAGAATCATTGGCCACCACAGGATTAAGTTTAATCGCCCCTAAAACCATGTGTTACATATGAAGAAAGGGAAAAAACAGATTAAAGATAGAACCCTCAGGAAAGTCCATGTTTTAGTGGCAAACAGAGACAAAATGCCAAGAAAGGACACTGAGAAAGAACAAACAGGAGATAAAGAAAGAGAGTGTTGTCGAAACAAAATAGCCATTGAGGACTAGGTCCCATGCTAAGACCTTTACAACACACACCATCTCATTTAATCCTCACAATAGACCAAGAGCTCATGCCTGGAATCAGCACTTTGGGAGGCCGAGCTGGGCGGATCGCTTGAGCCCAGGAGTTTGAGACCACCTTTGGCAAAACACCAAAACTCCATCTCTACAAAAAATACAAAAATAAGGCAGGCGTGGTGGCATGCGCCTATAGTCCGAGCTACTAGGGAAACTGAGGCTGGAGGATCACTTGAGCATGGGAGGTCCAAGTTGCAGTGAACCAAGATGGCACCACTGCACTCCAGCCTGGGCAACAGAGGGAGACCTTGTCTCAAAAATAATAATCATCATCATGATCATTCCTGCAACAACTCTGACAGCAAGGTAATATTTTGGTCCCCCAATATATCCTTAAGGAAACCACAGAAAAGAAAGGTTAGGTTACTTGTCCACAAATACGCAGCTAGTAAGAGGTCAAACTAGAAATTGAAACCAAGTTATCTGACTACAAAGACTACACGTTAACCTCCTGTTGGATTAAAGAAAGATAAGAACTAAAAATTATGCCTTGGATCTAGCATTCCTAACAAAATGCTTGGAAAAAGCCAGGTTTCAGCTCACACAGTTGAGATGGGGGCTGTGACTCCCTCCCCCGGTAAGCATGGTGCAGGACTCAGAAGGACGGCAGGCTCCGTCAATCTCCATCAGCGATTCACAGCCTCCTGCCGTCCTCAGCACAAGCGTGAAGATGGAAAATTTCTCATTATGGATTACATTGTCTTCTCAATAAAGCAAAAATTGCCCCCCAAAATAGATCTTCCCAGACAAGTGAGTAAATGGATGAACTAAGAAAACATGTGTCCAGTCTATTATACAGAGCAAATGAATTTGATTTTAAAATGTGGAAAGCAAAAAATTGATTGTATCACTGACATTGGTCGTTTCTCACTCTTACCCTTAGCAATCTGGTCACCCACACGACACAGCAATTCCTACACTCTTAGGAAGAGTTTTCTGACAGGCAGCAAGGGATGAGCTCCAACTCCACCGTACAAAAGAAAACCAAGCTTGGACTAACTGGGCCAACCCATCCCACAGGAACAGTTTCCTGCCATTTGAATGAAACTCTCCTTATAGAGAATAGATGACGCTCGTTGTTTGTCCTGGACTTCGAGCGATACTTAGCTTTGCCAGTCTCCTCCAGCAGAAGAAAAATCAAGTTATGCTCAAAATCAAAACAACAATAGCCCTCCTGAGGTTGTGGTGATGGGGATTAAGAGACTGGAGAGGTCAGGCGCAGTGGCTCATGCCTGTAATCCCAGCACTTCAGGAGGCCGATGCGGGTGCATCACGAGGTCAGGAGTTTGAGATCAGCCTGGCCAAGGTGGTGAAACCCTGTCTCTACTAAAAACACAAAAATTAGCTGGACACGGTGGTGGGCACCTCTAATCCCAGCTACTCGGAAGGCTGAGGCAGGAGAATCGCTTGAACCCGGAAGGTGGAGTTTGCAGTGAGCCGAGATCGCGCCACTGCACTCTCGCCTGGGTGACAGAGCAAGACTCCATCTCAAAAAAAAAAGAAAGAAAGAAAAAAGACTGGAGAGCAGCCGGGGAGGCAGAACTGGAACCTCCTTTTTCATGGCTGTCCTCAACACTACAGCCCTTGCCTCACTTTGCAGCCAGCTGTGGGGACCTGGAGAGGGCTGGTCCCACCTAGGGGTTAGGATATGGAGAGGAGCCCACTGGCCCTCAAGGACTCCAGCTTTAGAGGGCTCAGCTATATACACAGAGCTCTGCATTGATTGAAGGCCCAGGGGACTTTGGTGGAGGCCTTTGCAAGTATGTGACTTGGAGGGAAGAAACGGGACACTGGGAGGGAACCACCAACTCTGCTGTGGGTAGAGGGTCAGGAAAGCCCACTGAGGCTGTGACACTGAGCTGAGTCTTGACAGATAAGTGTCCCCAAGCAGATCAAGGGGACCAGGCCACATTCAGGCAGAGAGAGGCGTGGAACAAAGCCTGAATGTGGCAAACACTCCAGAAACACTAGCCAGTGGTCACTCGCCAACCTTAGCATGCAGCCAAGTCACCCGTGGAGCCTGATTCAAAATGAAATGGCTGGTTCTCCAGCCCAACTAACAAAAAAATCCCAATTCCCTAGGTCTGGAGAGATGTTTGGGAATATGCATGTTTAACTACCGTCCCAGGTAATGTTTATGCAGGTGGTACCCAGAAAGAGCTGAGGAACATCACTTAGTGGGTGTACGGGCTGGCTCCCAATGGAAGAAGGCAGAGGCATGAAATAAGAAAGGAGAAATAAACAGGGCCTTTTATTCCTGGAGGCTGAGAGATCAGGGGGCAGATTGCCTTTTAGAAAGACCACTCTCAACAGTGGCTGCCTCTCCCACCAAAATATCAGCACTTGGGGGTCTGTTTTTGCTGCCACTGTCTTGCTACCTGAGTGTTCAGCACATAGTGGGTACACAGAAAGTATTTCTGGAATGAATGAATGAGTGAGTGAATGGATGTTTTTTGGGTTTTTTGTTGTTGTTGTTGAGATGGAGTCTCACTCTGTTGCCCAGGCTGGAGTGCAGTGGCGTGACCTCGGCTTACTGCAAGCTCCACCTCCCGGGTTCACACCATTCTCCTGCCTCAGTCTCCCAAGTAGCTAGGACTACAGGCACCTGCCACCACGCCTGACTAATTTTTTGTATTTTTAGTAGAGACAGGGTTTCACTGCATTAGCCAGGATGGTCTTGATCTCCTGACCTTGTGATCCGCCTGCCTCAGCCTCCCAAAGTGCTGGGATTACAGGCATGAGCCACTGCGCCCAGCCAAGTGAGTGAATGGATGAGTAAATCAGTGAATAGTGGCAGGATAGAGGATGGAAGGAGGGTGGGGGGCTCTCACTGCAGCCTTGAGTGTGGTTAAGGAACTGTTCTATGCCAGGGGAATGGCGCTAGAAAGAAGAGGCAGAATTTGCCATCATCTGGCATATTTGAGGCCATACAGGCCTCACAGTGCTTCCTGGAGGTGTTTCTGTATTTCTGGCAAATTCAGAAATGTCTACAAGACTAAAGCAGTCGTGAGATATAATCAGGATTGAAATATATTCCAAAGCTTGTCCACTGCCCTGCCCCAGCCCTGGGAAATATTCTTCTTCTAGCACAGACAGCTGGGCGGTGGGATGCGGACTCTGCGTTCTCCAGACCAGAACACACCCAGGCCAGGTGGACACGTTCGTGGCTCCTTCCAGCTAGAGGTTTCATTCTGGGTTTGGCAGTCATTTTGGGGTTTCTGTGTCCTAGAGACATTGAACTCTGTACTGAATTTAGGTTTAATAGGCAGCTATTATGTTAAATAGAGACCAGCTGAACTGATTATTTAAGCCATAGTTATGGTCATTTAACAACTACGTGGTTTGACTGCTACATCTCAAGAAGGTTTTCCAGCCCCCGGCTATGATTACCATTTTGGTAACTGTCCTCACCTAGCCGCTGCTTGCCTGAGGGCCCAGAAGCTCCCCCACTCTGCCTCTTTCCCCGGTCCCCAGACTGGTTTCTTTGCAGAGTGTCGGAGTGTCCATGGAGGTCAATGAACTGGAGCTGAGGCTACACATGGCTGTGCAGGAAGGCGTGGCCCTGCAGGCAGGGTGCCTGCCAACCACCTGTCCACAAGGCTCTGGATTTGTCTCTCAATGAGAGTATGGCTTTGCTGGAGAGCTCAGAGGCCACAGCTGAGCCCAGGAGGGGATGAAGTCACTTGGAACCCCTCTAGGAGAAAAGAGTCTGTGTGCAAGAAAGAAATTGGGAAAAAAACTATAGGGGTACAAATTCGCTAGAAGTTTTGCTACTGCAAGGTTACTTAAAGGAACATTGGACCAGTGCTGATGAGACCTGTTCTAACTGGCCCACAAATTAAGGATAAGAATTCAGGAACGTGCATAGCACTTTAAAATTGCCACAGTACCTAAGCATCACATCAACATGCCCAGTTCATTGAATACAGCACAGACCAGTTTGCACACTGAACTCACTAGCTGCAATTAGTCGTGTGTGAGGACCATGTAACTGTCCAGCAAGGACTGGAAATATTAAAAGCTGGTCTACTGGCTCAGATGCTTTAAGGACCACGGCTTGAGTGCAGTATCTCTCACCTCATTTGTTTCCCCACCCCGCCTGCACACTTTGAGCACATAGCAGGACTTTTAAAATCTTCCTTATGTACATTTAGAAATGCTTATAATGGGCCAGTCATGGTGGCTCATGCCTGTAATGCCAGCACTTTGGGAGGCCGAGGCGGGCAGATCCCTGAGGTCAGGAGTTCAAGACCAGCCTGGCCAACATGGTGAAACCCAGTCTCTATTGAAAATACAAAAAATTAGCTGGGTGTAAGCAACAAAAATTAATTTCTCACAACTCTAGAGGCTGGGAAGTCCAAGATCAAGGCACCAGCAAATTCAGTGTCTTGCGAGGGTTTAGGGTCTACTTTCTGGTTCATAGATGGTGTCTTCTTGCTGCATCCTCATGCAGTAGAAGGGGCAAGGCAGCTCCCTGGAGCCTCTTTTATGAGGCACTAATCTCATTCATGACAGCTCTTGCCCTTGTGACCTAATCACCTTCCAAAGGCCCCACTGCCTTATACCATTACTTTGGGGATTAGTTTCAACATGTGAATTTGGGGGAGATGCAAGCATTCAGTCCATAGTGCTGTCTTTCTCCTTGTAGGCAGTTTATAGGCACATCGTGCTCAACTTTATATCCCCAACACCTCGAATGTGGCCTGGCTCACCGGTGTTTATGGAATGATTTACTCCCTCAGGAAGACACATAATTTGAAGATGCTCCACCTGCGTGGCTTTCCTATTCTATATATTAACAATGTATGACTTCTTTGTTTATCCAGGATGTCATATATTCCTTCCCTAGAAGTAGCTTCAGCTTGGGAATTATGAGTCAGCTGTTCCTTTATAAAACAACCCAGGAGACCTGGACAGTAGAAGGAGTGATGAGAAACTGCAGGGAGGAAGCAACACTCTTTGTAGCCTACTCACACTGGTTCCTTAGAGATTTTCTGACACAGGACTGGAAGTTTTGTGTGACCGCGAGCTTTTCCACTTAGGGACTACCCACTGCTGTTTCCTGTAGGACTTTGCTTATTGGAATTTCAGGATTCACTGGGAATACACAGAAAGCAGATTCTTCCTTTTGTCCACCCACCACCACAAGGCTCCTTCTTGGAGTTAGGCTGGGAGAATCCACTGGTTTCCAGTGTGGCCCAGCCCAGTGAGCCAGTGTGTCAAGTGTCCCTGCTCCATGTGACTGACTTCGTACCCTTGGAGGAAGTGGAAACATCTCTAAGAATTAAAATTTTAAAAACCTGGAGCGAATGACAGAGGGAAAGGAGCAGATCTGAATGTGTCTGCTTCCAAAACAGAGGGCGCAAGAAGGAGATGACTTCCCCCTGAGCTCTTTAAATTATATTTTACATTCAGAAATTGATTTTTAATCCTGACTCAGTGCATAAACACACATATTGTGATGGTCAGTTTTATGTGTCAACATGGCTGGGCTACTGCCCAGCTATTTGGTCAAACACTAAGCTGGGTGTAGCTGGGAAGGTATTCTGGAGATGTGCTTTAAAGTCTATAGTGAGTTGACTTTCAGTAAAAAAAATTACCCTAGATAACATGGGCGGGCCTGGTGTAATCAGTGGAAAGGTCTTAAGAGCAGAATAGAGGCTTCCCTGAAATAGAAGAAATTCGCCCTGGGGATAGCATCAACTTGTGCTGGAAAGTTTCTGCTGCCCTTCCTTCCTGCCCTGTGGACTTGACTGGCCAGTCCCGGAATCAGGCAAGACAATTCCTTGCTGTAAATTTTTTTGGAGATGTATACATACATATTTTTTAAGATAGAAAGAGTTTTAGGCTGGGCATGGTGGTTCACATCTGTAACCCCTGCACTTTGTGGGGGCCGATGCAGGTGGATCACTTGAGGTCAGGAGTTCAAGACCAGCCTGGCCAACATGGTGAAACCCTGTCTCTACTAAAAATACAAAAATCAGCCGGGCATGGTAGCACACACCTGTAATCTCAGCTACTTAGGAGGCTGAGGCAGGAGAATCACTTGAACCCAGGAGGTGGAGGTTGCAGTGAGCCGAGATCGTGCCACTGTACTCTAGCCCGGGCAACAGAGAGAGAGACTCCACTTCAAAAAAAAAAAAAAAGTTTTATATATGATTATTTGATTATTTATTCATTTATATTTCCTACTGGTTCCATTTCCCTGGTGGAACCCTAACTGATACACATACAACTAGCAAAAGATACTCAAGATGATTATTAACCTTTCCTATGTACAACAAACTTCTATATAGTCAATGCAGGACAGTCTTCTAAATCAGTTTTTTTCCCTAGTAAAGGGTAATCAGCTGCAGTTTAAAAACCATACAGTGCTAGTGAAACTTCTCACACACACTCCACTGGAAGGTCTGAGCATGAAACAAGTCTGCATGGACACCCTTCTAAGAGGAATCCTTGAGGGACAGTGCACCCAGACTGTACCTAATGGCCCTGCCCAAGTACTGCTGAGCAAGCATCTCTAGGCCAGATCCTGGAGGATTTTGGACGCCTGCCCTCAGAAGAAGGGGAGAGGAAGGGTGTCAGAGCAGTAACCCTGGGGTCCTCTAAGAGACACAGAGAGGAAGGTGGAGGCACTGATGGGCTCCCCAGGAGGCCAGAGCACTGGAGGACAGGCTGTTCCTTTCCAGGAGCAGAGAACAAGCCAAGAAAACTCTTGGCAGAAATCTAGTTGGAGACAGCATCATGGAGCCATGGGACAACGTTTTGGCAGTGAGAACAATGTGGTTTTCATCATTTTGAGACAGTAACTCAAAAGGACCTCACCTGCTGGGTTGATGGACTCAGTGCAAGCAACTTCGGTTGATCGCATGCACCCAGAATGGGGGTGACTATCCTAAGAACATTTATGGGAAAAGAAAGCTGATGGTTTTAGTTTACCATGAGCTCAATCTGAACCAATTATGTTTAAAAAAAAAAAAAGAAAGAAAGAAAGAAAGAAAGAAAGAAAGAAAGAAAGAAAGAAAGAAAACCTCTCATTAAACACCCTGAATAACAAAAACATACTGTATCACCAGGTTCAACTGCAAATAGCATGAAACACTCTATCTAGTTTACACAGAAAGGGACTTCATACAATGACTTACGTCCTTGCAAAGCTGATGGAATGGCTGTAGAGCGAGCTCAGAGCTAAGCTGCCAGGAATGACTCCCAAATGACAAGCTGCTACCTTGGTCCTGATTGAAAAGCCAGGTAACGAGGAGGCTGCTGTCTCGCCTGCTGGGACCAGGGCCACCAGACAGCCTGTTCTAACTCCCTCACCTCCCCAGTGCTGGGACCTCTGCTGCGGTTGTCACAGGAAAACCCAACACTTCCTCGATCACACAGAAGCAGTGGAAACAGTTGCACTTAATGTTGTTCACCCTCTCCTTCCACATCTCATGAGACCGGTCTTCTTGGGGAAAGCCAGGCCACGGACTAGAGACAAAGATGCAAGGGAGTGCAGGAAGTGGAAGCTGCGGTTTCCACTGGGGAGCACGGCAGGTCTCTCTGCAGGATCTGTCCCACCCCCTCTTCCCACTTGCACACCTAGGAACACAGAGAAAGCAAACAAACAAACCAAAATACCCAGACACTCATAGCATCACTGAAAGTTTAGTACTCAACAGCTGACCTGCTAAAATCTTGGAAGAAATGTAAGAAACCACTTTATTTTTACTCCTGAACCTTTTCTCTACCCACCTGCTCATCATCAGCACAGAGTTTAATGGCTCTAAAGGAAGACTGCCTAGGTTTGAATCCTGGTCTCGCCATTTATAGCTTTGTGACCTTGAAAAAAGTATTAACCGCTCTGTGCCTTGGTTCCTTTTCTGGAAAAAAAAAAAAAAAGTGAACTACATAGAAAAAAAAGATAATTGCACTGATCTGCATAAGTGAGTTAATACATATAAAACTCTCAGCATGGTGCCCAGCATGTAGTAACACTACTTGTTAGCTATTGCTGTGACAAATTCTATGTCCATTCAAGACTAGAACTCACAGTCACTAAAGGGTGGGAATTAATGTCGCACTGGTATGAGAGGGTGGTGGCAACAATATTAGCATTGCCATGCAAGGGATGCACATTCTGTGCCATAAGACAGTAGACTGGTGGTTACTAGAGGTTGGGAAAGGGAGGAGGAAGAAAGGACAAAGGGAGAGAAAGAATATGAACGTATTCATCACCACTGAACTGTACACTTAAAAATGGTAAGGATGGTAAATTTAAAAAATTAATAAAAAAGTTATGGGATTATGTTGTATTTACAAACCAATTTTGTACAAATCATATCGTTATATGAGTCATCCTCATTTTTTCTTTTTTAAAGTTGAGTTTATGGAGAAAACTTATGAGCAGAGAAGTGGGAGAGCACATGCAATCCTGTGGACCGTCATTGTCCCCAGCTTAGGCCAGCTATGGCTGGACTGCAGGCCCCACAGCCAAAGCTCCAGGCAAAAAGAAAATGTCCCCGTTAAGCTCCACATTTTATGAGGCCACGGGGCAGCTACAGACACATGATTATGTAACAAGTGAAGCTCTTGACCAGGATAGAAGAGGTAGCCCTAAAAATCAAAGGCTGGCACTAGCCGGTTCTGCCAATGATCTAACTCAGACCTGCTGAGCCAGCCCATGGCTCTGCTGCTGAAAGGGAGGGGGAAGTGAGCCATCAGCCATGCAGATCTGCTCCTCCTCAGTTCGTTCCCTGGCTCATGGGGGATATTAACTACAAGTTCCTCCATAGGCTCCTGCTGACACCAGGATTAATGGTTTCCGAAGCATTCCATCACATCCGGGAGGGAGGTGCCAATAGGGCCCCCACACTTATGTTGGATGGAAGGTGGACATGTCTAACATCATGAACAGTTTGGGCAGAGCGTATTCATAACCAGAAAAAGAAGAGTTCTTCATCTATCCCCTCTGGCCTTTAACCTCTTCCCCAGGGACAGACGTGGTCGCGTCTTTCCAGCTGAGGTCTCTCTCCCCTCTGGGGCTGAGCCAGATGGTCTTTCCTTTCTCCAGGGCGATGACTTCCACAAGGATCCAGGTGCAGCATTTGTCATGGTAAGTGACGTTGGGGGCAGAAGAGGGGGCTAGAAAACAACCCAAAGCAAAGTCAGGATCCAAGTTCATGTCTATTCAGAAATCCTCAATCTGAGCACTGTCAACATATGAGCATCATATGACATAACATGAATTTCCATCAATCCAGAGAACAGAGTGTGTACAAAAAGGAAAAAGGGAGAGAGAGAAAGAGAGAGAGAAGAAAATTGTTTTATTTATTTATTGAGACAGAGTCTTGCTCTGTTACCCAGGCTGGAGTGCAGTGCTGTGATCTTGGCTCCCTGCAACCTCTGTCTCCCGGTTTCAAGCAATTCTCCTGCCTCAGCCACCGGAGTAGCTGGGACTACAGGGGCCGGCCACCATGCCTGGCTAATTTTTGTAGAAAGGGGGTTTCGCCATGCTGGCCAGGCTGGTCTCGAACTCCTGACCTCAAGTGATCCGCCCACCTTGGCCCCCCAAAGTGCTGGGATTACAGACGTGAGCCACCACGCCCAACAAAATGATTCCTCTTTCAATATGTCCAGCTCAAAAGAAAGGAGAGGAGTAGACTGCTGCTTCTCATGTTCTCTTTGTTCCCCATCTCTGCCTCCTGGGTGCCAAGGAGCTCAGACAGACAGACAAACAGGCAGACAGGGAGAGCCTATGCAGAACTCATAAATAGCTGAAGCCAGTCTGACCAGCAGGCCCAGTATAAGTTGTCACTGGAGACACAAATTACCAAATTTGTCTCAAAGAGAAGCACAAAGGCTAGGCACAGTGGCTCACGCCTACAATCCCAGCACTTTGGGAGGCCGAGGCAGTCGGATCACCTGAGATCAGGAGTTGGAGACCAGCCTGGCCAACATGGCGAAACCCCGTCTCTACTAAAAATACAAAAATCAGCCAGGTGTGGTGGCGCACCTACTACCAAGTAGTAACCCCAGCTACTTGGGAGGCTGAGGCAGGAGAATCGCTTGAACCTGGTAGGCAGAGGTTGCAGAGAGACTCTACCCTGGGCAACAGAGTGAGACTCTGTCTCAAAAAAAGAAAAGAGAAGCACAAAAATTTGTGTTAACCAACAAGAATGGAAGAAAGCAAACCAGGTTTAAAGAACTGCCTCCCCCGAAAAAGGCTTTTGAGTCAGATTGTTGTCACAGCACATTCCTTCAAATGTTCATGGAACAGATTATTCTCATATTATAAAAACTGTTCCAAAGTGTGGAAAAAGATGGAATACAATCCAATTTATTTTATCAATCTAGCACAGTACTAATAACAAAACATTAAAAAGGACGTAGCAAAAAAAGAATAAATCCATTTCAATAATAGGCTACAAAGATCCTAATTAAATTCTAATTATGTCCTAGCACTCTGAATTTGATGGCTCCTCAAAAGACGTTGACAGCTTTGGTGAGACACAGTGGGCTGCATGTCCTCCTACCATTTGCCACAGCGAGGATGCATGTGTTTCCTCTAGGCCCATTGACACCTGTGAGGGTGGCTGGGATCTTTCCCTAGGGGGCAGCCCACTGGGCAGGGAAACCCCAGCAGCAGGAGGACAGATCTGAGGCTATAGTAGAGTTGTCAAGAGAGTCGAAAAATCACTTGGCTCTTGTAAATAATGCTGCAATAAACATGGGAGTGCAGATATCTATGATTTTACACTTATTTCAATTCCTTTGGATATATACCCAAAAGTGGGGTTGCTGGATCCCATGGTAGTTCTGGTTTTAGTTTTTTGAGGAACCTCCATACTCTTTTCCATAGTGACTGTACTAATTTACATTCCCACCAACAGTGGGCAAGGGTTCCCATTTCTCCACATCCTCCGCAACACTTATCTTTTGTCTTTAGATAAAGAATCAACCTAAGTGATCATCAGAGGACTGGATTTTTAAAATGTGGTATATATACACAATGGAATACTATTCAGCCATTAAAAAGAAGAACACTTTGTCATTTGCAACAACATGGATGAACCCTGAGGACATTATGCAAAGTAAAATAAGCCAGGCAAAGAAAGACAAATACTGCACGATGTCACTGATATATGGAATGTGAAAAAGTTGAACTCATAGAAGTAGAGAGTATAATGGTTACCAGGGGCTGGAGGGGCAGGGTGGGAATGGGGAGGTGTAGGTCAAAGGGTACTAAGTTTCTGTTAGACGGAAGAGGCTTTAGAGATGGATTGCACAGCAGGGTGACTGTAATTAATGATATGGTTTGGCTGTGTCCCCACCCAAATCTCATCTCAGATTGTAGCTCCCACAATTCCCACATGTTGTGGGAGGGACCTGGTGGGAGGTAATTGAATCATAGGGGCAGGTCTTTCCTGTGCCCTTCTCGTGAGAGTGAATAAGTCTCATGAGATCTGACGGTTTTATAAAGGAGAGTTTCCCTGCACAAGCCCTCTTCTCTTGTCTTCCACCATGTGAAACATGCCTTTCACCTTCTGCCATAATTGTGAAGGCCTCCCCAGCCATGTGGAACTATGAGTCCCTTAAACCTCTTTCTTTTGTAAATTGCCCAGTCTCAAGTATGTCTTTATCAGCAGCATGAAAACAGACTAATACAGTTAATCATGTGTTGTAAATTTCAAAATCGCCCAAATAGTAGATTTTAAATTTTCTTACCATATTGACGTGATAGATATGTTCATTAGTATGATTTAATTATTCCACAATGTATACAGGTACCAAAACATCACATTATACTCCACAAATATGTACAATTATTATTAAAAATAATTTTTTTTACATAAAGGTCATGCAGATCTAGAACTTTATCTAGAATATTGGGGAACGGCACCTTGGGGAGATCTGCAGCTCTCCTCAACTAACCCCTTTAGCCCCATGTGCCCCACGAGATCCCCAACCTTCACAGGCTGGCACACGGGGGCTCCAACATCACACAGTGGGCTCTGACATCCAGGGAGAAAAGAAGGCGACAGCATTGAGGGAACAAAGGAAAGTCCTGGCTCTTCCCTCCCTGCTGTGGCCCCAACATGCTAGAGGGGCTGCCTTCCAGGGAGGGGGTGGCCAGTGGGACTGTCTTCCAGGTCAGAGGTCCCAGCTCCAGCCAGTGCAGAGTAGGGTGAGAAGGTGTGGTTTAAATTGAGTTTGAGACTGAAGCATTGCACTGGGCTGAATTTGAATAACTCAGGGGACCTGGAGTACTACAGGACTGGGATGCTGTTGCAGGTCCGGTGACCTGGCGGAGAGCACTGCCCAATGAACTGGGTGTATTTTTCTTCTTTGAATTTTATTTACCCAATGTTCTCCAAGCGTATATTATTTCTATAAATATGGCCAGGCACAGTGGCTCACGCCTGTAATCTCAGCGCTTTGGGAGGCTGGGACGGGTGGATCACCTGAGGTCTGGAGTTCGAGACCAGCCTGGCTAACATGGTGAAACCCTGTCTCTACTAAAAATACAAAAAAAAATTAGCCAGGCTTGGTGGCAGGCGCCTGTAATCCCAGCTACTCGGAAGGCTGAGGTGGGAGAATTGCTTGAACCCGGGAGGTGGAGGTTGCAGTGAGCAGAGATCATGCCATTGCACTGCAGCCTGAGCAACAGAGCGAGACTCCATCTGAAAAAAATAAATAAAAACAAATAAATAAATAGAAAAAAAGATTGAATCTGAGACTGTGGGCTCTATGGAAAGGAAAAGTTTGCCATTTAAGGAATGTATGAAGAAGGCTGTGCTATTTGACCTAGGGAAGAGGAAAGGGAATTTATCACATATTTAAAAGGGTATCCTTTATAACCATCAAGTCCACAAAAACATAAGCTCTAAATAATAATACTTGGGAGAAAGAACAGGCTTATTGTGTGATCTTGAAAATGCCAGGACAAGGGTCTGAGGGCCACTGATTTCTAACCTCAGGGAGGCAGATTTCTGTTCCATATGAGGACAATTTTCCATCATGGCAGGATGAGACAGCATCAGCTGTCTGCCCATGTGCCACACTGGCTGCATTACCACATTCTGGGAAGGAGCCTTAGTGGCCCATACAGCTCCAATGTTCTAGAATTCCTTGTTTGCCAGGGCTAGCCTAGAGCATACTATTTAATGCTGAGTCCAGCCAAGAAGGGGTGGCCAGTAGCTGGTATCATCCATAAACAGTGTGAATCTAAGATTGTCTCACACTCAAATACATGAGGCTGTGTACGCAGCATGGCTCACTGTGGATATGCTGTCCTAAAAACCTTACTCGAGGTGGTGGGGGCAGGTGGAGGATGGGTAGAAGGCAGTGGAACCCAGGCTTGGGAGAGCAAACTTCCCCTTCTCCCCAGGGAGAGGCAGTGGAGCCAGCTAGTGTGCCCATGGCTGGAGACAGTCCCAAGCCCAGTGGTACTGGGAACGCTGCCCTCTGAAGTCAGTTAAGGACATAGTGCCTCTTGGAGTAGCCCCTGGGCAGAGTTGGATGCCCAAGTATCCTTCCTTCATTAGCACTCAGGAAACAAGTGCCCTAGGCCAATGCTCAACGCCTCAACAATCAGCTCTCGGCAAAGCCTGGCCATCTTCCAACAAAAAGACAAGGGACATGGTGGCAATGAGTATGACCTCACTCTCAAGCACCATCTCCAGCTTTCAAACTTCTCCAAGTAAGTTCTTCACCAGAGGCCACTTTTGCCCAGGTGACACTTGATTGCAAAGGTCACACACAGGGAGAGAGGATGCAACTTTCTCTGCCTCTATTCTTTACAATAAGGTGGTGAGATCATTTCAGGAAGCCAGGAAGTTAGGCTTCACATTTGCCATGAAAGTGATGAGTTTGGTTAGCCTGATGTTGCCAGAACCTGCTATTCATTCTATGCATTTTCGGCAGCACAGACTTCACTAAAGTAATAAAAGTATTAGGTATAGTTTCAGAAGAAATTGAGTCACCAGATTCTCTGAGTTAGAGAGATTACCCCTTAAGGCAGCAATGAGGATGATGTGCTAACTCCTTGACAGGCATGAGAAACCCCGCCCACCCCAGCTGCTGCCCCAGCCTCCCCATCATTCCTCCAGCCACCTGCAACTCCAGTCCTCCAATAAGCCTGTGTCTTTGCTTGGGCCCAGGGGCTCCTCTCCCTCCCTGTTCTTTGAATCATCCTTCTAGAATCCCCCAGTTTTCCCAAACTCCTCCCTGTCCACCCAAGTCACATCTTGCCGCTTGCTGTGTCCTCTCATGAATACCTGGACATGCCTCTCTCACAGTACGCCAGACACTCCATCACCACTGCCCACCTGCCACTAGGCTGTGTGCACCTTGGGGGTGGGACTTCGGTCTTCTAAACTCTGAGTCTCCAGCACTGTGCCCGGCACAAGCAGGTGCTCAGCCAGTGCTGGCTGAATAACTGAGTAAAGGAACCACAGCATCCTAGAGGTGTTCCCTTTTTAAAATGCATGCAATGGGCAGTACTGTGAAGCCAAAGTGACTGCATTTGGGCAGTGCTTAAAACCTCAACCTCTCTCTCCTTTCTGTAATTCACTGAAGCACCATACATCAGTCAAGGTGGACATGATCGTTGTGCACTTTGGTTAATTGTAAAAGCGATCAGTTCCAATCAATACCTGGCATTTTACACAAAGTCCACTGGTTTTAAAAGTGTGTGTGAGGTGGTTTCCTGATGGGCAAAGAACTTCAGGGAAATATTTATTGTGTTCACGGATGACATTCTAGCTGTTGTCCGTGTTCCTTTTCATGGAGCTGTAAAGATGCCTTTTTACGGTCAGGCCAGCTGACATCTTCCTCATCCACTCCTCTAATGCACACATTCACTGTAGGATCTTTGTATCAACGAGGAATATTTAGCCACGTTCAACAAAGGTTTTTTGAGTGCTTGCTCTGAGCAGGGTACTGAGTAATGTGATTTGTCTCCAAAGCTTTCAAATCTGCTAAAAATATTCTCCATTTCACAAGCAGTTGGGACAAAATAAAATTTTGCTCGAGTGTCTCTTCTGGGGCCCACTGAGTAAAAATGCACCTAGACTTGCCCAGGGAAATAAAACCTCCCTTCATGGACCTTCCAGATCTCCTGAAAGGTTTCGTTTCCAGCTGGCTGGAGAGAGCTTGCTCATTAAATTCAGCACACAAGCTCTGTCTCTAAGCAGCTGAGCTTCAGGGCACGCTGCAATCCATCAACCCTAGGAACTTGCCCAAGACCAGTCCCAGAGATGAAAAGAAGCGTACGTGACCACGGCTCCTCATCCTTCCCTATTCAAAATCCTAAGGAGCCTCCAACGTAGAGGGAACAACACCTGGTTTCTTCATCTCCAAGCGGGGATAACATTGCCTTACCTCCCAGAAACGTTATGAAAGTTAAAGGTAATCTATTTCAGTTGTCTAGCATAGTGCAAAGTATCTAGTAGATGTCCCAAAACAGGCTCATGTATTTGCTTTTTTTTTTTTTTTTTTTTTTTGAAACAGAGTCTCACTCTGTCGTCCAGGCTGGAGTGCAGTGGCGTGATCTCGGCTCACTGCAAACTCCACCTCCTGGGTTCATGCCATTCTCCTGCCTCAGCCTCCAGAGTAGCTGGGACTACAGATGACCACCACCACACCCGGCTAGTTTTGTTTTTGTATTTTTAGTAGAGGCAGGGTTTCACCATGTTAGCCAGAATGGTCTCGATCTTCTCACCAGTGATCTGCCTGCCTCAGCCTCCCAAAGTGCTGGGATTATAGGCATGAGCCACCACGCCTGGCCATCTATTTGCATTTTTTCTAGCCAAATAGGACACTCTGGCTACTCTGTGGATGTGGCAGAAGAGACAGAGAAGAGGGAACAGGGAGGCAAGGAGCACGTTAGAAGGAGACACCACTGGCCTCAGTGACAGGCCAGGCATGGTGGGAAGGGAAAAGTAAGAGTCAATGATGGTGCCAAGGCTTCTAGCCCAGTGACCACGTGGTGATGACATCATGGACTATGGCCTGGGGAGAGGCAGATTTGCTCTGAGAGCTCTTTGCTGTGGTTTTTATCCTACTCCACCCCTTCTTCACTCACCAAACTCTGCTCCCCGTACAGCACCAGCGCTTCCCCCTCCAGGCAGCCTTCCTTGGGATCAGAGGGAGAAGCAATCCCTCTCTCATGTTTTGTTTGTTACATCATTCCATAATCATGGACTCCCTTCCCTCTCCATTAGGTAGGAGTGATTCCCCCAGGTGCCTGGGACAAACAGACAGAAGACAAATGGGGCTGAAAAATCATGAATGAACAAATCCCACCCATCGACACCCCAGCAGGAAACAGAATCCAATACAGGTGGTTCAAATGCAGAGAGTTTCAGAGGTGTGGGCAGGATAGAAGGATCAGAGGCACGCCCAGAGACACACACCTGAGTCCATGGACTTGCTAGTGTGCCAATGGTCCTGGCTGCCAAGGGATGGCCTGGACATACTACACACACAAGGTGGAGGGGGCCACCACTAGCAAACGTTGAGTAGAGCACTGTAGAGATTAGAGGAGGAGGGTGAGTGTGAGAGGCTCAGAGGTGGAATGAACGCACCTAAATGTGTCACTCGAATGTGGGAGGGGGGATGGCTATGACGGCACCAACGACCAAGGCAGCAAGCACAGAGGAGGATGGGATGGCATCCGGAGCGAGAGCAGAGTGAGGGGCCTGCGTTTCCTCCAGGCGACGCATCCGGGAGGCAGATGGCTTCTATGCCAGAGGCCCGGGCTGGGAGACAATCCTGGAGGCAGCAGGGGAAGGGTGGCAGGGGATCTTCCAGGGAAAGCCCAGACAGGAATGAGCAATGAAAAATGAGGAGAATCTCTGAGCACACCTTTAAAAGAAGGCAAGGCGTGCCACAGGGCGTTGAGCAGAACAACTGGAGAGAGGGAGCACGAAAAAGTCAAAGGAGGAAGAGGTCAGTAGCATGAAATGTTCCTGAAAGAACAAGTGGTGTCAGGAGGATGGGGGCAGAAGGGACATCTCATGCCGGCCTCAGGAGGCTATTGGCTTCATTGCAGGATATATATAGGCAGGCACCCGACTCTGGTGAGTGATAGTGAGACTGGCCATAACTGCAGTGCTGGGATAGTCAGGATCGGGAACCAAGACGTGCATCCATGAGGGATGTGTTAGTAAATTCTACTGTGGAGGAATCTGTAAATCAACGGAACAATGTGTAGACATTAACTATAATGAAGTAGGTCTATATATGCTATATAGAAAGAACACATTACATGAAAAGACAAATTGCAGGACAAATGGATATAATATATGGATATGATCCAAATACGTCTAATGTAGAGAGATAGATACAAGAGGTGTACCAAAATTCATTGAGCCACATGCTGAATAGCCAAGAGTTTAAAAAAAAAAAAATCAATATTAAACTGCAAAAAAGATCCAAACCAAATATTGCCATGCAGAAGGAACATTTGGGATCCAAAAATAAATCTCAAAGCCACTAAAAATTAATTATAGTTACTATTTTGTTATTAAAAATTTAATAGGTCAGGCACGGTAGCTCACGCCTATAATCCCAGCACTTTGGGAGGCTGAGGCAGGTGGATCACGAGGTCAGGAGATCGAGACCATACTGGCTAACATGGTGAAACTATGTCTCTACTAAAAATACAAAAAAATCAGCCAGGCATGGTGGCGGGAGCCTATAGTCCCAGCTACTTGGGAGGCCGACGCAGGAGAATGGCGTGAACCCGGGAGGCGGAGCTTGCAGTGAGCCAAGATGGTGCCACTGCACTCCAACCTGGGCGACAGAGCAAGACTCCATCTCAAAAAAATAAATAAATAAATAAAAAATAAATAAATTGTAAAAGTCTGACATTATACATTATGGGGAAAGAATTATTAATATACACACACTAAAGCTAGTAGGAAGGCAGGTTCATTTTTGTCTAATTTTACTAGGATGGGGTGCTGCTAATGCTGAAATTGACAGGGAGTGATTTAGTCCCTTTCTGTCTTTAATAGTAACTGTCTGCAGAAAAGACACATCTCCTCCTCTGTGGTTGTGGTAGGTTGTATTATAGTGCCTTCTTCCCATCCTCTCCCTTTGCCTTATGACTCGGCAGGACCCCCCTCTAGATTGCCCTCTCCCTCACCCCCGTTGATTGAGCTGGACCATGTAAGCTTCATTAGCCAATGGCCAGTTAGCAGACATAACATGATCAGAAATTGAAATGTACTTGAGTGATTTGGCTTGGCCTAGAGGCATCTGCCACTTGCCATGAAAAGAACTTGTCCCACATACCCACTGGTCCCAGAACGATGGAAACATATAGAGCATACCTGAACTCGACCTGAAGGCTGAGGTTCACAGCGCCTGGCAAAGTCGAGGTAAGCCTGGCTGAAATCAGCTGAACCAAAGCTGTCTTGCACACCTGTGAACAAACACAGGAAGTGAGGGTTGTTGTAAACCACTAAGACACTGGTATTGTTCACTTTACATCATTATTGTAGCAATTGTTGACTAATAACATGGCAATATACAAAACACTTCCAGGAAGATTAGAATTATGATATAAATTATTTTCTACTATTTTGCCTTTTATTATTAAAACTTTTACAAACATTTGTGTTGCAAAAATAACACGTTCTTTGTAAAGTTACCCTAGACTGCCTTAATATTTGAACTGACTGTTGATCTGTTTTCCTACTTATTTAACTATTTGAACATTCTTTTTTTATTATTTTTATTTTTTTTTTTTTTTTTTAGACAGAGTCTTGCTCTGTCACCCAGGCTGGAGTGCAGTGGTGTGATCTCGGCTCACTGAAAGCTCCACCTCCCGGGTTCACACCATTCTCCTGCCTCAGCCTCCCGAGTAGCTGGGACTACAGGTGCCCACCTCGCCCGGCTAGTTTTTTTTTTTTTTGTATTTTTAGTAGAGACAGGGTTTCACCGTGTTAGCCAGGATGGTGTCGATCTCCTGACCTTTTGATCCACCCACCTCAGCCTCTCAAAGTGCTGGGGTTACAGGCATGAGCCACCGCGCCCGGCCTGAACATTCTAGTTTTGTACATAAGATGAGTAGCACCCACAATCATTAACTGTTGCAACAATTTGTCTCACAACAAATAAATACACATTTACGCTTCAGTTGATTAACAATTCAATGTGTGAAACACATAAGAGATCTTTACTCCAAATGACATATAAATACCTCCTACACTTAAAGTAACTATTTTATCAGCCCCAAATCTCAATGACATGTCATGTTCATAATGTGGACATTATCATCCTGATTAGATATGCGGATGATTTCCACAAACACACAATCATTGATCAAGGGCAAGCTCAAGAATGCCAGAACTTACATCAATGTAGGCATAAAACTAAGGCCAGGGCAGATTCTAATTCCACTTCTTGGCTCCAAAACCTTCAGCAGCTTCCCACTAAGAAATACAGGTCAAACTTGTAAACAATTCACTCACTGGCTTCAGTCTCTTCCCTTCACAGCTCTTTAGGTCTCAGACACAAGGAAATCACCCAATCTTATTAGCGTGTACCTCGTGTCTCGGTAACTTTGTACTGCTGTTCCCTAAAGCCTAGCAGGCCCTTCCCTTCGCCCATTCCTTTGAGCCCCAATTCTTTGCAAATGCTCAAGTTGTAAGGGAAGTTCTCCTGGGGGACTCACAGGACGACCTTTACTTCTGCATTGTTATCTTCGTCTCACTACATGGCAACTGTTTGCTAACACATCAATCTCCCCCTCTGAGTTGTGAAGGGCCTGGACTTTGGGGTCAGGACTGTATCATCTTTACAGGCCCAAGACCTAGCACAGTGCCTAGTGGTAGATACATGTTAAGTGGAAAGGTAATGGGGTGGATGCATAGACAATCAAGTGGATGGATCTTTTCTCATAGACACCTCCAATATTTTTAGAATAAGTACAAATAAAGAAAATATAGCAAGATGACAATGATAATAGTAAACCAGCAACTGGACAAGCGTTCTCTGTGCAATGAGGGATGGCAGGGAGGCAATTCCCAACCTCCCCCATCTTTTTGGCATGAAATCACAGTTTTTTCAGATTCCCTGCAACTGGCAGAGGTCACCTATGGGAGTCTGCTTGCCAATATTTGTCCCTGGTAGCACAGGGGATGCCAATTCATGTATGCAGCCCATTCATCAGTCCTCCCTGCCTCTAGGAGTGTTCCTGACATCCCTGCTGGCCCTGCCTGTCTCCTGACTCTCCTCTTTCTCAGAAGGTCACCTATGCTGGCCTGAGCTCGTCATGACAACAGTCATAGGTGCCATCATTCACCTTTGGAGGTAAATCATGCTGCCTACTTGGGCAGGCCCAGGTCTAGCTTAAGAGATGCGGAGTTCCACCACCCTTGTCCAGTAGATTTTTTTGAGGCTTTTCGGAAATCTAAGTCCTTTTGTCAAATGGAAACCGGCTGTGGTTGAAGCTGAGTTGAGTCGCCCAAATCCTCCGGCTCCAAGGCCACCCGACCCTGAGACATCTCCGCCAGGCTGCATGGCTCTGTGGCACATGGTCTACAATCCACTGCCCTCATCTCATCCTCGCAAATGTGCAGCTACCTTGCACCTTGACACTCTCCGCTCATCCTCCGCAAATGTGCAGGTACCCTTCCTGCTGTTCCAGACCCCCTATAAAACCAGTGTCCTACACTGAACGCCAGTAACTTAACTGAGTCCCTGAGGCCCCACATGCTTCTAGCAGACCTCTCTCTCTCTTCATGACACAAGGATTCTATTGTGAACAGAGAGATCTTCCAGAATTACAAGGCAGTTCGAAGCCACCTGCTGCCAAGTCCTTCCCCACCTCATTGCAAGATTCTTCCTATTTTACTTTTACTGCTTTCTCACTCAAAACCCTGACATTCCTTGAGAGAACACCCCCTCTCGATCCCATTCCTTGTCACCTGGATGGGGCTGACTCCATCTCTCCCCATCTCAACAGGTAGACATCCAACGGGAGCCAGATCCACCACAGCATTCATCCCTGTGGACACTGTGATTGGGTCACCGATGGACAAATGGTCCAACCCACGCAAATGAGATTCAATCCTGCTATCTTTGCCAGACCTTTCTTTCAACTAATGTTACTAAACTACATAAAACAAGCCACCACTGCTGGTAGCCACTGGACCGTCATGTGGGGAAAGCCTGTCCAAACATAGGGCCACACAGAGGAGAGAGGAAAGAGATAAAGATATGTTCTGGTGCATTTGATCATCCGTATCCAATCGCCTGATGCTGGCCCACCCACGGCCTCTCAGTAATATGAGACAACATTACTTTGCTTGAACCAGTTTGAGGTGAGGTCGAATACAATCCTCTAGCAGCTGAACTGTCCCCAACCCTGCTTTGCCCCTTAGAATATATGTCGGACAACTGCCCATTCTTGCCCAGGCGGCTTGGTGTCCGCAGCATCCTTCCTGCTGTCCCAGATCCCCTCTAAAACCAGTGTCCTACACTGTACCCCCAAAAACTTAGCTAAGTCCTACAGGCCCCATATGTTTCCTGCGGTCCACTCTTTTCAAGACACTAGGGCCCTATTGTGAATGAGAGAATCACCCAGAATTACAATGCAACACGAAGCCACCTGGACCTAGGCCTGTTGCGACATCCAGCATCTCCTCTGCCCTTTAATCCTCTGTGGGCTATTGTCACAGGTAGCCAAGGCCTTCCTCTGTCCAGGCTTCTCTTGCAATCAACAATGCCACCTCTTCTAGCTCTTACTTCAGTATAATTTGCCTTTGATGACTTAAAGAAAAATGAAACAATCCATTAAATAGCAAATACCAGTCTCCTTTCAATGTGTTTCTTTTCAGTGCCTAATGCACGGGCCTGCCTGTAAGCTACACCTATCACTATAGAGTAAAAGCATCAGAGTCTGAGCTGATGGGGGCATTTAAACTGATCAGAAAAGCAATTGATTGTTGACATGCTGCTGGCTCCTTGGTTTAGGATATCAACAGCTCATCAATGCCTCTTTCTGTGTGTTTGACAACTTGACTCCTTTTCTGCTCCAGACAGAACAAGTAGAGTTCCAGCCATGGGAAGGAAAGAGTTTGACTATTTGGCTCATGGAGCAGATTTTCACATAAACACATTTTTCCCTCCTAATATATTTCTTTCTTTCAAATAATCTGGGTCCCAATGGCCCAATAGGTAGTCACCATGATCTCCTAACGTAAGTATCCATTCACCTCACAAATACCCACTCTAATATCAAAGACAGAGTTTAAACTTCCTTCCCTCTACCAAAAAAACTGTGTCCCTGCTTGCAAGATGCTCAAAGGAAGATTTTCATGCAAATCCAAGGGTTGACTCTCAAAGTGAAACAGAGTTTCTCACCTGGTTTCAAAGGATTTAGCTCTCAATGTCATCAGGGCACTGGATGGGAGAAATTTTACATGCAAACTCTGTTGACTAGATTAGGCCTGGTGTCCACTTACCTGTAATCTCCACAGGCAATCTCATTCACGTTGGAATTCATTTCTACCCTAATGCTATTTCCCAGGTCTGGATATATGTCTGATGTGATAATGTCTTTGAGCCCAAACCTGGAGCTAGGAGCTCCCTTCCTTTAGGATATTACCAGGTAGCCTGCAGACACCTCAATCTAAATGTGTCCAAAACTGAACTCAGTATCTTCCCAGAAAATCTGATTATCCAACTATATCTCCTCTCTTGGTCTATTTTTTTTATTTTTTTATTTTTATTTTCTGAGATGGAGTTTCACTCTTGTTGCTCAGGCTGGAGTGCAATGGTGCAATCTCAGCTCACTGCAAACTCCGCCTCCCAGGTTCAAGAGATTCTCCTGCCTCAGCCTCCCTAGTAGGTGAGATTACAGGCACCTGCCACCACACCCAGCTAACTTTTTGTATTTTTACTAGAGATGGGGTTTCACCATGTTGGCCAGGCTGGTCTTGAACTCTGGACCTCAGGTGATCTGCCCATCTCGGCCTCCCAAAATGCTGGGATTACAGGTATGAGCCACCGTGCCCGGCCCTCTCAGTCTATTGAATCACCCATGTGCTCATGCCTCATTCATGAAAATTATTCCCATCTTTTCCTAGAGCTGACTGCCCCCAAGGCCTGTTGACACTATATGCTTGGCTTCTCCTTGCCTGCCTTTCATCTTCATCAATGCAGCAGCTTTGGCAGGGCTGAAATGACAGCCTACTAGCTGATATCCCATTTCCCTCCAATCCACTTTGTCACTAT
Organism: Colobus angolensis palliatus; assembly: GCF_000951035.1. Lineage (NCBI taxonomy): Eukaryota > Metazoa > Chordata > Mammalia > Primates > Cercopithecidae > Colobus > Colobus angolensis. Next base: position 8,845,880 of record NW_012112253.1, read on the forward strand.
ACCCAGCATGACCTTCTCTAAAACTCAAATCCAACCCTGAGCTGCTTCAGAATCTTGTGCTGCTGCCAGATAGATCTGCCTGCAGTTACCAAGACATTCCTGCTGCTTCCTGGCAGTCCTTCAGACTGTCTGCTCCCCAGAAGGGCCACCTTCCCTGACACCTTTCCCTTCCCTCAGCGTTGACCATTGCATCATTGTATCTTCTATGTCTCCTGTAACTTGACCATTCCTCTAATATTGCACTCAGCATATGCCTGACAGTTTCTCAGCTCTGGTTCAGTCACTTAAAAATGTGCACGCTATGTTTTCCCCCTAGCTGGATCCCCAGCATCTAATCAGCATTCAGAAAATCTCTGCAGACTAAAGACCAGGAGAGTTTCTGTCTCATCAATAATGTTTCCCTTATTCCTGGGATGACCCCCAAATTGACCTCAGAATGCAGCTGGTCTTGGTGCATAGACCCCTGGGAACAAGAGTCCATACGACGGTTCAGATTCCTGTGCTAAAGGAAGATGCCTCAAAAGTTTGCAGCAGGAAACTTGCCCTTTAAGGGGGAAGAGAAGATGACGCAAGCTCCCTCCCTACCCACGACAACTGAGAGTGCCCCCAGAAAACTCTCTCTGCCCCCCATGCATTTTCACTCATTGCCTAGGAGTCCAGCTTGGTATTTATGAGTGTAAGGACTGCCGCTATCACAGGCCATTTAACCTCCAAAGACAGCATACTGCTTTTGAGAAGAGTGGCCTTTTTCCTTCTATTTCATTAGCCAGGAGCATTTTATGGTTTAATGCTTGCTGTTCTTCTCAGATGCAGAAATGTTAGTGGCTCCTTACTGTGAAGGCCTTTTTCATTCCCTGAGGGTCATCTCACCTGGAAGTAATCTACAGGACACTGAGGTCAAGATCCTCAGCTTGACCTCTGCTAAAACCAGCAGGAGGTGGCCCTCCAGCCCCAGAGGCCCCAGCTCCTTCACAATAAATTCCAAACTACCATGTGATACTTTATCCTAAGGTATCACAACACACATATCTTGTGTTATGGTATTTATATTTTCAAATGAGTGCATTCATCACAAACATCACTGCACAGCCATCAGTCTCAACTTACAGCCCTGGAATCCCATGGCCAGCAGCAGGTCCAGAGTCAGGTGGTCAGACAAAGCTGCAGGGAGACCAAGGCAGGAATAGAACCATCCACTCCATCAACCAGTCCTTACTGCTTTGTGCCAACTCCTACTGTGTGCCAGGCACTGCAGGTTCAGTGGCAGACAAGACAGAATAGTCCCTGCCCAGAGAGTGCTTATCTACACACAGTGCGAGAAAGTCTGTGAAGTGCATTGAAGCCAGGAGGAACCTGGTTTTCATGCAAGGGGCAAGCAGAAGTCGTCGAGGGCTTTTGGCTAGAAATTGAGTTATTGGCCAGGTGTGGTGGTTCACGACTGTAATCCCAGCATTTTGGGAGGCTGAGGTGGGTGGATCACAATGTCAGGAGTTTGAGACCAGCCTGACCAACATGGTAAAACCCCGTCTCTACTAAAAATACAAAAATTAGCCAGGTGTAATGGCACGTGCCTGTAATCCCAGCTACTTAGGAGGCTGAGGCACGAGAATCACTTGGAGGCAGGAGAATTGCTTGAACCCAGGAGGTGGAGGTTGCAGTGAGCCGAGATCACGCCACTACACTCCAGCCTGGGTGACAGAGTAAGACGCCATCTAAAAAAAAAGAAAAAAGAAAAAAAAAAGAAATTGAGTTCTCTGGTTTGCATTTTGAATGGGTCATCTAGCAGTTAAGAATGGATTGTTGGAGAGTGACAGGAGATGCAGCAGATTAATCAAGGGCTACTGCAGTGGGTAGACCCAGCACCAAGGGAGAGCACTGAGAGATGGACGTCAGGTGCCTGGAGTCACCAGTGCATACAACGTGAGGGATGTGAGGAAGAAAAGCATGCAAGATGCCCCCTTGGTTTTTCACTTGAGGACCTAGTGGAACAGTGAACATTTAGAAGATGAAAAGGGCTGAGTATAGTGAGGAAGTGTTTTATGGGAGGAGATGATTAGAGTTTCCTCCTTTGAGGCCTCAGACAAATCATGGAGCCTGTTTAAGTTTTGTGCTGGACGTTTGAAGTTCGAGATATTGTACGGCAACATCGTTGAAGTTGTTGAACATGCAAGTCTGAAACTCAGAGGGGTGAGAAGGGGGAGTCTGAGCTGGAACCAGAAAGAACTTCGGAGCCTTCATAGTGGAAATATGAGGCTATCTTACACCCCAGGAGGGAATACGAACAATGGGATAGCCCCAGAGAGTTTCCATGAGACAGGCTTGTTTCAGGGTAAAAGTAAACAAGAGTTTTGAAGGGAAGAAATCGCCCTCTGCAATAAAGTCCAGATTTTCTGTGCATTAGGAGGTGAGCAAACCAGCCATCAGTAGAACCTACCCCCCGCCCCCCAACTCCGGTCCTGGTGACACTCCTTTGAGGCCTCAGACAAGTCATGGAACCTACGAAAGGCTCCAGGTCTTCGTCTGTGAAATGGGTGTCGGACTCGATGGTGTGACCATGACCCTTAGCACATCACCTGTGAGCCCAAGTCATTCCTCTGCTCACACCTGTATGCTCGTGCAGTGCTAGGTGTGAGGGATGCTCAGGACTATCGAGAAGGTCCCCACATCCGGACATTCTTTTTTTCCTTTTTCTTTTTTTTGAGACAGGATCTTACTCTGTCGCCTACGCTGGAGTGCAATGGTGTGATCATGGCTTACTGCAGGCTTGACCTCCCAGGCTCAAGCAATCCTCCCACCTCAGTGGGAGTCCCAAGTAGCCAGGACTACACATGCATACCATCACGCTTGGCTAACTTTTAAATTTTTGTAGAGATAAGATCTCACTATATTGTCCAGGCTAATCTCAAATTCCTGGGCTCAAGCAATCCTCCCCACTTGCTGGCATTATAAAAGTAAGCCACTGCGCCTGGCAGGAAATTGTTCTATAACAATGGAGAACATGGCCATAAGTAAGCATCAGATGGAGGATGTCTCAGGAAGTGTACCTTCTCAGTGTGCTATCTGCTTCTCAATCCCTGCCTAGGAAAGCTGTAGGCCTCAGTGTTTCTGGTGATGGGCAAACTCTTCTCTTTCTGTGAGGAAAGAAAAGTATCTGTGATGGTGGCAATTGAGAGCCACTCATCACTGTCACATGTACTACAATCTGTGTTGTAGACAAGGTCACCATAGGACACCGAGTCTAAGAAAACTATCTGCCAGGGCCCGAGTTTGTAGCTCAGAGCCTGACCATAAGATTCAAACTGCTTACCAGTCACTCAACCCAAGAGTCTAGCTCCCACCATGAAGGGTAGGGGTGGGCGCCAGGGGAGAAGAAGGGGTAGGAAGAGAGTGAGAGAAGAAAAGGAGAGGATGCTGATGATGAAAGTAATTGTAAATAACCATTAGTATTAAAATACTCACATACACACACACATACACACATACACCATAGTTGGAAACTAAAATCCAACTTGAGAAGTATCATAGTGGTGAAGAGGGAGCAGGGATGTACACATGTGCTAAAATTTGGCCATTAGGAAAAATGAAGTGCTGACAAATGCTACAATGGAGACGAACCTTGGACATTATGCTAGGTGATATAAGCCAGTCATGAAGGGTTACATACTGCATAATTCCACTTGTATGAAATATATAAAATGTCTAGACATGCAAATCCATAGAAACAGAAAGTGAACTCATGCTTGCCTAGGGCTATGCAGAAAGGGAAATTGGGAGATAAAGGCTAAAGGGGTTGTGAAAATGTTTTATTTTATCTTATTTTATTTTTATTTTTATTTATTTATTTATTTATTTATTTATTTATTTATTTATTTTTGAGACGGAGTTTCACTGTTGTTGCCCAGGCTGGAGTGCAATAGTGCAATCTCAGCCTACCGCAACCTCTGCCTCCCGGTTCAAGTGATTCTCCTGCCTCAGCCTCCCGAGTAGATGGGATTACACGCATGTGCCACCACACCCAGCTAATTTTGTATTTTCAGTAGAGACAGGGTTTCTCCATGTTGGTCAGGCTGGTCTCAAACTCCCGGTCTCAGGTGATCTGCCCTCCTCAGCCTCCCAAATTGCTGGGAATACAGGTGTGAGCCACCACACCCAGCCTATTTTATTTTATTTTATTTTATTTTATTTTATTTTATTTTATTTTATTTTATTTTATTTTATTTTTGAGACAGGGTCTTGCTCTGTTACCCAGGCTGGAGTGCAGTGGTACAGTCTTGGCTCACTGCAGTCTTGACCTCCAGGTTCAAGTAATTGTCCCACCTTAGCCTCCTGAGTAGCTGGAACTATAGGCATGTACCACCATGCCCACCTAATTTTTTTACTTTTTATAAAGACGGGATCTTGCCATGTTGCCCAGGATGGTCTCAAACTCCTGGCCTCAAGTGATCTTCCCTCCTTGACCTTCCAAAGTTCTGGGATGACAGGTGTGACCTACCACGCCTGGCTGGAAGAGGGTTTAAAATTGATTGTAGTGAAAGTCACACAACTCTGGGGATATACAAAAAAATCACTGAGTTGTACACTTTCAATGGGCAAAGTGTATGGTAAGTGAATTATATCTCTCTAAAGCTGATTTCATATATATTTAAAATAATATATTTTTATGTAAATAATGTATATTTTATATAAAAATTAACATATATATAAGTGCACTGAAATACTTGCTCTTTTTGTGTGTGTTGAGGGTGCTTATAGATATTGCCTAATTCTAAATGATGATAGATGAAACGCTGACTGTTGATTCAATTATTGAAGTAAGAACCACTCCTCTGTCACAAGAGAACAGAGACTAATCATAAAATGTTGCCTTGAAAACCACTTGCCAAACTCATTCCATTCCTAGATTTGTTTGGGGGTTGGAAGAAATGTCATAGTTGATTGTTTGAGAAATGCGATAAAATAAAATACATGTTTTATAATAAATGTCACTTCTGTCAATTCTGGCAGTTGCAATATGTGCAAAAACAGAACTCTCCCCACTGGGTGTGAAAGTGGGGGCTATGTTTGGAGGAGCTGTGGAGCAGAGCCAGCAGGATGGAGCATGCCATGAGGGAGAAGATGCTGAAAGCCATGGGTCGGGGGCACTGGGTATGGGATCAAGAAGACAAATGACTGGCTACTCCTAACTCTTGTGGCCCACAATAAAGCAGGCTTGATGGATATTAAAACTGAGCCCTGCTTGTGCTTTCTGTTATTATTAGTTTTTATTATTTTATTTTATTTTATTTTATTTTGAGACGGAGTCTCTCTCTGTTGCCCAGGCTGGAGTGCAGTGGAGCCGTCTCGGTTCACTGCAACCTCTGCCTCCTGGGTTCAAGCGATTCTTGTGCCTCAGCCTCCCAAGTCACTTGGATTACAGGCGCCCATCACCACGCCCAGCTAATTTTTTGTATTTTTTAATAGAGGCAGGGTTTTGCCAAGTTGGTCAGGCTGGTCTTGAACTCCTGACCTCAGGTGATCCACCCGCCTCAGCCTCCCAAAGTGCTGGGATTACAGGCTTGAGCCACTGCACCCAGCCTGTTATCTTAACATTTGGTCCTGCCCTCGTCCAGTGGCTCTCAAACATGTGTATGCATCAGAATCATTCGGAGGGCTTGGAAGAACACAGCTCACTGGGCCCCTCCTCCACATGTCTAGGGTGGGGCATGAGAATTTACATTTCAAGCAAGGTCAAGATGATACCGGTGCTGATGCCGACACTGAAGCTGATGCCAATGCTGGCGTGGCCAATTTGTGGACCACACTTCGAGTGGCAACCGGAAGAGACCCTGCCAAATGCTTTCCGGGGCCGGATGCTATCACACTAAGGCTTTTTTCAACAGGGGTTTCTTCAGACCACTCTTGAGATGTCTTCCAGGGGCAGAAAGGGTTAAGGAAGAAAGGGATGTTCTGCCCCTGAAAGACCTGCTGGGGCCCTCATACAGTTTAGATTGGATTCCAGGCTTCTTGCTTATTGATTGCAATCAGTTGTTACCCCGTAACAAATTGCGTTAAATTATTGAAATAGTAATAGGCGCAGCTGGGTAAATAATGCCTAGGACGGTGCAAGTCTATATTCATCAAGAGATTGTCCACACTGCACGTCTCCCACTGGGCCTGGCTCAAAACAATTTGTTCCCACCAACCTGGTATTTCTCAGTGCTTGACCATCTGCAGACTCCCCATCTGAAGAGAATGAAATCGCTCACATATTTTGTACAAGTCTCTGAACATAGTCTTCAAGGTTTGCCTGCACACATCCAGGAAGTGGCCACACGGACATGAATCCCAAGTGCCTTTAATCTGCTTAACAGCATGTATGCTAAAAGTATTTAATATCTCCTGATGGTAACGAAACTCATGATTAGAAACAAGTTACTCTCAATTACATGCTGCTTTAGAGGCAATTTAATGAATTTGAACTCAAAAAGCCTTTGTTTTCAAAATGCAAATTTGTTTTTGTTTAAATTGAGATTTGAGATTGCATTTTTGGCCCAGTGAAATGAGCTTTATGAAATACAATGTTTTCTTAAGGAAGCTTTCGCTGTAATGAGACATGGCGGAGACCAGCCGTGGTGGGGCCGATGAGGATTAAGATAGGCTCTTTGGAAAGCACCATGAAACAGAACATGCAAATCGCCATGGAAACCCAGTCATGTAGTTATTGTATAATAGGTTTGCTAATTAGCCTAAAAAGGTAGAAAGTCCACAGCCTAAGGGGAGATCAGGGTGGGTGGGTATTAATGAGTAATACAGCAAGAAAATGGACGAATGGGGCAGCCGGGAATGTCCATCTCTCCCTGAACTGCCAGGCAGCAATGACATGCAGGGCTTGGCAGTGACATGCAGTAGAGTGTCTTGCTGTCCTGTTGGAGGCAGGGACACGAGGGTAAGCCATGGGCTAATGCCCAGTCTCCCCAGCCTCGGAGGCCTGCTGCTGCCTCTCTGATGTTTCCAGGACTCATGGAACCTCCCAGATTCTTGGGTTGTGGGAAAGCCAACCAGTTAGAGCAGGCTGTGCTGCTGCTGTTGCATCCGGAAAGTCAGCCTGGCCCTGCAACCTACAAGGCTCCAGGTACGAGGCTGGATCAAAACCTGAAGGCAGGAGGGGAGGCAAATCCATCCTGGCGCTTGCACTGGCCAGGCTCTACTCTAGGAAATTTCTCCCACTGCAGCTCACTGAATGTGCTCCTAAAGCGTAGTCAGGACAAAGTATTTGTTGGACACCAATTATGTGCCCAACACTGAGCCCTTTTCTCTTAATATTAATGATCTGGAGTGCAATGTTGGCTGGAGTGCAACCTCCACCTCCCGGGTTCAAGTGATTCTCCACACCTCAGCCTCCCAAGTATCTGAGATTACAGTCACACACCATCATGCCCGGCTAATTTTTGTACTTTTGTAGAGATGGAGTTTCACCATATTGGCCAGGCTGGTCTTGAACTTCTGATCTCAGGTGATTCGTCTGCCTCAGCCTCCCAAAGTGCTGGAATTACAGGCATGAGCCACTGAGCCCTGCCCGAGAGTTGTATTTAAAAATTTAGCAATAAGACTTTACCTCTGTCAATTATTTTGATGATCACACCTTTTCAAAAACATGTATGATATGAGTCTTTTTTATTTATTTATTTATTGTTTTTGAGACAGAGTCTCCCTCTGTCGCCCAGGCTAGAGTGCAGTGGCATGATCTCGGCTCATTGCAACCTCCATCTTCCAGGTTCAGGCAATTCTCCTGCTTCAGCCTCCCGAGTAGCTAAGATTACAGGTTCCTGCCACCATGCCCAGCTAATTTTTGTATCTTTAGTAGAGACAGGGTTTCACCATGTTGACCATGGTTGGCTAGACTGGCCTTGAATCCTGACCTCAGGTGATCTGCCCACCTCGGCTTCCCAAAGTTCTGGGATTACAGGCATGAGCCATCGCACCCTACCTGATATGAGTCTTATGGATACAGAAATACGAGGCTCAAAGCTGGGACATCACAGACTTAGGGTTGGAACCTGTCCGTTTCCAAAGGCAATCACTTCTCTTTCTCCTAGAGGTTGGTATGATCTAGCCACCCAGCAAATAGAGGCAATTGGGCCTGTGTTGAAACTCAGATCTATGAGGCTGTGAGAAAATGCTCAACCCCCAAACTATCTTGCAAAATCTAGCAAATAAAAATCTACCCATTCTACCTGGAAGCCAACCTGAGAGAGCCATACATTGAGCTGCTCGCTCATAAATGTTACCTGAGGCTACCGCATAACATTAGCCACCTCCCAGCTCATTTCTGACCGGCTTCCTCCTACATCAGATCCTATCTGTCTCTTGGATCTCAGTGGCCTCCCTGACTGGCATCCTGCTATGCTCCACTTGTCATTTTAGCTGACCTGATCTTGCCTTCTGACTTTAAACTGGCCCCATGGGCTTCCCCCAGCAGTTCTAGCTCCCATGTGTGCCCCTACACACACCAGGCCCCGCAGGCCCCAGGCCCACTGCCCCACTCCCCAGTGATGCCCTGGCCATCAGATGGCCCGACAAAAGCAGGTTCCTAAATGAACCACCAAAGCCCATTCCAAAATGTCTTCCCAGCTCTTATGTCTGATTTTCTGCCTGTTACATTGGAGATGGGAATGGCAGATTCACCATGACACTAACTTAGCTTGGGCCTCAGGGGTCCTCCTTTCCAAAGGCCCCTTCTAAGATGCTGTACTTAATTTTATCTTCTCAAGGAGGATTCAAAAAATCCTAGGAACTTCAGGTCACCCAAAACCTGGGTCCACCCCTGCAGAAGTGATTTTTTTCTTGAAGATCTCATCATCAAATAGTGAGGTGCTTTGGGGAAGTTCATGGGTTTAAGTAAAGGATTAAAGCTTACATGAGAGGAGCAGGCCTTTGCCCGTCTCCTTCCACTTGTGCATCAGGCTCAGAGCCTTCCCCCATGCCACCTGGGAAATGCTGGCCTGGGTCAGCCCTGCTCCGCTGTGGCCTTCAAGCAGAAGGGAAGGCTTCAGCTCCTAGCTCAGCAATGTGCCTGGGCCCCGCCCTGCTCCAGCTGTGTCCACTGGGCTCGTGGGGAAGGGCCAGGACCAAGCCAGATGATCTGACATGATGGAAAGGGAAATTCTCAGCATTCTTTCTGCAGAAGACATTTGCCAAATGCAGTGCAGTGAGGGGCAGCAGGCTGGGGTTTTCTCAAGCAGCCAAATGCATCTTCAACCCTAGCAGAGTTCAGTGTGGAAAAAACTGGATCACCTCTAATGAAGTCGAGTTTCAAGGGGAACAGGCATCCGCTGTGGAGCAGGAGGCCAGGAAGGGGAAGACCACGCGGAGGCCAAGGGAGGATACAGAACGGAGCCCTGAAATACTCTCTCAATGCACACAGACTTCCAGTTTTGGAAAAATGTCTTTATATTCCCAGAAATGACCCAATGGAACAATCAGATTACATTATTTTCTCCAGTCTTCAATGCACAGTGATGGTTCCAGATGGAAGGGGCCAAAACCCTATTTTTAACTCTGTCTTGACGGTCACACTAACCGACCACCGGATGTTTCTCAGCAGGGACTCAAATGTTCATGTTCCTTTCTCCCCACCCACAGGTCAGGCTTGGTGGGGAAACATCAGTCTGGCACTGTGAACTTCCCGAGCCAGCTGCAGCTGCTCAGCTTCCACCAGGGCACTGGAGGGGTCTCTAGAAGGCTGCCAAGAGCCCTCTCTCCCCTGTAGCCAGGGGAACTCTCTACGAATGACTTCCTAACAGACTCTCTTAGAAGCCTGTGCATTTTAACGACTAGAGGCCTTACATTATTATCATGTCCTCTTGACAAAGCTAAGTTTTCCTTCAAGACTCAGCTCATTGACTCCTCCACAAAGTCCCGTCCAGCCACTTCCCACCTTGAGGCTGAACCAAGCCCCTACCCCTACCCCAGCATCTCTGCATGATAGCACTTATGACTGTATAATTGCCTACTTCTTTTTTTCTTTTTCTTTTTTTGAGATGGAGTCTCGCTCTGTCGCCCAGGCTGGAGTGCAGTGGCACAATCTCGGCTCAATGCAAGCTCCGCCTCCCTGGTTCATGCCATTCTCCTGCCTCAGCCTCCCGAGTAGCTGGGACTACAGGCGCCCGCCACCACGCCCGGCTAATTTTTTTTTTTTTTTTTTTTTGTATTTTTAGTAGAGACAGGGTTTCACCATGCTAGCCAAGATGGTATCCATCTCCTGACCTTGTGATCCGCCCACCTCGGCCTCCCAAAGTGCTGGGATTGCAGGCGTGAGCCACTGTGCCCAGCCTTATTTGCCTACTTCAATTCCATCTTCCTTGCTAGTCTAGAGGCATCACATCCCCACCCTCCCCTCCTGTAGCTCCCTCTGTCTCTACACCCTAGGGAGTCCTAGGGTGTAGGACACCTTTCCCTTACTGCCCAGTCATTATGATTATAAGCCACCATTTGACAAAGAAGCTATGACTTGGAAAGATTGTTTGCCCAAGGTTCCAAAGCTGGTGAGTATCAGCACCTAGACAACACCCAGATCTTCTGATTTTGAGTCTGATACACTTTTCATTGTTCAGTGGCTACTGGTAATGAGGCTTTAAGGAAGTAAAGATGGGGGGAAGCAATAATATTTTGATAAATGCAGCTCCTCTGCCCCTAAACAGAAGAATTGAATGATAAATCGTGGCCGAAGGCACAAGAAATAAAACAGTCACAAACTAAAATGCCTACAGAGGCCAGGCAGGAACTGTGATGCCTGAAACAGGCCAGGTGGTGAAGATGAGCCCTCTGAGAAGGTATGCCCAGCTCCAGGCCCAGCCTTTATTCAAAAACAACAGATTGCTGCCACCAGCAACACAGGTCCGTAATTGCTCATTTTATGTATGTAGTTAGAAAATGGGCTGGGATGTGAAATTGTCAATATTTTTAATGATGGCAGGTAATCCATATGTTTAAAGAAACAATCTGGGGGGTAGTGAATAAAACGCATCTGCAAGCTGAGCACATACAGGCCACCAGTTTGCAACCTCTTCGGACATCAGATCAACCAGTGCACATTAACCTCACTCAGCTTCCTGGCTGCTGCCTCTCTGGGAGGCCTGAATCAGAGGATTCAGACAGAAAGGGCAGCCCTCAGCAGCGAGGCTGCTCGCTCCAATGTAGCATCTTGCTCTTCCGCACTTTTATCCTCACAACCGGCAGTGATTCCACTGAATGATTTTCGTCACCCAGGGGGCCATTCTCATCAGTCAGCCTCCATGCGGGGAAGATGATTTTTTAGTTTGTGTCTGATTTGGCATTTACTTTGCTCCTACCAGACTTTCGACTACTTTCTTACAGGATGCCTTTGAGATTCTTCTTTAGGTATCCCCTGAACTCACACAGTAATTGCCCAAGAATGAACACTTCACCAGTGGGAAATGGAAGAACAGATTGCCTCCCAACCCTTCGGCCCATTCCCTCCTCCTGTCCCTCTTCAGGCGTGTCTGTCTTAAACCCACTGACAGGCAGGCTTTCCACAGACTGCTAGAACTCTGCTGCTCCTGGCATGACTGAGTATCTGCCATGTGCCAGGCACCATTCCTCATCAAATCCTTGAAACAATCCTCTAGGACAGGTCCTAGCTTGGTTCTGTACTAACAGATGAGACTGAGGCTCAGAAAAGGAAAAAAACACTCAAGTAGCAAAGCTGGGATTTGAACCCAAGTCAGTGTAATTCCAGAGTTCACACCCAGTGATACCAGCTGTTATGATCTTCATTTTACAGATGGATAAAGAATTTCAAAGAGATTAGAAAACTTCCTATAAGTCACATCCAGCTGGTGAAAGAAAAAAAAAAAACCTCACAATTACATCAGGTCAACAATAAGCTCAGACCCAAGGGGGCAATTCTAGATCACTTCTAAATTTTAACATAGGCCTAGTTGAAATGAAAAAAAAAAAAAGATCCAGCTAGGCAGTGGCTCATGCCTGCAATCTCAGCATTTTGGGAGGCCAAAGCAGGAGGATCACTTGAGGCCAGGAGTTCAAGACCAGCCTGGGTAACATAGCAAGACCTCATCTCTACAAAAAGTAAATTAACCAGGCATAGTGGCCCACGCTTGTCATCCCAGCTACTCAGGCTGCTGAGACTGGAGGATCACTTGAGCCCAGGAGTTCGAGGCTGCAGTGAGTCATGATCATACCACTGCACTCCAGCCTGGACAACAGAGCAAGACCTTGTCTCAAAAAAAAAAGAAAAGGAAAAATGATCCTAATAAGAATATAAGTTTAATGCTGGCTTTGCTCTAATTCCAGCTAATCATGTCTTTCACTAAAAGCTTAAAAAGTACACATGAACTTATCAGGTTGAATCTTCTCATTTGCATGTAAATCTGATTTATTCCCTCCTTACAAGTATGCCCTTGTCGCCCAGCTTCTTGACACTCAGTGTGGTCTGCAGCAACAGCAACATCTGAAAGTCTCTCAGAAATGCATAGGCCCCACTCCAGACCCACAGAATCAGAACCTACAATGTTAACAACATTGCTAGGTGATTTGTTTGCACAAGAAAGTTGGAGGAACACGTGACCCCAAGAAATCTCAAATAGCAGCAATTTTATAAACATTTCTCCTTGGTGTATCTAAAGCCAGCATGGACTAGTAAAAGCTGTTTTGTTTTTTAAAATAAAAAAACAGAGACGGGGATCTCGCTATGTTGGCCAGGATAGTCTTGAACTCCTGGCCTCAAGCAATCCTCCCACCTTGGCCTCCTGAAGTATTGGGATTATAGGGATGAGCCACCACACCAGCCAAAAGCTATTTTTTAAATACAAAGACTCTACCTAGAGACAATGCCCCCCAGATAAGAGCCGCCTGAGTGGCCCACAGTGAACTATCTCAGAAAGGTCATTTCTCAGGTGAATAAGCCAGCTTTTCAGGGCCCTGTGTTGCACCTGAATCCTCAGCTACCCCCTTACCCAGCCACCAGTATCACCAATATCACCACGGCGACCCTGCCTCTTCACCCACTGCACCCACCCACGCTGTCTACAACTGTTCTGGGCCTGTTGTTCCCAGAGCTGCAGGGAGGGTGTCATGGGTTTATTAAAAAAATTGGAAAAAAGAAAGAAAAGTGGCTTTCAAATTCCTTTCAAATGACTAGAGAATAAAACTGGTCTTTGGCCATATGGAAAAAAAAAATGCACCCAAAAATGAGGTAATAGGGGAATAGCAACGAACCTCAGAGGCTGTCCTTAAACCAAACCTAGGATCAGTTTGGAAATGTCCTTATAAAGCCATATTGGACATGCCACTGGTGATTCCTCGGTGGCCTGGCTGTGTGTGGTATGGGGCTGAGACCAGAACCGTGGAATCCCGGGTTACTGGAAGGTCGGAGCTGTTTCAGTCACCAGCCAAATCTACAATTAGTCCTTCGGGGAGATATTTAGGAAGGGACCCCTGGCTGGAAGAAGGACCCAAGCCTGGGAAAGCCAGGAGCCTTCTCCAGAGGGCATTGCTCGGCTTTTCTCAAGGCTTGCTGGAATTTCATTATCCCGTTCACGGAGTACAGATGGGAATTTAATAATTAATTAGGGAATTGCTCACCCCAGAGCGCGTGCAAGGGGATTATGCAAATCAGTCGAGATTGTGGCAAACGGCTGAATATTTTATAGTGTGTTTAATTTGCAAACACTACCCACTGAGACGGCTTAGGTAGGAAACCTATAATAATAATTATTATTACTCATCAAAAACCACTTGGGTTTCCATCAAACTGCCTTCCTTTCAATTGCTTCCACCAAACACTTCCCCCCCAAAATGTAATATTTTTTAAAAAATGAAAAACAGAAAGTAACTGAAATTCAAAAGAATATTAGGAATGAAATGAACCTGTCTAGATAAAATAAAAACTAACCTGGACCCTACCTTTTGCCAGCCTACAACTCTTGTAACACTCAAATGTCTTCCATCCTGATAGTTTTCTCCTCTAGATACCAACTGAGCTAGGAAGCTGAACACAAAAGAGAGCAATGTGTTCCCCTTGGTGCACTCCACACACTACTTAATGCATTAGTTAAGCCAACCATTGATTCTGTAAACACCCCTATATCCCTCCTATAAATATTCCTTTGCTTAAATAATCTGGAGCCATTTCCTATTGCCTCTCAACAGGCCCCCTAGCTGCTCTAGCTTGTATGGATAATAGGGGCTAGAGAAGCCCATGCTCCAGGGACTTCTAGCTAATTCCACCTGTTCCACCACCACCACCACCACAGGTTGAAAACTCAGTCCTCTAGAACAGGATTGGCAAACTTTTTCCATAAAGGGCCAAATAGTAAATATTTAGGTTTTGCGGGCCATACGATCTCAGTTGCAACTTCTCAACTCTCCCGTTGCAACACGAAAGCAGCCTCAACCAATATGTAAACAAATGAGCATGGCTGTGTTCCAATAAAGCTTTATTCACAAAAACAGATGGTGGGCCAGATTTGGCTGCCACCCAAACCTTCTGGCACTTGATATTATGCACTTTGTAAAGCATTCATGCAGTTTTCTTTCCTTTTTTTTTATGACTCTGAGCATATGTATATGTAAACCTAAATGTATTAAATTAAACCAGTGACTCCCAATGGGGGACAATCTGGCCCCCTGGGAAACATTTGGCACTATCTGGAGATTGGGGTCATCTTTGTGGGTGTGTGGGTTGAGCAGTCAAATGGGGTACCAAGCTTAGAAGGACCCCGACCCCACACTTGATTTAATGCTCTGCTGTTGCTGTCTTTTTTTTTTTTTTCCGCTGTTGTTGTTGTTGTTGAGAGGGAGTCTTGCTCTGTCACCCAGGCTGGAGTGCAGTGGTGCAATCTCAGCTCACAGCAACCTCTGGCTCACTGCAACCTCCGCCTCCCAGGTTCAAGTGATTCTCCTGCCTCAGACTCCCAAGTAGCTGGGATTACACGTATGTGCCACCATGCCTGGCTAATTTTGTTTTTTTTAGTAGAAACAGGGTTTTACCATGTGGGCGAGGTTGGTCTCGAACTCTTGACCTCAAGCGATTCATCCCAAGGTGCTGGGACTACAGGCATGAGCCACCATGCCTGGCCAAAACTCTTAATACATATTTGTACAAGAGGCCCCACATTTTTATTTTGCATTGGGCCCCACAAATTATACTGTCAGTCCTGCTGGATACACAGAAAACATTGACAATTGTCACAACTGGGGAGATGCTCCTGGCACCACCTGGTAGAAATCAAGGATGCTGTTGAACATATCACAACCCAACCAAGAATGATCCAAACATCTACAGTGCCAAGGTTGAGAAACCCTGGATCAAACCATGTGAACCTGCCAATAATCTGCCATTTTTAACCTACAAATATTGTGATTTTATATGATACAATCTAATTTAACTATGTTTTATTTACAATCCGGAAAAAAATTCTCTCTCAATCTATGATTTCTCATTTTTTTGCCCTTTTAATCGCCCCCAATTTGTGTACTCGTGAATTTATCTGTTTTCTGTTTTTTTCTAGATAACTAATACAGATTCAGCATCCTAATCCGAAAATCTGAAATTGAAAATGCTCCAAAATTCAAAACTTTTTGAATGTCAACATGATATTCAAAGGAAATGCTCCTTGGAACATTTGAGATTCTGGATTTTCAGATTAGGAATGTTCAACCTGTATGTACAATGCAAAAATTACCAAATCTGAAACACTTCTGGTCCCAAACATTTCCAGTAAGGGATACTCAATCTGTACGGCAAATAGCACAAACTTCTAAGATTCAGAAGCATATTCAGGCCAAGCGCAGTGGCTCATGCCTGTAATCCCAGCACTTTTAGAGGCCAAGGCGGGCGTATCGCCTGAGGTCATGCATTCAAGACCAGCCTGGCCAACATGGTGAAACCCTTTCTCTACTAAAAATACAAAAATTAGCCGGGCGTGGTGGCGTGTGCCTATAATCCCAGCTACTCAGAAGGCTGAGGCAAGAGAATCGCTTGAACCTGGGAGGCAGAGGTTGCAGTGAGCCAAGATCACACCACTGCACTCCAGGCTGGCTGACAGAGCAAGACTCCATCTCAAAAATAAAATAAAAGAAAACAAAAGAAAAAGAAGCATATTCAGTAAAAATGAATCCCCCCACCCCAGTCCGCCCCACCTCTGCTCCTCTCTCAGACAAATCCCATTCATTTTCTCATCTGTTCTTCACAGCTATTTTGTAAATGGAGGCATTCTAGCCATGATTACTCTCCTATCTTCTTTCAGGATGTCCCTTCTCTGCCCCCAACCCATTCACAAAGGCTCCCCTACTGCTGGCCCATCTGTTTTGCCTCCCATTTTACCAAGGACACCGACTTCCTTGATAAGAGTTCCACTTGTCCAGGGCTTCTGCTCCCACAGCTTGGTCTCTTGGAATCAACTGATTGGTTTTCTCTGCTCCCCTCTTCTGAAGTCCTGGCTGAATAAAAAGTCGCATTCTGCTTTCCATTTCCTACTTTCTCTCCCTCAGTGTTCTTTGTCACAGAACATATGATTGCTCTATTTAAAGTCTGCTGGGACCCAGCACCTGTCACAATCATTGAACAAAATGAAAAGCTCTTGCACTTGGTTCATGCCAAACCGCTATACATACACTTGACCCTTGTGTCTGTTCCAGGAAGAGCAGGAAAGAGACAGTTTGATGTTGGAGACTCTAACTTCCTGGTATCGATTTTGAGTTGAAGAGCGAAGGAAGGGCCACCTCTCATTATGAATGTGAGTGTGGTGTGTGTGACCACCTATATGCTCTTCAATTAATAATACCACTTTTGAATTTATCCAAAGGACCATCAAAAGCAACCAGAAAAGCATAAGCAGGCAGAGAACACCAATTCAAGAGAACAACTAATTATTTAGCAGTATTTAACCACTATCTTAATTCAAGCGCAACACTTCTGGTTGGAGGAAAAACTGCCAAGAAAATGTGGATCTAACCCTAGCTAGCAGCAGAAGGTGGCTGGGAGGGCAGCTGGTCCCTAGTAGTCTACCTCCTTTGTCTTCTTGACTTTCCAACTCCCACAGTGGCCAGGTTTCATCTCCCAGAAGAAGAGTTGCCCACCCATGTGTTGCCTACCCCTGCTAGGGGGTGACAATGAGCTGCACTGGGGCTGGTTGTCCTGGCTGTATGATGTTGGGCATGGCAGCTCGGGGCTGGAGAGAAGCCTGGGCCACATTATTGACAAGGAAGTTTGGTTCAGATACCCAAGTGGGCCCGGCTCTCACCTCTCCAAGCATGGCTGTCATCACCCTGGCTGGTGGAGAGCACTGAAAGGAAGGAGAGGGGGCTCACCAGCTCTTCTAGCTGAACTGTTCTGCCTCCCAGTGCTGTGACTGCATGTTCCTCCAGGGAACACTGGGTCCTCCCCAGTACCAGCTACATCCCTGCCTAAATGCATACTTGGGATGGTGAGCGTCAGGAAGGAAGGGTGCAGTATAAGCTAGGGACAAAAGAACAGGAACAGATGAGCCTCAATCCTAAATTCTCAGATTCATTAGAATAGCCTGTGCAGCATTGTTTGTTTGTTTGTTTGTTTGTTTGTGTTTTAGGTAGAGTTTTGCTCTGTCCAGGCTAGAGTGCAGTGGTGCAATCTTGGCTCATTGCAAACTCCACCTCCCAGGTTCAAGCGACTCTCCTGCCTCAACCTCCTGAGTAGCTGGGATTACAGGTGTGTGCCACTATGCACAGCTAATTTTTGTATTTTTAGTAGAGACGGGGTTTCACCATGTTGACCAAGCTCGTCTTGAACTCCTAACCTCAAGTGATCCATCCGTCTTGGCCTCCCAAAGTGCTAGAATTACAGGTGTGAGCCACTCACCTGTCCTGTGCAGTCTTTTTTGTTGTTGTGGTAAAACATATGTAACATAAAATTTATCATTTTGACCATCTTTCCGTGTATAGCTCAGTGACATGAAATATATTCACATTGCTATACAGCCATCACCACCATCCATCTCCAGAAGTTTCCCATCATTTCAAACTGAAACTCTGTACACATTAAACACCAACTCCCCATTCCCCACTCCACAACCACTGGCAACCACCATTCTACTCTCTGTCTCTGAATTCTGCGACTACAGGTACCTCACATAAGTAGAATCATAGTATTTCCCCCTTTTGTGTCTGGCTTACTTCACTTAGCAAAATGTCCTCAAGGTTCATCTGTGCTGTAGCCTATGCTGAATCTCCTTCTTTTTCAAGGTTGAGTCATATTCTATTGTCTGAATGTGCCACATTGTGTTTATCAACTCACCTGTTGATGGACACTTGGGGTGCTTCCACATTTTGGCTTTTGTGAATAATGCTGTTTTGAACATGAGTGCATAAATGTCTGTTTGAGCTACATAGATTTTTTAAAAATAATACATATTCCCAAATCCTACTTTGGGAGATGCTGTTCAGTAGCTCTGGAGACCTGAGAATCTGCATTTCTAACGAGATCCCCAGCTAACTCTAATGCCAGACGAGGTGTGGGAAACAAGTATTTAGATCTCTGAAGAAGTTGCGCTAATCCCAGCAGCTAGTTAACTTTGCTGTTCTTTTGTAATCATATGAAAGTAAGTTTCATCTAAGCAAAGAGGGGTTGGGCTGAAGCAACACCTTATAGTGTAAATTCTCCCTCTCACAAATCCCACCCCGATCATGAGCGTAGAAACAGCTTCCATTTTGTAAACATCAGCTCAACATCTGAACAAGGCAAGTCTGATTTTCCTGTCCACAATAAGAAAGCAGTCTCAGACACAGCTCGTATACCAGGACTCAAGTTCTCTCTGACCCTCAAGACCTTGCTATTTTGCTCATGATTTCTACTGTTCTGACTATGCTTAGCCCACCATGGCGTTGCGGGATGACTCTCTCAAAGTGGGGGATGCAGCATCTCTCAGAGGTGGGCTGTCTCCTCCTTCCTGGAAAGGTACCATCCACATCTTGGAACCAGTGAATATGACTTATGTTTCATCTTCAGGAAGCCTCAGTCTTTGCTCTTAGGGTCTTCAATTGATTGGAAGAGGCTCACCCACCTTATGGAAGGTAATCTGCTCTACTTAAAGTCAACTTGGCATAAATGTCAATCACCTTTTTCAAGTACTTTCACAGCAACATCTAGACAGACTAGTGTTTGACCAAACTGGGCACCATAGTCTAGTCAAGTAGACACATAAAATTAAACATTTTGGAGTGCATAACTCCAAAATCTAGAGATTCATAAAAATACAAGGGGAGGGGTCGGGCACGGTGGCTCACACCTATAATCCCAGCACTTTGGGAGGCCAAGGCGGGTGGATCACGGGGTCAGGAGATCAAGACCATCCTAGCCAACATGGTGAAACCCCATCTCTACTAAAATACAAGAAAAAAATTAGCCAGGCATGGTGCTGTGTGCCTGCAGTCCCAGCTACTCAGGAGGCTGAGGCAGGGGAATCACTTGAACCTGGGAGGCAGAGGTTGCAGTCAGCCGAAATCACGCCATTGCACTATAGCCTGGCGACAAAGAAAGACACTGTCTCAAAAAAAAAAAAAAAAAGAAACAAGGGGAGGAAAACAAAGATGTAAAGATGTTAAAGACTGCCCACTGTAAATAATAAGACTTATAATCACAATGTCTATAGTCGGGATGCTGTTACTATTACATTCTGCTTGCTTACAGAAAAATATTTGAAGAATCGTATAGTCAAAAGCAGAAATCCAGAAATTGTCAAGAGAACTACAATTATTGAACCTCACTGAATGTTCACACTGGAGAGTAATAAAATTACAAATTATTTTACCTCTACTAACTCATAGAATTTTAGAACCAAGAAGCATCTCAGCTGGGCGCGGTGGCTTACGCCTGTAATCCCAGCACTTTGGGAGGCTGAAGCAGGCGGATCATGAAGTCAGGAGATCGAGACCATCCTGGCTAACACGGTGAAACCCCGTCTCTACTAAAAATACAAATTCCCAGCTACTCGGGAGGCTGAGGCAGGAGAATGGCGTGAACCTGGGAGGCGGAGCTTGCAGTGAGCCGAGATCACGCCACTGCACTCCAGCCTGGGAGACAGAGCGAGACTCTCCCTAAAAAAAAAAAAAAAAAAAAAAAAACTAAGAAACATCTCAACCTGGAGTGTACTGTTTTATGTAAAAGAAACCCAATAAAAGATATTTTCAAAGCCTTAGAAGAGGAATCTGAACATAAATGAGAGGCAAAAAAAAATTATTCAAAAAGTTGATAAAGCTTGAATATACTTTTTTTTGGAATTTGGAAATATGTTTGGGAACATTTCAATAAAAGAAGTGAGAAATTACAGACTCCTAATTTGGATGTAGGTGAAAACGAACTTATTTAATTATCTTTAGATTTGTTTATAAAGGAACTGAGAGTAAAGTCAGATAAACTTAATGGACTATGAACAAAATGTGCTCAAAATAATGAAATCAATAGAAATCATTCTGACATTAAAAATTGTAAAAAAATATTTTAGATATGTTCAAAGATGAAATTCATTAAGAGAAAGATGTTCTAAAATAACTAAGCCCTTAGATTTTTACATAATCCAATTAACTGAATGAATCTTATGAATGCCTTGGGAAAAAGTTTATCTTAAAATCAGATTAAGTTGAATTTGCTCCCAAAATACTGACATCAACCAGATAATTTAAACTTACAGTACACACTATAATGAAGGAATCAACAATAAACTGCTATTGAGTTTCATCGATTTAAAAAATTCAATGACTATTAAGATGAGTCATTCAGAAACCCTGAAGTACCCTAAAACTTCATGGCTCATGTATAAATCTTGAGAGGTTTTCTCAGTTTTGACAATGGTCCTAAATAGGTGCATGAGCAAATCGGAAATTAATTGAGACGTGAAACAAATTATTTCTAAACTGTTAAGAATAAAACTCAAATTTCTATCAGCGATGCCAGAGGAAGGACTGAATGATCTATTTTTGGTGTAGAAAATATTACCTTTTCATAAAAAGAGGCAATCAAAGAGTGTACAGAAAAACTGTGGAAGGATAAAAGTATTGTGGACGTCAATCAGGCAGTTAATAAAAAGGTTATAAAAGTTTTTTAGATAGTGCAATGATTGTGGTACTTGAACTTTTAAAAATTTGCAATTTATTGAGTTCACCCCCATTCTAAGTAAATATTCATTTTTGCACCTAATTTTACAGTCATAATTTTGTATGTTAAAGGAGGACTGCCAAATTTTATTAGCTTCCAGCTCCACAAAATCTTGATCTCCCCATGCCCTAGTCTGAAGGTCATACCCTATTAAGGGTCATACCCTAGCTACACTTTGCAACCAGGCCACAAACTCAAATGAACTCAACCTTTATCAGGTACCTACCATGTCCTAGACTCAGGATCTCCCCAGTCATGCCTCTCAGCTGCATAGTTCCCAGGCACCCTCTAAGACTCCCATCTAACACCATCCATCCTAAGCCTTTAAAAAACCAAAACCCAAGGCCCTAAGATCTTTGTTTGTGCTTTTATCTCTCCCCAGAAACAGTCTCATAGAATGCACAAGAACACATACTTGGGAGCCCAGCTGCCTGGGTTTGAATTCCAGCAACCTGACCTTATAACTTTGTGACCTTGGGAGAATTACTTCTGCGCTCTGTGACTCAATGTTTTCTTCTCTAAACAGGGATAATAACTGTATTCATCCTTTCTCTTACTGCTATAAAGAAATACCTGACACTGTGTAATTTATAAAGAAAAGAGGTTTAATTGGCTCACAGTTCTGCAGGCTGTACAGGAAGCACGGCGGCATTTCCTCGGCTTCTAAGGAACCCTCAGGACACTACAATCACAGCAGAAGGTGAAGCAGGAGCATATATATCACATGGCCGGAGCAGGCAGGAGGGAGAAGCGGGAGGTGCTACACACCTTTTTTTTTTTTTTTTTCCGAGATGGAGTCTTACTGTGTTGTCCAGGCTGGAGTGCACTGGCGCGCCCAGCTAATTGTGTATTTTTAGTAGAAATGGGGTTTCATCATGTTGGCCAGACTGGTCTTGAACTCCTGACCTCAGGTGATCTGCCCACCTCAGCCTCCCAAAGTGCTGAGATTACAGGTGTGAACCACCACGCCCAGTTGGTGCTACAAACTTTTAAACAACCGGATCTCACAAGAACTCACAATGGTGAGGACAGTACCGAGGGGATGGTACTAAACCATTCATGAGAAACCACCCTCCATGATCCGATCACCTCCCACCGGGCCCCACCTCCAGCATTGGTGATTACAATTTGACGTGAGATTTGAGTGGGGACACAGATTCAAATCACAACCGAGTACTGTTGTGAGAATTAGGCAACTTTAAGTGCCTAGAAAATGCCTGGCATGTGTTCCCAGCACCTAGCAAAGTGTTTGGCAGAATGCCTCGCATATGATAGGTATTCAATAAGGGTTGAGTT
The DNA here is from genome assembly GCF_000951035.1 of Colobus angolensis palliatus. NCBI lineage: Eukaryota > Metazoa > Chordata > Mammalia > Primates > Cercopithecidae > Colobus > Colobus angolensis. Next base: position 8,868,324 of record NW_012112253.1, read on the forward strand.
CATTTGAGTCTGTGGCCTGGTTAGAAAATGTGGCTAGGGCATATGACTTAATAGAGTATGAGCTTCAGTAAATTAATTGATTTCTCTGGTCTTGGTTTCCTTTGACGTAAAACAGCAGACTCCAAGTTGAGACGTTTCTTAGTTCTAAAATTCTATGAGTTAGTAGAGGTAAAATAATTTGTAATTTTATTACTCTCCAGTGTGAACATTCAGTGAGGCTCAATAATTGTAGTTCTCTTGACAATTTCTGGATTTCTGCTTTTGACTATGTGATTCTTCAAATATTTTTCTGTAAGCAAGCAGAATGCAACAGTAACAGCATCCCAACTGTAGACATTTTGATTATTAGTTCATAGTAGTCTTATTATTTACAGTGGTCAGTCTATAACATTTTTACATCTTTGTTTTCCTCCCCTTGTTTTGTTGTTGTTGTTTGTTTGTTTGTTTGTTTTTTGAGACTTGCTCTGTCACCATGCTGGGGTGCAGTGGCGCGATCTCGGCTGACTGCAACCTCTGCCTCCCAGGTTCAAGTGAGTCTCCTGCCTCTCAGCCCCCTGAGTAGCTGGGACTACTCAGCTAGTAGAGGCAACAAGAGGACAAGGAAATAAAATGCCCCAGGTGACTCTTGATTGCAATGAAAATATCTTATTTTCGCAAATTTACAAAACTTAGGACCATGTGAAGACTGTGCTGGAATCCCTTCCCAGGCCTTGGAAAGGGCCCTGAAACTGAATTTTCCAGGTTAAGAGAAGTCGGATGCCTGTATTAGGAGACAACACAGACCCCAGAGCTTGGCAAGTCAAGGCGAGGTTCACAGGAACACCAGCAGGTGGGTAATGCCAGGGCCAGGCACCCAAGGGCACTGAGGGTTTCCCCTGTAGGTGATGAGGTGCCCAGGAGGAGTTTGAGTTTAGGAGTTTTCTTGCAGTTTAAAACAAAATTATGGAAGCAGGAGAGAATGGAAAATTTGAGTTTAATGTGTGCAGAGTTTCAGCTGTAGAAAGCGAAAATGTTCTGGAAATACACGGTAGTGATGGTTGCACAATGATGTGAACGTACTTAACGTCACAGAAATGTATACTTAAAAATGATTAAGATGGTAAATTTCATGTTATGGATATTTACCACAATAACAAAAATGGAAATAAATTCTTTAACAAACTTTAAAAATTGAAATAAGCGTCAATTCACATACAGTTATTAGAAATAATAGAGAAATATCTTGTATACTTTACTCAGTTTTCCCAAATGGTAATATTTTCGCAAAACTATAGTCCAATATCACAATCAGGGTATTAATACTAATACAATCCATTCCCATCTTATTCAGATTCCCAGTTTTACTTGTACTCATTGCTGTTAGTGTATCAAGTCTATACAATTTTATCACCTGTGTAGGCTCGTGTATCCATCATCACAGTCAACTGTTATTCAACAACCCACAAGGCTCTCTCCTGTTATAACCACACAAACTTCCCTGCATCCTGACCCTCATGCCAAATCCCTGCAACCACTAATCTGTTCTCCATTTACAAAATGTTGTCATTTCAAGAATGCTATATAAATGGAATCATACGATCATATACACCTTTTGGGTTTGGCTTGTCATACTCGACATTATTTCTTGGAGATTCATCTAATCTGTTGCAAGTATCAATACTCCACTCCCTGTTGCTGAGTAGCATTCCAGGGTATAGTTGTAGCACAGTTTGCTTAACTATTCACCTGTCGAAGGGCCTCTGAGCCAGTGAAGGACAGATTTTGGCTATTACAAATAAAGTTGCTGTAGACATCTGTGTACAGGTTTTTGTGTGAACATAGTTTTTCTTTCTCTGGGGGTAAATGCTCAGGAATGCGACTGTTGTGTGGTAACTTGGTTAGTTTTTACAGAAACTGTCAAACTGTTTTCCAAAGTGACTGTACCTGGGGCTGGGCACAGTGGCTCATGCTTGTAATCCCAGCACTTTAGGAAGCTGAGGCAGGCGGATCACTTGAGATCAGGAGTTCAAGACCAGCCTGGCCAACATGATGAAACCCTGTCTCTACTAAAAATACAAACATTAGACGGGCGTGGTAGTGGGTGCCTGTAGACTCAGCTACTAGGGCACCCACTAGAGATACAAGATACTAGAGATACAAGAATTGCTTGATCCCGGGAGGCGGAGGATACAGTGAGCTGAGATAGCGCCGCTGCACTCCAGCCTGGGTGACAGAGTGAGACTCCATCTCAAAAAAAAAAAAAAAAAACCAACAACTAAAGTGACTGTACGTTTTCCCATTCCCAACAGCAATGTAGGAGTAATGCGGTTTTTCCACATGCTTGCCCGAATTTGGTGTTGTTGCTATTTCTTATTTTAGCCATTCCTTTAGGTAAGTAGTGGTATCTTGTGATTTTGGTTTGCATTTCCCTCGTGACTACTGGTACTGAGTATCTTCTTATGGCGAGAGGTGTTATGCTTGGGAATGGTATGGCACATGAGAGCTTCAGAAGGGTCAAGTGAAGGTGGTTTGAGCTCCTGACAATGGCCACAGAGGGCCTGAGCCAGAGTTTGACAGTGAAGGGCCAGAGAGGAGTGGGGGTGCGGGGTTCCAGAGATGCTTTAGGAAATTGCCAAATGTGGTGACTAAGGAGACAGGAAGAAGCATTGCTGAGGAAGAGGGAGGCATCCAAAGTAACTTCCCAGTTCTAACTCAGAGAAAGAAGTCTAGAAATGTTGATTTTTACCTGTAAGACATCCATGTAGCCCACAGGCATCTGGACACGAGCATTCAAAACAGCGATTGCATCTGGGCTGAATGTATGGATTTGGAAGCTCAGAAGTTTCCCTCACATAAGGTAGAGGGAGGAGTCTGATTGTTCAAACTTCTAGTCTCTTAGTTCCCATATGTAGGCCACGGACCCGGGAGTCTAGGGACCCCCGCCCCCGCGCCCGACCCACACGCGCCCGACCCACACGCAGACCAAACATTTTCCATAGTACATGAAACACCTCGCACACTTAAGCGCGCTTTTTCAGTGGTATGTATGTAAATTGTTAAGACTTCACAAATCTACTTTCTAAATTTTCAATTTTAGAGTTTTTGGTTTGTTTTTTTTTTACGACTACTTTTCAATCAGATCACAAAAGTGCTAAAACCAGTGTGAAAGCGTGCAAAATGTTGACTCCTTTAGAAGTGGCCGCGACTTTCTGCTAGTCCGTCTTCCCGGGGACAGGGGGTCTGGCGGCTCTGAAGTGCCGGCTCTCGGATCCCTTGGTATTATTTTACAGAAACAGTCTCCCACTCGCTCTCCTTCGGGAAGAGGCCCTGCCCTTCCTGCCCAGCCCGCCCCCCTCCCCGGGCGTCCCCACCGGTTCCTCCTCCAGGGACAGGTGGTTGTAAGCCTTCCCTTTGAACTCGAGAATCCCTCTCCCCAGCCCACCGCTTCGCAGCAACTCACAGGCCAGAGGGTCGACCCCTCTGGGTTGTGACTGCAGCCCTCCGGGTTGAGTGCACTGCTGGGCCCCGGACCCCCCCGGGTCTGCCCTGGGCTCTGCGGAGGAGCTGGCGGGCGCCCCTAGTCCAGCGCTTGCATCTCAGCAGCGGAGTTTTGTTGGCAGCCCTTAAAAAGATTCGTAAGTTACATTTCCCAAGCCCTTTCCCTCTCCAAGAGCGAAACACCCGCATCCCCAGCATCATGAAAACAAGCGCTGTCACCGCGATGGGAGACACGTGGAGCCTGGAGTCTCAGTGCAGACCGCGCTGCAAACGCGCAGCCGCGCCGTTGCATAAGTTAGACGGCCTGCGGGGGCGTCCGACCAGAAAACACAAGGAATGCAGATGCCACCCTTGCCTCTGGTAGGTATTTCACGAGGTTGCTGCTTAAATATAATTCCAAACAAATTGAGGTTGTCCTTTGGAGGCGGGGAGGGAGGACGGGAGGGAGGAAAAAGAGAAAGCTGACTTGGCCTCTTCTATTACCCGAACTGCAATCGCTGATCCTTTGTGACATAAAAGTCATAGGTCAAATCCAAGATCTTACTGCAAATCGGCAGGGATTTTTCTCCCAGGAATATGAGACTGGCCTCTTATCTCCTGATAATACCCCTAAAGTCTCCAGCCCTGAGAATCAGCGAGAATGATGACACAGGGAAGGGACAACGGGGAGCCATCACCCGCCATCGCTCTGCATCCATTTAATTGATTCTGTATGTTTTTCAGTTCAGGGCTCCCAGAGCTCCCTACCATGCATTTTTTTTAACCCCAGGGAACATAGTGAAACTTCTTTTACTTCTATTTATCTTTTTGCTTTATTTCTGAGTTCCCTAAATTAAAAACCCAACGTCTAGACTCTGATTATTTAACTTTGGCTGCATACATTGGCCCCTTGAATAATTTCCCTGGAGACCCACTGATTTTTAAAATGAATATAATCGGAGGAAGCCAGGAAAGAGGGAGGAAGAGGGATGAACTGGTAGTTGAGGGGGTATTTTTTTTTCTTTTCAAACTTATATTTTAGAATCAGGAGTTACATGTGCAGGTTTGTTACAGAGATATTTTGTGTGATGCTGAGGTTTGGGTATGAATGATCCCATCACGCAGGTACCTATAGTACCCAATAGGTAGTTTTTCAACCCTTGCCTCCCCCTATCCCTTCCCTATGTAGTAGTCTACAGTGTCTTTTGGTCCCAACTTTATGTCCTTGTATACCCAATATTTCGCTCCCATTTATAACTGAGAACATATGGTATTTGGCTTTCTGTTCCCGTGTTAGTTTGCACAGGATAATGGCCTCCAGCTGCATCCATGTTGCTGCAAGGGACATGATTTTGTGTTTTGGTTTTTGGTTTTTGTTGTTTTTTGAGACGGAGTCTCTCTCTGTCACCCAGGCTAGAGTGCAATGGCTCGATCTTGGCTCCCGGCAACTTCTGCCTCCCGGCTTCGAGAGATTCTCTCGCCTCAGCCTCCCGAGGAGCTGGGATTACAGGTGGACACCACCACACCCAGCTAATTTTGTATTTTTAGTAGAGACGGGGTTTCACCATGTTGGTCAGGCTGATCTTGAACTTCTGACCTGAGGCAATCTGCCTGCCTTGGCCTCCCAAACTGCTGGGATTACAGGTACAAACCACCAAGTCTGGCCTATGATTTTGTTTCTTTATGACTATAGTGTTCTATGGTGTATATGTACCACATTTTCTTTATCTAATCCACCACTGATGGGCACCTATGTTGATTCCATGCTTTTGTGATTGTGAGACACATTACAGTGAACATGCAGGTGCATGTGTTCATTTGGTAGAACGATTTATTTACCTTTGGATCTATACCCCACAATGGGATTGCTGGGTTGAATAGTAGCTCAACTGAGTTCTTTGAAAAATCTCCAAACTGCTCTCCACAATGGCAATACTCATTTACACTCCCACCAACAGTGTATAAATGTCCCGTTTTCTCCACAGCCTTGCCAACATCCATTACTTTTTGGCTTTTTAGCAAAAACCAGTCAGACTGGCATAAGATGGTATCTCATTGTGGGTTTGATTTGCATTTCTCGGAGGATTAGAGATGAGCATTTTTTCATATGTTTGCTGGCTACCTGTATGTCTTCTTTTGAGAAGTGTCTGTTCATGTCCTTTGCCTAATGGACAAATAATGGGGTTATTTGTTTTTTGCTTTTCAATTTGTTTACATCCTTTCTTTTCCTCTTCAGCTTTCCCTCCAAATCTGCTCAGGCCCCTGGATCACAGGATCCTCCCCTGCACCAAGGCAGCTTCTCCTGTGGGCTGAATGGTGCCTGCTGTCCACAGTCCAGCCAGCCCCACCCCAGGGGACACCCACCTGAATTTGGCAGCACCGCCTCCTCTTTAGGGCAGTGCCACAGGAGTCCTGGTGCCTCCGCAGCTCAGCTAAGGAAAGGGTCTTCCCAGCATTTGAAGTGAGTTCAGGCCTCACATTCTTTGAGGGCTTTATTTTTTGGGGCACACTGCAAAAGTCAATTTTCCATTAAAACAGAACATCACAGTTACATGAAAAGCTTGTCTTTTAAAGCGGTAGATCTAATGACTGGATGATTTCACAGATAACAGGGAAAAAATTGGAAAGACAAATATGCATTTGCAAGCTTTTTACTTTGCCAAGAAAGGATATTTTTAGCTGGGCACAGTAGTTCACGCCTGAAATCTCAGCACTTTGGGAGGCTGAGGCGGGGAGATCACTTGAGATCAGGAGTTTGAGACCAGCCTGGCCAAGAGGGTGAAACCCTGTCTCCACTAAACATACAAAAAAAATTAGCTGGGCATGGTGGTGGGTGCCTGTAATCCCAGCTACTTGGGAGGCTGAGGAAGAAGAATCACTTGAATCTGAGAGGCAGAGTTTGCGGTGAGCCAAGATTGTGCCACCGCATTCCAGCCTGGGTGGTACAGTGTAAGACTTTTTCTCCAAACAAACAAAAAAAAGGGATATTTTTACAACAACTTTCTACCATCACCTTCATCCTTCATTTCTTTCTTTTTTTTTTTTTTTTTTTTTGAGATGGAGTCTCGTTCTATTGCCCAGGCTGGAGTGCAGTGGCATGATTTCTGCTCACTGCAAGCTCTGCCTCCCCGGTTCATGCCATTCTCCTGCCTCAGCCTCCTGAGTAGCTGGGACTACAGGCACCCACCACCACATCTGGCTAATTTTTTGTATTTTTAGTAGAGATGGGGTTTCACTGTGTTAGTCAGGATGGTCTCGATCTCCTGACCTCATGATCTGCCCGCCTCGGCCTCCCAAAGTGCTGGGATTACAGGCGTGAGCCACTGCACCCGGCCTCATCATTTCTTTTCAGAAAGAATACCTGAACTCACACACATAGTCATGCTTGCTCATGACTGCATGCTTGTGTACATATGCATACACACACACACAAAAAAAAACGCTCAGAGTAAAGTGTAAAGAACAGCCCTTTCATTGACAATGTAGAGCTTCCTGGAAAGCTGATCACCGTTTAAGAGCACTGGATTGGAGATATCAGTCCCCTCCCATAGCTGTATATGGGGACCTAGCTTCCATCCCTGTCTTCTCTCACCAAAGATTAGTGTGTCTCAGACCCCAGTCTCTTGCTGTGAACTTCTCCAGTAAATGTACGTAAGAATGAATCAACTCCTCTGCAAGTCACACCTTCCTGAAAAACAAGAGCAGAAAACTTGAAGACTAACAACAAAAATATTGTTTTTGCTGTTTGACCATTGTTAACCACCTCCTAAATGTGGATTTCCATACTCAGTCTAAGTCCAAAGCTGTTGATTCTATCTTCATGATGCTAGAGGTTTGGCCCAAAGCTTGGCTGGCCCTGTGATGTGGCCTGCTCCAGTGTTAACTGTAGAAGGAAATGCTTTTGCTTATATCTTATGATGAGGCCTAAATCATTCCAGATGTCCTTCAAAGACCCAGGAAGGCATCTCCCCAACTAGTCTGCAATGCTTTGGGTGCCCACGTAATTGGTTGGCTTTGATCAGCTCTGAGCAGTTCTGCAGAATGGAGAAATGGACACCTTCATTCTGATAAAGGTGCTGATGCCTAAATTGTATGCCAAGAGGAAGATTCCCCAGTGATATTCAGAAGCAATTTGTAAGAGTTTGGAAGCCTTTGCGAGGTGTGCACCAGTGACTGGGATTATATAAAGCCCGCCTCTTAGTCATTGTTGACTTTTCTTCACACAGGTTTCTCACTCCCCAGCAGTCAATTTGTATTCTAATGGTGAGGAAGGAGAAGGCCTCTTGGGAGCTTAGAGTGCATGGCAAGAATCAATTTCCCTCATTCTTGCAAATGTTCTCCCACCTGAATGTGGGTGTCTGAGGATGAAAGAGGAAACCCTCAACCAAGAATAACGTGTGAAGATGATGCACTTGTTTTTAAAAAAGAGTCAAGGAGAGAAACAAAAGAATTAAATACAATAAATAGAAGAAAAATGTTCAACACCATTGGTAATTTTTTAAAACATGGATTGATACAAGATGACATTTTTAGTGCATCCAATTGGCAAAATAAAAAAACGATACTAGTCCTTTTCTGAGGGCCTGGGGAACTTGGCACTCTCATGCCCCATAGAACATAAAAACAATCACAGTTTCCCTGGAAGTCAGTTTTGCTTTGTATATCAAATTTCAGAAGTAGACTACCCTTTAACTCAATTATTTCACATGTATAAATGTATTCTAGGAAATAATGAAGAATGTGCAAAGATGTCTCTATATAAGGATATTCACTAAATATTCAACAGTAGGAAGTTGTTTACATTGGTTGTGGTATCTCTAGGTAATGGAATGCTGTGAGCATATAGTAATTGTGTATTCATTGAAGTGGAAAGAAGTTCAAAATACACAGTCAAATTATGAAAGGGTTACAAGCAGTAAAGTCACATTTTTTTTTAATTAACTCAGTTCATTCAAAAAGTATTCCTAAGCAAAGAGGATACACCAGAGATTAAGATAGGCAGTTCCCCGCTTTTATAAAGATTGCATTTACTGGGGCGATGGGGTCTGGGAATTGGGTAACGATAAATAAGTATATTAGTGAGAAAACTATAAAACTGTGTTAATGGCTGTGTAGTGAATTAAAGTAGGCTGACATGATAGAGAGAGGTCATTCTAAGATTTTATACTGAGGTGTGGATTACTAAAAGCACAAAGTGTTAAGAGTTCTCCAGGAAGGGAAAATAGTCATGCAAGGCCCTGAGGTAGGAGCAAGATTTAAATGACATGTCTATATACAGCTGGACCACGTGGCTAAAGCAAAGTGGAAGAGGGGAAGAGTGGCAGATGCAGTCAGGGAGGAGAGGTCACATTGCATGGGCTTGGTAAACCACAGTAAGGAGCTGGGGTTTTATTCTACATGCTGTAGGAAGACACTACAGGTCTCAAACAGGAGACACATCTCATTAATGTTTCTAAACTTCACTCTTGCTCTGTGTGAAAGGATGGATTTGAGAGCATAAGAATGAAGGCAGAGGGACCAGTCATTCATTCATCAGTCCAGACAAGACTCAAAGGTGACCTGGACTAGGGAAGGAGGTACATGAGAGAAATAGACACCGTCAGGATTTATTTTGGAGTTAGTGCCAGCGGGTTTTGCTAACGGATTGAGGGCTCCTCAAATTCCCTCCTCTTTACTCCTTTTGTCTTCAAATTCCAGTCCTTCCCTACAAAGGTCCATCTATAGTTCCTGCCTTCAGGTTATCTAAAATGACTTGGACCTCAAATTAAATCTCCCTTTTCTCAAGCTAACTCAAGCTGGTTTTCATTTCTTGCAACCATGACCTGTTGTGTTACAATCAAGCACCTGTTGTGTTACAAGCACCTGGTATCAAGTTACAATCAAGCACCTGTGTGTTACAATCCTCCCAATTGCTATTTAAGGAAGGCACAGCAGTTGAAGCAAGCCATGGTCAGAGAGATGAGGCAGCTTGCCCAGTTTAAAATGGTAGAGCAAGGATTTGAACCCACGTCTTCAGGGTCCAGAGCCAGCACTTCCTCTTCTATGCCATGCTGGATCAATGAGATGCACCCAGCTGCTAGTTGTCTGCCAAATATTGCTAGTTGTCCACAACATCTAAGCTCCCCTTGTTTCATAACAGTAAAACAATGGCTGCCCAAGTGCATTAATTTCCCAGTCTCCCTTTCAGATAGATGTGCACATGTGATTTATCTCTAGTGGAACAGGAGAGGAAGTGAGGATGCAAGAAGAGCCATGTTTCATCCACACCCTTTACCTTTCCTACAGGCTGCAACCCAGGCTTGGCAGTAACACAGCTTAAATTTTGCAGATCACAATAATTATGGATTATTGTGGAACAATGACTAATAAGGAACCTAATCCCTGAATGACCACATGGAGCTGAATCTCCCATCAGTCTCAAAAGCTCACCCTGGACTGTTGCAATTGAAATTACTGGACTGTTACATGAGAAATACATAAACATTAGTCATGTTATTGTTGGGTGTCTTTGTTGTAGTAGTCCAGCTTTACCCTAACTGATATACAACCTCAACATGATCTACATATTTAAAAATACTACTGGCCTCTTTTGTTAAAAAATAATTGATCCTCTCAAGCAAATCCTCCAGACACTGGGTAGATCCTTGCGTATCCCCATTCCTATTCATGGCTGAATTTGTCTAATCTGTAGACTAGATTCAATGCCTGGTACTCTCTTAGGGAAACCTTTAAAACCTATTGTTGGTTGGAAACCAAACAACAAGACCTCCATGCATGAGTTATGAGAATTTATTTATATCAGCCAGTGAGATCTCCTCCAAAGGGCTCGAACTTTGGTGACCACCCTAAGATCCCCAGCAGCAGGTGTGACTTAGTCACTTCCTGGAACCTCATCTGAGTGCTTTAGGAAATCCAATGTCTCCCTGAGCTTCCCTGTGATTCACAAGGTGGGCAGAGCCCTCCAGAGCCCACTAGAAGAACAATGCATCGGCAGAACTTGTCTATAGACAGTGGGTGCATTGACTGGAGGTGACAGTACCACATTCATACTCCACTAGCTTTGGCAGTGCGGCAGAAAGTGGGGTAAAAGCTTGCTCCCCAAAGTGTTTCTCCATCAAGCCTAGCAGGAGAGGTGAGGAGACAGTAAGGAAAATGAGCCACATGCTTAGTGGAAAATGCACCGGTTTTGGATTCAGGTGAACGTGGATTCTAATCCTGACCCTACCACTTGTTCATCCATTCACTTAGCTTTTGGAATCTCAGTTTCCTAAAGAATGGGAATACTCCTACCTACCTCATCCAGAGGTCATGAGGACTGAGGCAGAGTCTATGATATATATAGAAAGAGCTGGCAGGGAAGGAGCACAGTCAATAATAGCAAAACGAATTCCAAACTGATCCAATCTTGAGATAAAGAAGTCAGCAAGCCTTGCCCTCCCAGGCAAGCCACCATGAAGGGAGCGCGTGTGCCGGCTGGCCCCAAGGTCTCTCAGTTGTCAAGGACAAGCTTCTGTGGGTGCTGTTATGGGACTGGGAGATGTGCTCACTGACCACATCCCAGCTGTTCTCCTGCCGCTGTGGTTACCCAAACCCTGCAACTATGTTCATGTCTAAACCAGCCAGCAAATCACACAGTCAAAGCCTCACGGAAAAGCCTGCTTTCTGGTCACCCTTTTCTCTTGTCCAAATTCATGAAACAACCATGAAAAATCTGTTTGCTTTCTATTCCTGTGGTTGATAGTTTATTTACTAACAACAACAACAAAATCTTTTTTTTTTTTTTTTTTTGCCTTGATTATGGTCCTTACCATGACGTAGCAAATGACTAGCCTGTGGGAGAAAAGGCTAAAGAGAAACACAATGAATTAACTACGCCTTCTTTTTTTTTCATGGGCACAAGCACTGGGTTTTTGGCTTAAGTGCATGTACATACTATCAAATATGGAAAATCAGGCAATTTACTGGGTATGATTTTGGGGCTCCTTTTCATGCTGAAGCCATGATAGTGGGTCCAATTCCATGGCTGGTCTCATCATCATCCTCCCCAAACCCTTTTAAGCTTTTCCTTGTGATGTTACCATGGCCACTTACCACCTCTGCCACTTTGATACTCCATTTCCCACTTCTGCAAAGCATTTTTTTTTTTTTTTTGAGACGGGGTCTTGCTCTGGCTCCATCACTAAGGCTGGAGTGCAGTGGAGCCATCTCAGTTCACTGCAACCTCTGCCTCCCAGGTTCAAGCAATTCTCCTGCCTCAGCCTCCCGAGTAGCTGGGACTACAGGCGTCCGCCACCACACCCAACTAATTGTTTGTATTTTTAGTAGAGATGGGGTTTCACCGTGTTAGCCAGGATGATTTCCATCTCCTGACCTTGTGATCCATCCTCCTTGGCCTTCCAAAGTGCTGGGATTACAGGCATGAGCCACTGCGCCCAGCTTCTGCAAAGCATTTGAGACTTCCAGCAGCCCTGTACTTCCCCTGTTCTCTTAGCACCCTCTCATGCTCTCAATAACATTGTATCAAGATTATTAGCATCTGGCCAGGCACAGTAGCTCATGCCTGTAATCCCAGCACTTTGGGAGGCTGAGGCGGATGGATCATCTGAGGTCAAGAGTTTGAGACCAGCCTGGCCAACATGGTGTAACCCCATCTCTACTAAAAATACAAAAATTAGCCAGGGGTAGAGGCACGCGCCTGTAATCCCAGCTGCTCAGGAAGCTGAGGCAGGAGAATCGCTTGAACCCGGGAGGCAGAGGTTACAGTGAGCCAAGATTGCGTCACTGCACTCCAGCCTCAGCGACAGTGAGAGTCCATCGAAAGAAAGAAAGAAAGAAAGAAAGAAAGAAAGAAAGAAAGAAAGAAAGAAAGAAAGAAAAAGAAAAAGATTAGTAGAATCTTCCAAGCTTGGGGGCTCACGCCTGTAATCCAGCACTTTGGGAGGCCAAGATGGGTGGATTGCTTGAGCTCAGTAGTTTGAGACCAGCCTGGGCAACACCGCAAAACCCCATCTCTACAAAAATTAGCCAGGCATGGTGGCACACATCTGTAGTCCCAGCTACTCAGGAGGCTGAGGTGGGAGGATCACCTGAGCCCAGGAGGTCAAGGCTACAGTAAGCAGTGATCACATCACTGCATTCTGGCCTGGGTGACAGAGCAAGACCCAATCAAAAAAAAAAAAAGATTAGTAGAATCTTCTAGCTAGTCTTCTGCCTTCTGTTTCTCTAAATCAATTTCCATTAGACCTCCCTAAAGTGCAGCTCCACTTACATTATTCCTCTGCTCTGTAACCTTCAATGGCTCCCTATTGCTCACTTTGTAGCCAAGGTGCTCCACAAGATGGCTCTATGTCATCAATTTGTTTAATATAGTTGCTGCCTCGGCATCAACTTTTAGGCCCAAAGTAAATTGTTGGAAACTCAGTTGTACCCCATCACCTTTGGGTTAGTTAAAACTTCCCTTCCCTAGGTGGTTGTGTGCGACATGGCCTTATTGTTCCTCATCTCACTGACACAGAACCCACCTCCTCCCACAGCTGCTGATCAGGATAAAACCTATTGATCAATACCAGAGTCATGTAAGTAAGATCTCCCCTTAAAGCATGTTTTCTTTTTATTTATTTATTTATTTGAGATGGAGTTTCGCTCTTGTTGCCCAGGCTGGAGTGCAGTGGCCGGATCTCAGCTCACTGCAAGCTCCGCCTCCCGGGTTTACACCATTCTCCTGCCTCAGCCTCCTGAATAGCTGGGACTACAGACGCCCGCCACCTCGCCCGGCTAGTTTTTTGCATTTTCTTTTTTTTTTTAGTAGAGACGGGGTTTCACCATGTTAGCCAGGATGGTCTCGATCTCCTGACCTCGTGATCCGCCCGTCTCGGCCTCCCAAAGTGCTGGGATTACAGGCTTGAGCCACCGCACCTGGCCATAAATTTATATACTAAATAATTTATATAACAAAAATATTTCAAAGGGCATGGATTGGCTTTTGTGCCTTTACAACACAGGTTCTCACTTGACTTTAACATTTGCTAAAACGTACCAATTGGCAAAAGTTCTTGGGCTTAGTCAATACTGGGGCTCAAATCACAGTTATACCTGGAGATCTCAGTAAATTTAAACACTCTGCCTCTACCATCTTAAAAAATAGCTAAATATAAAATAGCGAAAAATAAATATGTCTCACTTTAACTGTAGCCTTGCCTAAATTTCCTATAGTCATGCACCCATTGCTGTAATATAGTCTATATTAAGCATAGATGCTCTGACACAATATATAATAAATTAAGCCGGCATGGTGGCTCATGTGTGTAATCCCAGCACTCCGGGAGGCCAAGGTGTGAGGATCACTTGAACCCAAGATTTCAAGACAAAGCCTGGGCAACATGGCAAAACTCCATCCCTACCAAAGATACAAAAATTAGCCACGCATGGTGGTATGTGCCTGTAATCCCAGCTACTCAGGAGGCTACGGTGGGAGGATCACTTGAGCCCAGGAAGTTGAGGCTGCAGTGAGCCGGTGATCTTGCCACTGCACTCCAGCCTAGGTGACAGAGTAAGACCCTGTCTCAAAAATAACAATAATTGTAAATTAAAGTAAGTTTTTGGTACTTACAAATTGACTTGATAAAATAAAATTCCATGAACCTCCAGTTAAGACGGTCAATTTACAAAGGCCTAATGTAAGTTAAATCAGGATCTTCAAGGATTCAAACTTACTATATACAGTCTAATTAATAAAGGGGTAATGATCTCCACTGTTCCTCCATTTGACAGCCAATTTTGCCTGTTCTTAAATGTAGAAAAAATTAAGGGTGCCTCAGAGTGGGTTACCACAACCTTTAAACCATGTTCCTATCCATTAAGGCATCCATACCCAATTCCCAATAATATGACTAATTCTAGTCAATGACTGGTGAATACTGAGCTCTTATACATTTGGCTAACATGTTCAGTTTTGGGCCTATTTCAACAGCCTCTCAGATGCAGTTTGCCTCCACCTCCAAAAGGGCACAACACACATTTTCCGGGCTACCCAAAGGGCACCTCAAGGGCTTTGTCATCACATACAGTCTCTGAAGACAGGATCTTAAGGACATCCACCTTCTCTGGGAGCACAGGCATGACATTACATTGAGGAGATCCTCCTCCAAGAAGGCTCATTTGACACACTTGTAAGGACGTGTAAGTTCAGTATCTCTCAGTACTTTTGGGGTTCTGGTGGCAACAGATTCCTCATTTATAAATATGACTTGTAACTTAAAATCAACAGTCACTCTCACTAGCACCTTCAGAAATAAAAGGTAGGCCGGATGCAGTGACTCACACCTGTAATCCCAGCACTCTGGGAGACCAAGGTGGGCAGGTCACCTGAGGTCAGGAGTTCAAGACCAGCCTGGCCAATGTGGTGAAACTCCACCTCTACTAAAAATACAAAAAAAAAGTAGCCGGGCATGGTGGCGGGCGCCTGTAATCCCAGCTATTGGGGAAGCTGAGGCAGGAGAATCGCTTGAACTCAGGAGGCAGAAGTTACAGTGAGCTGAGATTGTGCCACTGCACTCCACTCACACTATCATCCAGCCTGGGTGATAGAGTGAGACTCTGTCTCAAAAAATAATAATAATAAAATAAAAAATAAAAGGCTTTGGCAACCTCTTCTCATGCCTCATGGTGTCTATGGACCACTGATGATGGCCATTGGTTGCCCCACAACTTCTGATAGCAAAAATTGCCCCTCTTGGTCTTGTCCTATATTCCAGTAAAACGCAGCCAACTGCTGGCTACTCTCTGGGTTCTCCTGCAAACAGAGGCTCTCACAGTCCCTGAGCCTGTGACTCTGCATTCCCACTTCCTGTTATGCTGTGGGTCGTGGAAACTGCACCCCCACAAGCTCAGCACAGCTATAATGGCCTCTCTAAGATAGGACAGATCAAAACCTGGGCCCCTTGGCATATTCCACCAACAGGAGGGGGTGCCTTCCTTGTTCTCAGCAGCTTTCCATATGCCAAAGTGTTGGAAGAGGTCACCCCTTTTACAGAGCCCTTGGCTACCTGAAAGCTCATGAGAGTCCCTGAGTGAACAGTAATGGGAGTTTGTAGACCGTGCAGATGGCGCTGCTGACCATCCTACGTGGTGGAACTCGGTGGAATGTTACTGCTTCCCATCCCTTAGCTAAGATGTCCCTGGTAAAGGATGGGACCCAAGAAACAGACTTGGCCAAGCTTCAGGCAGTCATCTTGGCCCTGGATGCCCTGGCCAACAAATGTTCAAACTGATTAGAAACCATCAGGTCATTCTCTAGAAATTGTCCCCTTCAAGGTAAAGAGCTCTGGGATATTTCTGCCTCACAGATACCCAAAAGATATCAAAATCACACACTTCCACATATTCTAAGGCCACACTATAAGGCCTTTCCAGGACACTTTTTATTCCTTTCAAAGTTGCAGATATCACTGGTAGTAACCAAAACACATTTTACTTTTCAGAATACACCATGATGCTGGGCTCTTGAGAAAGGCATTACTAGAACTTTCATGCCCCTGACAGGTCCCTGATAACCAGTTAAACTCCAAGACACAGTGATGTTTTCAAATAACCTCTTTTCCAATTCCAGTCCAACACATAAATCACTAAAATTCTCTATCTTGCCCCAGGCATTAACCTACTTTTTATAAATCTTCTATCTTACCCCCATCCCATAAGGGCTGGAGGCCAGATTGAGGGAACATGCTCTCCTAGAACTCATTAACTGTAGACCAACAGGCAGGCAGCTGCTCATCTGATACAGAACCCACTTAAAATTAAACTTACACCAAAACCAAACAAAACAGAAGCCCTGCCAGGGAGAGCTGCACATATCTGTTGACTGCTGGTCTTATTACTACTGCTTTGGATATTTTCACTGGTTTGCAGTCCGGAGGTCTACAGCATCCATTCCAGGGGACACCCACTCAAAAAAAAGACCCCAGTCCCACATCCCAGACAACATCACCCTAGCCCAAAATCCCACTGGTGGAAATGACAGTGCCTCAGATAACATTGCCCCAACCCAAGACTTCGATCGATGCTGGAGATGACCTCATGTCCTGTGCCAGACATGACTTCGTCTCTTACACTGAAACCTCCCCCCGGCAGTGCTTGCCAGTGGATTGCCTCTCCTAAGGCACATGATGGACACAGAGCATCTTTTGCTTTTCTTCCTGAACTCGCTGCGTGCTTGGCCCACAATCCTGGTATTTTCCTTGCTCTCTGCTCAAAGGTACACCCCCATACTTCAATTTTTAAAGGCAAATCTGACACTGGTTATGAAAATTAAGAGAGATGATTACTTTTCCCAGGAGGCACCTGCCTCATATCAGTCAACCCCTTGACACCCCAAGAAGAAGACCACCTATTCCTGGCTGCCCTCTCCTACTAACCACCTCCAGCCTTCTACCACAACTCCCTGCCTTGCATCTCCAACCCACAGCCACCATTCCTCTTGGTTAAACAGAATACCACTAATCTTTACATGTGCTCTACTAAATTATCAGTTCATAATCTCCAACAACATAACCGCCCTACGCTAATGCTTACTTTGCTGGTTAAATGATCGTATTCCCCTTGCAGTCAATATCTCCACCACTCAGACTACACCTGGCTTCTATTTTTTAAAATGACACAAGGCACCAGCACCATGACAGGAAGAGTCATACATTTGTTTAATCTACGTGCTGTCTTAGCACCCATTTTTAGAGCTGACATGCGTTGTTGGAAACCCAGCCGTACCCCGCCACCTTTGGCCTAGAAGAAACGTTTCTTCCCCACATGGTTGTGTGTGATATGGCCAGTGTGTTCCTCATCTTACTAACCCAGAACCCAACACCTCCCACAGCTGCTGCTCACAATAAAACCTAATGGTCAACGCTAGAGTCAGGCAAGTCAGTTGCCCCCTTCACATGTTTTTTAAAACTAGCCAATCCACAACTGCCTCAGGAAAGCCTAAGGGATAATGCCCATAGAACTTAATAAAGGCACGGCCAGCAGGTTCTCTCTCTCTCTGTCTCTCCTTCTCTGTCTCTCTCTCTCTCTCTCTCTCTCACTCCCTCCCCTCCCAGCTATTTGAGCTCCCTGCAATCTCTAGACTTCCTCTTCAGCCTCCCGTCTGCACTTCTAACCTCTCCTGGATCTGTAAGTAACATATTTCTTTTATTTCATGCATTTTACATTCACCTCTTCATTGCGTCTAACCTGAACCACACACCCAAACATAACTTTTCCCAATCAGGGCTCTCCTAGAGTGGCTGTCTTGGCTTATGGCCACTCTTGACAGACTTCAAGACCAAATTAGAAAGAACCCATAACCATAAGGATCACAACACCCTGCCCTCCCTCATCTCTCCAGTGCACACATTCCAACCAGACTCGACACTCCCTATTGAACTTGTCCATATTTTGCCACCTCTGTGCCCCTATGCAAGCGACTCCCCTGCCTGGGATGCTCTCCCTCCTTCCCTATCAACCATGCACTGGAGTCAGATCTGTCAGATGGGCCATCAGTGATCATCTCAAGTGACACCTCTTCCATAAAGACTTTCCTAGTCCTTCCAACTAGCAATAATCCTATCCATCTCCTAAATCTCATGACATTAGATTTCATTTGTCTCTTCTTCCTTTCTACCTTGCAGTGTCAACTCCAGAGTGTCTCTGGGACCCTCTGAGCAGCAGACTGGCTGGAAGAAAAGGCCAGAGACTGGCCTTAAGTGGCATTTGCACAAGTGCTGTGTTTTATTAGAATTCTATGCAGAGAGTTGCTGATGAGGACAGATAATGGAGCTGCTATGCAACCCCCTGCTCAACCCTAGCCACCGAGGCCTATTTACTCTTTCTTCCTTTCTCCCACTAGACTGCAAGCGTCTAAGGACAGAGGCTGTGTTCCCCAAGTCAGCACCCGCTGCAGTGTCGAGCCCAGTGTCTGACATGGAGGAAGTGCTTGACACAAATGCCTCTGGGAGGCATCCCTGCCAGAAGGAAACACAGCTTCTTCTGGTCTGTGCAGAACAAGTAAGTCCTAGCACCTACTACCGGCTCTTGGCTCACTAAAGCCAAGGGTGGGAGTCAGTCAGTCCTTCCTCAGTAGGTTCCAAGGAGAGTTGCTGACTTGCTCTTTCTTTAAGGTGCCCTTTTACTTTTGAACCTGAACTTTTCTAGAAAAATGTAATGGGCAGGGCACCCAATCCAAAGGGATGGCCCCCAGAGGCAACCCTGAGTGAAAAATAAGGCCAATTCACTGTCACATCGCTTTGTCAATTTCACTATGAATCCACCTTCTGAGGATGCACTCTTGCCCAGGAGGCACCACCCCTCACTGGCAACAGACAGAGACAGCAAATTGCTCCACACCCCAGTAGCATAGGCTTTCCCTGTGCCGGATGTGGTGCATCCCAGGAGAGCTTTCTCACACCAGGTGGCATCCAGGTGGAACTGGCGACCGCCCAGCAAGCACGCCCAGCAAGCACGTTGTCCCCCTCACAAAAGAGAAGAAGAGGAAGAGTGGCCAAGAAGAAGTGGAAACCCCAGTTTTCCTCTATAAATTTGAGGCCAGATTTTAACCTCTCCCTTGGCAACTCTACACATCAGACAAGAAAGAAACTAATATAGATATTAGTCTTGTACTGACTTAGAATTTCACTTACCTCGCCCCTTGTTTCTTAATGGCCTTTTAAAAAAAAAACAAAAAATAAAAACAAAAAATCTCTTGAATCTAGGTTAGCCTGTTTCCTGTTCATACTAAGGAATCCAGGCCCTTTGCAGTAAAGAAAGACAATGATAGCCGGGCACGGTGGCTCAAGCCTGTAATCCCAGCACTTTGGGAGGCCGAGACGGGCGGATCACGAGGTCAGGAGATCGAGACCATCCTGGCTAAAACGGTGAAACCCCGTCTCTACTAAAAATACAAAAAACTAGCCGGGAGAGGTGGCCGGCGCCTGTGGTCCCAGCTACTCGGGAGGCTGAGGCAGGAGAATGGCGTGAACCCGGGAGGCGGAGGTTGTAGTGAGCTGAGATCCGGCCACTGCACTCCAGCCTGGGTGACAGAGCAAGACTCCGTCTCAAAAAAAAAAAAAAAAAAAAGAAAGACAATGATACCCTGGAGCTTTATATAAGGAATGTTTCTAGACTGTTGGTTGAAAGCATGTGCGTTTGTTAATTTGCACCCTAAACACACCTCACGGCTTCATTTAAACCTGAGCACTCTGTGTATTCCAGCTGCCTATGCAGAGTTCCAACTTAATCAAGTACTTAATGAGTAGCATTAATATTCGTTGTCTCCTCCATGGTTGCCTGCACTCATCAAAGTAAACAGTTACTGGCCGCCTCCACAGCCCTTGGTTGAGCTGAGAATTGTCTGTCCTTATCTAGACAGCGGATTGTTTGTCCCCCACCATGGGAAAAGCCTGCTGGGTACTTTCCAAAGGCCTCATTTTAAAAAGACACCTTTCCACTTACAGACCTTTTAAAAATGCCAGGCAATTTGGAATAACAGTAAGAAATCTATTATCTGGATGACAGTCATTCAGATATTCTTGTAGTGTGCCAGGCACCATACTAAGTGCTAGGAATGCAATGATGACCCCAAGGGGTCCTGGTTCCTGCCCTCATGATGCTTATGGTATGGTGGGAGAGGCCAACACGTAAGGAAAGGTCAATCTAATGAACGCATAATTACAGAGTGAGCTCAGTGTTAGGAAGGAAAGGCATGGATGTGAGGACTCCCTAGAGGATGAGAGGATAGGGAAGATGTTGGAGCTGAGCTATGAAAGACGATGATGAAGAAATTGGTTATTCACTGAATGTTAGGGCACAGAATGTTAGGGCAGGAAGATCACACACACACACACACACACACACACACACACACACACACCCTACTATTCATAAATGAGGAAACTGAGGCCCAGCAGAGCTAGATGACTTGCCTAAGGTCAGAGCTAATTCTAGAAACCCATACCCAATCCCT
The DNA here is from genome assembly GCF_000951035.1 of Colobus angolensis palliatus. NCBI lineage: Eukaryota > Metazoa > Chordata > Mammalia > Primates > Cercopithecidae > Colobus > Colobus angolensis. Next base: position 8,888,770 of record NW_012112253.1, read on the forward strand.
TCCTGCTAAACCACTTAATTTTATTTATATCCCAGCTATAGATTATCCAAATACATTTGACAAATAAAACGGAGAATATTGAGTTAAAACCACATCTCTCCAGACCACACGCATAAATAACGATCGTGTTTTAATGCGGACGATACCTTTTCATTTTGCAAATCCAGAGTTCTCATCATATCAAAATTCAAGACAGTTTGTTCTGTAAGAAGGGGAAGGTCATAACCCTGTCTAGAATGTACGGGCAAATCTCTCTAACCGTGCAGTGCTAATTTGGGCCTGAGCTGTGTAACCAGACCGACTTCACGCTCCAGCTGGGGTTTCAGATCCACACATGGCGATTGGATGGCTCTTTGCTGTTTCACAGCAAGGGTCCTTCCCTGGGCTCCCGGAGCCTCTGGGGATTTACTCCTCCCGACGTGGCCGTGTTCTCGCCACTGTGTGCATGCGCTGAATGTTGAAAACATTCTTTTGAAAAGCTCAGGAGATTCCACTCGCAATCTGTGCATGTGCATGTAAAAGCGCAGAGCCTGGAAAGAACCGCGGCGGATCACACCCTGACCGAAGGTTACTCCTGGGGAGCCGCGGCCGTGGGAGGGAGTGCGATACGGTCTTTTTTTCACTCTAGATACTCCTGAGTTATGTAAAATTCTACGCAAGAATGTATTCGTGTTTTAGCATGTAATACATATGTATTAAGGTTTTTCAAGAAGATTCTTAAACAACAACAAAATCTCTACAGAACAAAGGTGCGTCTCCGCAGGGCGCAACAGCATTTGTCTTGGATGTAACCGCCTTCTCCAGAAATCTCAGAGGAACTCCCCTCTAAGGACGCTGTGCGCTCCACCGCAACCCTGCGGGGCATTTGGAAAGTTGGTGGCGCCCCGGGGGGGGTGGCCGCACTTGCAGCCCGCGCCCCGTAACCTGAGCATTCAAGGAGTCCAGACCTGG
>NW_012112253.1:8890240-8905972 GCF_000951035.1 Colobus angolensis palliatus
GGGCAGACGAGTGGCGCCCCGACACCCCCTCTTCTCCCGCAGCCCCGCCAGCGCCACCCCCCGCGGGCCGCAGGGGCTCATGCAGCCGCCAAGGTAAGCGCGGGTCGGGAGCCGGGCGGACCCGGCTCTGACATCTCCGAGGCGCCGCCGACACTTGCCGGGGCCACGGCGCTGCTTTGGTCTTCCCCAGCCCCGCGTCTCATCTTGCTCTCATCTTGCCCACATTTGGAGCTTTGCTGCGCGCCTCGATCGCTTTAGCTGTTGGCAGCAGGAAAGTTTTTGTGGTTTGGTGTTTCTTCTTTTTTCCTAAAATACTCTAACCCCGGGCAGCCGCCAGTGCGCGTGGTTGGGCAGACCCGGCACACGTCCCTTACACCGTGTGCGGGCTGGGAGCTCCCTCCCTCCGCCGGGCTCGCGGAGCCCGGGACTGAGCCGGCCACCCGGCTGTCCTGCCGTGAACCCCCATTGGCCCGCGCCGCCCGGGCCCCCGCCTCCCGCTGGACGCCCGGCTGCGGAGCTGCCTGGCGAGCTCCTGCCCTCGGGGACGTCGGCGCAGTGCACCGCGTGGGCTCGCGTCCCGGCAACCCTTTGCCTGGGCGCGCCGGCGTACGGGAAAGTGCGGACCTTGGGTTGAGGGCCGAGGATGCCCATTGCCAAGCCGCCCCGGCGTTCCTAAGTGGACGGGTGGGCACGGCGACGATTCAGCGCCGGCTCGCGCCGCAGCTTAACCCAGGGGTAGAAGCCTAGGCAAGGAGACAGGTGTATTTAATGGGAGGGCCGGTGTGGGGGACGCTCGGGTGCAATTCGGAATTATATCTTATTAATGTAATTGTATTAGACTTGCTCAGAGTTGGAATCAGTTCTCCCAGATTGAGATTTTAATGGGAGCCTGTGAGCTGCTATTATGTGGTGTGGTTTTGGGAGGTGTTGGGTTGTATTTATTTTATAAATTCGGTGTCTTGCGGGCGGAGTAGGGGAAGTAGCGCCATCTAGCGGAAGTGGTGAGCTGTGCATTCCTCTTAGGCTTCGAAGTTGTGTGTTCTCAAAGGAGTCTCCTGCGCGAGGTGGAGAGGTGGGAACCAGCCCTCGCCTCCAGGTTAGAGGCTACAGTAGCTCTCTGGAGTATCAGCGGTACCAGGGAGAAACCCCGACGTCCCATGCTCAGCACATTGAGCTCAGAGGATGAAATTACGGGTCGTGTTGAGTGGCGTGCTGTCACCTAAGGGAGTTCCATCACCTTCACCTGGTTTTAGACTCTTCCAGTAAAAACATAATATAAAATGTTAACTGCTGCAAGAAGATGCCCCTTCCTCGAGCATCTGGTGCAGAGATCTTGAAAATCAATTCACAACCCTCTCTTCTCCTGTGCATCACAAACAGGTGATTTCTTGGGTGGATTTTGAGCCATGACCCCTGGGAAAGAGAGTAACTGTGCTCTGAAGGGCAGCAGGAGGAGAACTGGGAGACGGCCTCCTGCCCATCTGTACAGGAACAGAATAGTGGACCCAAACTGACTTTTTTTTTTTTTTTGCACATACAAAGAAGGGGTTTCTTGCTGTTACCACAAGTGACAAGCAAGCCCTCTTTACAGGGACATGATCTCCAGTTAACAATTGGGGCAGACGTGGCTGGATGGCAAGTCCTGCAAACAAAGGCTCCGTCTGGGTGGGGCACCCACACATCCAGGGCGGGCTCCACGTTCTCTGTGGCTGGTTTTTGCTGCCACCTTCCAGGCCAGATAATATATTATCAGTGAGCTGGGTTCACCCTGTTCTGAAGGGCACCCTGGCCCCTTGTAGAGCAGTGTAGTGGTCTACTGTAGTACCCCCTTGAGACTCTCTGGGCTGTGGCAGTAGTGAAAGAGGTCTTAGCCTCCTTTTTTCAAGCATTCTGCTTCCATTATTTCCCTCCCAGGTGTCAAACAGTTGCTTACACTCTCCAATAGACATATGAAATGGTGGGTGGCTGGTCTGCCCCCTCATACTGTCTCAAACTGTGTCTTCGTTGGCAAATATTTATTTCATCATGAGACTTGTGACAAACAGGGTCTTAGAATAGCTTGGCATCTCATTCAAGGAGAGCAGCACCTTTGACTTTTGCTAAGAAATCTCTGTCTGCTTTCTCTTTTTACAAACCTCTCCCAAGGTATGACTTGCTGCTTCCCAGTGTATGTAATAAGAGAGAATGAAGGCACAAGAATCCCCTGTTTAATACAGTCCCATTGCTCTTCAGCAGCCCTGTGAGAAGCCAAACACAAGAATTCTTAGATGAGAGTTGCAAAATGAAATAAATAGGGGCTGAGCATCCCTGACATTGGGACAGGGAGTTTTTCAGCCATTCTCTCAGGGATGCTTGCTGCTCCCAGGAAGCAGGCAGGAACGGGTGCTGGTATTTTCAGTTTCTCAGAAGAAACTGATGGCCAGAAAGCAGAAGGGATATGGCCAGGGTTCTGTGTTTCTAAAGTGCTTTTTTCCCCCTGCAACCTTGCTACCAAATGACTTAAGTTCTAGCGCTTGTTTTTACCAAGTATGGTTGCAAAATTTGTTCCTGCCTTGGAGCATGCAGTATAGACATGAAAGAAGGCATGGTCACCAATCCATCAAGAAGCCTGCCATCCAGGGAAAGAGGCAGGATGTATCCGAGTGCAATTGAGCAAAAACATACAAGGATTATCTGAAAGCAGTGCAGGCTAATTGGAATCTGTTAGTTCTGTGAAATGAAATGACACTACTCCTTACAGGTAATTATTCTGGAACATGATTTATAATATCCCAAAGGTAAGTTTACTTAACTTTTAAGTGTCTGTGGTGTTCCTGTGGCTCTTTTAGGGAATGATGTTGCTTCTATTATTTAGCCATTCAACAAACTTAACATAAATTTAACCTGAAGAAGGGAAGCTCCAGGTTTCCCCGCCTGTTTGGTATCCAGCCTATCCAAAAGACAGGCTCCTCTTTTTCTTATTTTGAGCAAATGACTGCTCAGTTTCAGCCTCTCTTAGCAACAGAGCTATAAAGGAGCAATGAATAAGGCAGTGGAAAAAATTAAGGACTGCCTTACTCAAGTATGCATATAAGGCCAGGCAGAAGTCAGTTTCCTTGGTGACAGATGAACAAATGAACTGTATTGAAAGGATACCCAGTTTCTTAGCCAGGTCTGTCCTGTGAGTAGAAGTGCTATATCATGTTAGAACCCAGGGGTCAGGAGGCAAGAATGCCTTAGTGAGGTGTGAAACTTGACAATTCTTAGGGCAGGAAGAAGAAGGAATTTTCAAATTGGGGCAGAAATTGACAGAATAAATGCAAGTGACTTTTGTAACCTCATATAAAAATGTTTAAGTCACTGCTAACTGACTAACATAAAAATGTACTATGTACCTACCCAACTTATGAAATGATGATGTCCAGATTACTACAGTAAATAATGGAAGTGTAGCAAACAGTTTATGCAGAGAGTGACTACAGAATTGCTGGTTGAATTTACTTTTCTCATTTTTCAATTGCTTGTTTAAAGCAGTGCTACAAGATGAAAAACTTTCAGAAAGCAAAATACTTGATTTGCCAGAGCCTGAAAATTAGGCAGAAAGTTTAAAGACTCTGTCAACTCTCTGGTCAAAGGAGGCCAATTCCCATAGGTGCTGTGTCCTCTGTGGGCCAAAACAGAGGTCAACGGGTGGGAGTAAAAATGCCTCAAAATTCATTGACTTCTGTCTTGGCAGGACATTTTAGTAGTTATCATCTGTTGTGGCTTCTCCTTATATTTCATTTTTTCATCTTCATGGACTCTAAGATCAAGGTCTTTGTAGCAGCTTGCCCTGGCTGACAGGAAGAGTTTGCTCTGTTTCCTGGTAGTGTTCCATTCTTCTGTCCTTGTAAACAGAGATATTCTGCCTAATATCTCAGTAAGAATTTTGGTAACTATTTTATTCTTGAAGATGGATGCAACCCATTTTTATCCTCTGTAGGTATGTTGAAGGATTTTCTCCTTGATGTCTTTAAACAAGATTAGGTGGAAGCATGCAACATACATATACCTACCCCTGAAGGCCCCACACATCCCTCACATGACTAGTATTGTCAGCCACAGTGCATACTCTTCCTTAGGATTCACTCCACTATTAGACTTTGATACCTTTCTCAACTCATCTGCACCATGTGTCTCTCCTCTCCAGATTGTCTATTCAAAATCCCTGAGATAGCCAGGCATGGTGGCTCACTCCTGTAATCCCAGCACTTTGGGAGGCCAAGGCGGGCAGATCACTTGAGGTCAGGAGTTCGAGACCAGCCTGGCCAACATGGTGAATCCCCATCTCTACTAAAAGTGTAAAAATTGGCCGGGTGTGGTGACACATGACTGTAGTCCCAGCTACTCCGGTGGCTGAGAGAGGAGAATCACTTGAACCCGGGAGGCGGAGGTTGCACTGAACCAAGATCGTGCCCCAGCACTCCAGCCTGGGCAACACAGCCAGACTCCATCTCCAAAACAAACAAACAAACAAACAAACAAACTTTGAGATCTGATTGTTTGAGGTGCTTTCACAAAGTTTGGTTCTCTCTATCGAAGTCTGACCCACTTATAAGCTTGTGAGAATAGAAGACCTTGCTGATGAATTTTGCCTTGCAGGAATACCATTCTACCTATTCAAATGCTCGTCTAAAAGAGGCTTGCTCAAAAACGTCTACTGGACAAATGCTGGGGCCCTCTCAGTCACGTAGAAATGTGCTGCCAGCGTGCATTTTCAGCACTGACAGTGGCAGCCTGAAGAACAGATTGCCCTTGCAAGAACATAACCACTGGACTCTGTCTTCTTCCACACAGGGTTTTTTCTGGTTGTCAGAGCACACAGAAATGCCCGTTTCATTCTTAGAATCATAAAAAGTTACAGGGTTTCCTCAAAATAATTGGTACCTTGAAAATAATAATTAACATTTGTTTGGAAGTTTTGGTGTCTAATGTGCTTTCATTTACATTTTGGTTTAATATCCTTTATGGAAAGAGGTAAAGTATAAAGAATAAATAGATTTTTTTGTGCAATTGCATTTTCCCATGTGGGCTCCCATTTATTGATACAAGGGAAGCAAAGCAAAAAGAGAAGCAAAGCTTAGAGGCTGGGCTTACCTGTAGACATTATGATGGCATTCCCTCCCAGGTCCAACCCTGCTAATAACTCCTCACTGCTGAATTTGGACAGGTCATTTTTGCCTCTGAACATGAGGCTCCTGTGAGTGTATTTTGTTTTATATTTATTTTGTTATATATCAGTCAGTGCAACTAAAATAGTCTGACATTCAGATTTCAGAATACTGATTTCAAAATGCTTCTCTTGACTGGGCATGGTGGCTCACATTTATAATTCCAGCACTTTGGGAGGCCGAGGTTGGCTGACTGTTTGAGCTCAGGAGTTTGAGACCAGCCTGGCCAACATGGTGAAACCCAGTCTCTACTAAAAATACAAAAATTAGCCAGACATGGTGGCGTGCACCTGTGGTCCCAGCTACTTGAGGGGCTGAGGTGGGAGGATCGCTTGAACCTTGGAGGTGGAGGTTGCAGTGAGCAATGACCATGCCATTGCGCTCCAGCCTGGATGATAGAGTGAGACCTTGTCTTTAAAAAAAAAAAAAAACAGCTTCTCTTGCTTTCCTGAAACACTTGGATTTGGTTTTGTGTCTTTGGGTATTCCAAGATCATATGACAAAAAAAGCTAACTGCCACCTTCTTCCATGCTATGAGGGTTTTAAGTTGGTATTACTTCTCTCTGATAAGGAGCATTTTGAGCAAGTAGATCCCTAAGCTCCAGGTGTCTGATTTCTTCATGAGTAAATGGATGCTGTTGGCAGGGTCTACTGACTTCAGGCCTGGTGGAGAACATACTGGCCCTGTGAGCCTCAGCCAGGAGTCAGCAAGAGCAAGGCAAACCCAAGCCAAGATGGTGCGCAGGCCCTCCCTTTCTGGGTCAGTGACCAGTCTCTAAAGGCAGAAGCCCATCTGGCTTAAAACTTGAGATGTGCTGTGAGTGGCTTGTGGACTGAAAGAACTCCAATAAATTGATACTGTAGATAGGTTTACCTAAATATCTTCCTGTTGTTTAAGTAAATCTATTTAACTCGCATTCGAAGGCTAAGTCTAGGCAAGTACTCTATGCATACGTGGTCTAAAAAATGTCACCATCCAAAAGAAAGACAAAAAAATTCCATAATCTAATTATTTCAATTTCTTAAGTCTCTAGGATGGATGGGGGAGATTGTTCACGGAAATTTTTCTCTTCTTAAAACGTTTTTATATTTTTGTTAATGTCTGGAAAACAGTATATCCCTAAACATATTCCCATTTCTAATGCATGATCCGTCATTCTACATGTGGGGCATATTATTGGACTGACAGAAATAAATAATCCATGAGTGAAGATGAGAAGCAGCTGTAGTTTGGTGGGAAAAACACTGCACTTGGCATCTCAAAACCTGGGTTTAAGCCTCTGCACGGCTACTTGTATTTATGGTCCTTAGACCAGACTTACAAATGAGTCTGTCTCATTTGTGAAATGGAAACGGCTGTGCCCATTGCATAGTTAAGATGACAACACTGTGATTATATGGGGGAGCTTTTTCTAGTAGGTGCTCATTAGGTCTCAAGTATAACTGAAATGAACTTAAAACCCACCTAGAAGTCAAGGTTATCCATGAGTCCTTGCAGAATTCTGCAGAGCTCCCCCAAGATCCTATACATACAAAGGCTCTAGCAGAATCTGGCACATAATTTTAATCCAAACAATAGTTCCTATCCATGATATAAAAAGAATATTGGCAACTACTTATCAACACTTACTCTATGCCAGACATCTGTTCTAAGTGGGTTATTACTGTATTAACTCATTTAATCCTCACAACAATCTTTTGATTGATCTGCAGATATATCCCTATCTTACAGATGAAATAACTGAGATCTAGAAAGTCTGTGTTCAGACTGCATGTTCCTGGCCCAGCGTACTATATTACCTCTGTAATGTAAAGTGAAGAAATTCCCTTAGCCTCTGACAAATTTAAGAAAGAAAAACAATGGTGGAAGAGAATGTCACATAAGGTGACATATTGGTTCTTCTTTCTGGATTGGCACTTTTCCCCACCTCCCATCAGCTAGGGATTGTCTCTATTTCAGCTTTGCTTAGCCATTCTAAACAGTGTTGAATTTGATGAACAACTTGGTTATCTGTTCCTATTGCTAAATGTCTATGGTATTTGTGCTTGGCACTAAATTATTCATTAATCCAAATACTCCAGCCTTCTGTTGGTTGAGAGAGAGACGCAGACTCACTGTCGGTTCAGACAGTTGCCATTTGGTGGATAACTTGTTCCAAGCCAGTTCTTCTCCCTAGAACTTACTGGAATGGGGAGACATAAGCGCTGTGTGGTCTGTTCTCTTTTATGGGAACCTGGTATGTCTTGTGCATGCATACCCAAAAGCTGCTTTCAAACCTCAGGCGGTTGCTAAATGTTTCTAAGGTGTGGTTTCAGGTATACCATAGTATTGTTGGGGATTATTGCTGAATTTCATGCTGACATTAAAACATAAAAATGTCACTCTTCAAATGACATTTCCTACATGCTTGGCCACATTTTCACTTGGGGACTTTAGAAGTGTTACAGATGAGGCCTCAGAATGGCTCCTCACAATCAGGTGTGGGCAAGACTAGTTAGTTACAGAGCCAGTATCAATTCACTGGATCCCTGGAAACAGGACTCTGGAGCTTGGAGATCTCCTGGGGCAGCCAGGCTGTGATTCTGCAGATTGAGAAGCTGAGGGGCCGAAGATAGGACAGGGCATGCTGCCCCACAGTTGGAGTTAGGACCACCCCAAATCCCAGGTCTCTGTCTTTCCCTGTATTCACTGGCAGTGTCTTGAAGCTTTCCATCTCAACACTGACAATTAAGCAGTTCATAAATACTGTTGCTTTTGTACTGGGTTTTGCAGGCAGAAGAATGTGCAGACTTGGAGACCCGATAGTAGGTGTGATAGGAAGGCTCAGACAAGAGTTTTAAGAAGAAAGCAGTGGTCAGGGGGAGACTTTCATTAAGAAAGTGTAGTTGTACCCCAGTTTATAGTCCCGGTAAGAAGAAAGGGGAGAAGTAGGGAGAAAAGAAACATGACTGCTCCAGGAGGTTACTGAGAATACAGGAAGTCAAGAAGGACAGGTATGAAAGAAGGAAAGAGAGTCACATCCAAATACCACAGAAAGGCGGCGCTGGCCGACCAGCAGGAAGGCTCCAGCCCAGCCCAGCCTGAACTGAGCCTGGGGCAGCAGAGGTCAAAAGGAGCACAGAGGGAGTCCTTGCTTCTGTTCAGAGCAAGAGGATGGAGTAGGGTTAGTAGAGGCAGAGAAAAAATGAAAAGCCCCATGCCTGAGGAGCAGCTGTGATCTCATCAGAGGTGACCTGGCAGCTGGGAGTCACCAAGACCTGCCCAAACCTCACTCTGTCACCAAGCCTGCTGGGTGACCTCAAGCAGGTTACTTACCTTCTGCAGTGTAAGTTTGGGTGAATGTGCCAAAAACCCCATCTCCACAAAAAAATACCAAAGAATGACCCAGGCATGGTGGCATGTGTACCTGTGGTCCCAGCCCCTCAGGAGGCTGAGGAGGAAGGATCGCTTGAACCCTGGAGGTTGAGGCAGCAGTGAGCCATGATTGTGCCATGCTACTCCAGCCTGGGCAACAGAGCAAGACTTTGTCTCAAAAAAAAAATTTAAAACCCATTAAAATATTGGAATAAAATCCAGTACTTGGTAATATTTGATAATTTTTTAATTAAAAATTTTAGTTTAATTTTTAAATGAAAAATTTTAATTTTGGTAAAATTTTTAAATTTTTGGTAGTTTTGTTCTTCTTGGTAATTATGTCTTAATTACCAAGAATAAAGTCCCTCATGGTGAGGGAAGCAGCATCAAAGCTCAGGTGATACTCTTTGTACAGAGAGAAAGGAAGCCTCAGATAATGAAGATGGCAGCAACATCCTCATAGCCAAAATGTGCAGTGATCCTTCCATGTGGCGCCTGTATCCATAGGCATACACACTGTGCCTCCTGCCCACAAGGGGAGTCCACCCTACCTGAGAAGGGTCTTTATTTATTTATTTTATTTTATTTTATTTTATTTTTTTTTTGCAACAGTCTCACTCTGTTGCCCAGGCTGGAGTACAGTTGCAGGATCTCCGCTCACTGCGACCTCTGCCTCCTGGGTTCAAGTGATTCTCCTGCCTCAGACTCTGAAGTAGCTGGGGTTACAGGTGCCCACCACCATGCCTGGCTAATTATTGTATTTTTAGTAAAAAGGGGGTTTCACCACGTTGGCCAGGCTGGTCTCAAATTCCTGACATCAGGTAATCCGCCTGCCTCGGCCTCCCAAAATGCTGGGATCACAGATGTGAGCCACCACACCCGGTCAGAAGGGTCATTTTAAATAGCCACTTTTGCAGAATATATACTAAAAAGTATTAGTGAAGCACACTTTATAAAGTCTCAGCTAGCTGAACGAAGCACAATATGTTTTCTAAAAAGAACATGAAACCCAACCAATCTATTAACATTCTTTAAGGAGTCAGAAACAGGCCTGGAGACGAGGGAGAAACCCAGGATGAATTCTGTTTAGACTTTAAAAATTCCTTCTGACAAAGTTCCACCCCAAAGGTCATTTACGATAGTAAGTCTCTCTAGCATGTGCGGGGAAATTGCCATGGATCAGAATTATCCTTGGAGACAAGAAATAAAAAACAGGATAAACAGGTACTTTTCTGGATGAAGAATTATTAACAGTGAGGATCCCCCAGGATTGCGGGTGCACCCAGACTTAGTTTAAATTTACATGGATTATCTGAAGGAGACAAAGCTCAGATGGTTCCAGGCTTTGGGATGAAATGAAGGCTATGCAGAGATGGCAAACAAATGGTGATTAACTGCAGGATGAGCTTAGAAGTTAGCAAGAACATGCATATTAAGCTTTTGCAGGCGCAAGTCTGTTAATGCATTTATGAGAACATAATCCAAATTACAAGAAAATGGACTTTGTCCAGTCTGTTTATAGCCACAGAAGAGGATCCTTGGGGTCTTTGCAAAATGTTTGTTTGCTACAGGCCACTCAGGACCAAGTGTTCAGAAAATGCGAAAATACTATCAGAAATTATGTTGGAAAGCAAGCAAAAAATAGTATTCTACCTGGGCTCTACCCAAACCTGGCAGTTGTATTCTCTTCCCCTTGAGAAAAATATCTCAGAACTGCAGAAGGTGAGCAATGTCATCACCTGAAGTTCTTCGTAAGAGGCCGGGCTGCTTTGTACCTTAAGGGTTTTAGTGTGGAAAGATGAAGCCAGAAAGGCGATATGATCAAAGTCTATAAAACCTTGAAGGTTGTGGAGAGAGAGAACAAGTACTGATTCATCAAATCTGAGATGAACACACTCCAGGGTGGCCGTCAATATTTGAAAGAGGAATTTGAGGGATAAATTAAAAATAAGGATCTGTTCCCATACTCTGAGCTGTAAACTGAGGCAACTCAGTTCCTCAAGACATGGTCTGGACAAACATTTTTTAGGACATGGGGAAATGGGCGGTTACTAAAGAAATGTCAAAATCTTGGTCAGTAAGTGAATGGTGGATCAAGAGCCATTGGTAACATATCCCTGTGCTTGCGAGGTTGGCAACAATACCTGGGACCAGCGTTGGGTCATTTCCTCCATATTAGACAGGAATCTGTTAGTGAGAGAAATCTAGATCAAACTAGTTTCAGCAAAATAAGGAATTTTTCTCAGCTTCCATAGCTGGAAGAGGTACTAGAGTAGTTCACAAGAGCTCAGGAAAGAGCTGCAAGGGAGTCACATGCTGAAGAGTGGCTTGGGGAGGGTTAGCCTAAATAAAATCTTCATCACTCCCCAAAAAGCTTACCTGATAAAATACAATTTAAGTAAAAACAAAATGTCAGCTGGGCGCAGCGGCTCATACCTAGAATCCCAGCACTTTGTGAGGCAGAGACAGGCAGATTACTTGAGCCCAGGAGTTTGAGGCCAGCCTGGCTAACATGGTGAAACCCTGTCTCTACTAAAAGTACAAAAATTGGCTGGGTGTGGTGGCACATGCCTGTAATCCCAGCTGCTCAGGAGGCTGAGACACAAGAATTGCTTGAACCCAGGAGGTGGAGGTTGCAGTGAGCCGAGATGGTACCATTGTGCTCCAGCCTCCTGGGCGACAGGGCAGCGCGCATGCGCACGTGCGCGCGCGCTCACACACACACACACACACACACACACACACACACACACACACACAGTATGTCAGGTCCTCAAATGCCGCCTCAACTACTAACACTCATAAACACTCACCGTCCCACAAGATTGCTGCCCTAAACCCATCCTATGTTGGAATCAGATCAGAACTGAAGCTTCTTCTGTAGCAACAATCTCAAGAAAGGTTCTGATTGGTCCAGCTCGAGTCACTTGCAATCACTTTTATTGAAAGTAATTGTTAGGTTATATGTCTTGCCTTGACTTGAATCCCAGGGGGCAGAAACTGACTGACCTGGGTCTTTTGTGCACCTGCCAGCAGCAAGGAGGGCATGGGCCCGAGACTGATAGAACTTACAAACCCAGCGATTCCCCTAGACATGAGTCACCTAGGGGAGCTCCTTTAAAATGCTGATGCCCAGGCTCTACCCCCCAGAGATTCAGATTTTGCTGCTTTGGAGTAGGGCCTGGACAGCTCTAATGTTTTTACATCTCCCACAGTGGTCTCCCAAAAGAATAAATCTCTCCCCCTCTTGAGGCTTTGGGTTGGGCTCCCGGGTGCTTCACAGGCTCCCCCAAGCTCTTTGCTCTGTTTCTCCAGCTTCACCTCTTCCTTCTACAGCTGCACTTCAGCCTTTGCAGATCCTCAGGCAAAACACACCTTGTTCTGGCATGCTGGGTGTTCCTTCTGCCTGGAGTTTTCTCCCTGCCATCCCCTTCCTTGCCCATCAACTCCCCCGGCACACTCCTACACTGGGAAAGCTCCTTTCCCCTCCCTGCACCCCAAACTGGGCTGGAGGCCCCTGGCACCTGTGTTCTCTGTCTTCCCCTGTCAGAGTCTGTGTTATGCTTTATTGAAAGTGATTGTTAAGTAATCTGTCTCGCCTTGACTTTAAGCCCAGTGCGGACTTGCTCACCACCATTGGAATGAATGGCACATGGAGTTCAGCATGCTTGGCGTGGCATTTATTAGCCATTTATTGGGTGAGTGCTTAAGCATTCCCAGCCTCAGTTTCTTCATCTGCAAAATGAGGATGATAATAGAACCTTCCTTAGCTGAAAGTTTCTAGAAATGTAAAGTACTTAGCTGGCACCTGACACAATGTAAAAATACGTCAAAATGTTAGCCATTATTTTGAAAGACAATACCTTTTTTGGTGAAGGTCATTCACTCCTCACCTCTCCTTTAGCACTCATTTTTCTCTATTATCTGTTTCTACCAGCAATTCAGAAATAGGGACTGTCTTATTTATCCCCCAAAGTCTAGCCTGCCTCAGGTCCTGAATATATATTTGTTGACTGATGACTCAGGCACTAGATTTGAGAACACTCTGTTCATACCCAGAAGCAGGCAAAGTTGGAGCCCCTGACTATCACTACCCCTGAGAGGGCTTCAGCCGTATGCAGAACCCTTCCTTTCAGAAGCCCCTTGACCCCTTTCCCCCCATCAAATAGCTACCCCCCACGTGGAGAGGGAGAGAAGGTGGAAGGGGATGCTCAGGATTGGGACCTCCACAGTCGGGGCTGAAGAAAGCGGGCAAGAGCCATGCATGAGAGTGTCTCTATCCCCAGGTCTAAGCTATAGCCTAGGGGACACCATATACTTGGTTAGACTCTGTGGGGCTGTGTGTTTGAAGTCAACTACACTTTCGGGTTAAATGAGTTTCTATGGCGAACAGAGTGCTGAGTTCTCAAATCTAACATTTTCAGGAATTTTTTATTCCTGCAGAGAGTTGAGGAGTTGTTTAAAAGTTGATTGGTTTAGCCAGTATAGATAGATTCCTCAAGGTCAGCACAACCCCGTACTGCTCTAGTTGGGGCTAGATTTCTCATGATAGTCTAAACTGTGTGATGGCCAAGTCCCCACTTTGAAGATGTCCAAATTCAGCCTCAGACATTTCTCCTCAAGCGAGGGGAGGGAAAAAAAAAAAAGCCCTTTGCATCCCTTTCCCAAATTATTTGCTCATGCCATAAGACTGGGGTCTCCTAAAATAGCAGCTAGTCCCGGTCTCCTAGCAGGGACACTGGAACTCCCATGACCTGGGGCTTCTTCCAGGTTCTATTCAGTTGTATTTTTGGAGTGACAATATTATCAGCCTGATCCTTTACACATGAAGAAACGGAAATGTAGAGGTTAAAAGTCCTGCTGCGAGAAGAACCAACTGAAAAAAAAAAAAAATTCTCAGGCTTTACAGCAAGCAAACTTCACTATGATTTTTACGGTTCTGATTCTGTATCCCCTGGGGGTTATCTCAGTTGCTTCTTTAGGATGGGGTTTATTATGTTGTACATATATCCTGATGTGTCTGTATGAATCTTTGTCTTTTTGAGGGGAAGGCAGAGAGCGGTTCTTTTTTTAGATATTGTTCCTAAAAAGGAATAAATGGATACACCTGTTTGTCAAAACGCCTTTGCTTTTTGTGCAACTGCTTTATATTAACGATACTAAAAAAAAAAAAAAAAAAAAAAAAAAAAAACTTTAAAAAAAAAACTACTGTATATAATGGAATTGCAGAATATGCTGCACAAGTATTTTATTTAGTTATCCTTGCTTTAAGAATATTGGATGACATTTCCTGATGTGGGAGAAACTGCTTTTTTTTTCTGCTTCTGTAACATAGTTGAAGATTTCTTTTTTCTGTTCTCATTGGGAAAAGAAAAAAAAAAAAGGCCTGCTGCAGAAAGTCCACTCTTGGGCAAGGGCAGCCCCAGAAGGGCATGATCTCTGGGCTTCTGCGGGCTGCATGGCCTCCCCTGGATCCTGAGCCCTGGTGTCTGACCTGGACATGCTGCAGCAGTGACGGTGGTTAATTACTGTCCAGGTGACTTGGAATGCCAGTGATCCCTTCTCATTAGCGAGAGACTCTAGAACTATCTGGTGAAAGGCAGACTCTAGCAAATGGTGTTAATTAGTGGACCTCAGAGGTGAAAAGGCCACATGGTAGCCTCTGTGCAGCCTGGCACAGTGTCTGCTTAGCGTGCCCTGGTGGCCGCTGGAATGGGCTGCTGTTCCATGATGCTGCAGAATAACTTGTTGGGTCAGGCCCCAGGACTGGCCAAGCTTAAAGGGAAGACCATTTTCGATGGTGGGCTTTCACTGGGAAAATCGTAGCATTTTGCAGAGTCATGCCTAAAATGAACCCTGGTTTGGGGGAAAAAACAATTAGAGCCTGTGGATCTGAGACCTAAATATTTTAGGACAACACAGTGGTAACCCCACTGTAAAGAAGAGTTGTGTCTGGCGTTTCCACCTTGGGAAAGAGCAGCTTCGTGTTGCCCTGTTGCACAGCTGGCTGAGGCATGGTCCCCTTGTGTACCTGTTTTGTGGAAGCCAGATTCATAAGTCTTGCTGCTGGGGTTGTGTCTTCACAGACATAGGGCCTTCTCCCCTTCCTTCAAAACTTGCTCCTCTCCACACCCCCGACCTGGCAGCCAGAACCCCAAATGCAGCTGCAGCCCTGCAGCCTTGCAGCCTGTGTGGCCTTTGCAGCAAGTGAGGACTGTGATAGTGCTTAAGAGAAACATCTAAATTGGATAAAAACCCAGAGGTGTTTTTTCCCCGAAGAACCAGATGGGCAGGCTTAGGAGTGAGGTGAGGAGGGTGGTGGGGGGAATTGGTTTGACTAAAAACACTTGCTCAGGACTATTTGCGTTTCATCCAAAAGATGTCTCTCAGGGGAAGTTACCAGTCCCTTAAATATCACAACGGCAGCAGAACTGCAGGGCCCAGGGAACCTTGGGAAGGAGATGTTTTTTTCCCAGAAAAATAAGCGACAGAGTTAGGAAAGGTCACCATCCTGAAGCCCTCCCAAGTGCAGCCTTGCGGGCCTCACAGAGAGCGCCAAACCGTCCGGCCCTGCGCGCGACGGGGACGGACATAGCCACATCTCTGGAGTAGCAGCTGTGTCAGGGTGGCAAGGTTAGGCCCGCAGGCCCTCAGCTCGGGGGCGCAGCCGGGGCAAGTCCTCAGGAAGCAGCGAGGTGCTTGAAGGGGGTGCTGGAGGCAGCCCCAAGCGCAGTCAGGATGGGTGGCCCGGGGCCACGACGGGCGGGAACCTCGAGGTGCGTTTAGTAGCTGAGATGCAGAGAGCCAACCTGCCCAGACCTAGACAACTCGGAAGTGGATTTTTCAGCCTCCTACACCGGTGTCGCGTCTGAGTGCGACAGATGAGCCAGGGGGCGTCGGTGGCAGCTTGGGGTCGGCAGTCTGGTTGGAAAGTAGGGCTGAGATTTGTCTCCAAGCACGGTTTTCTACTTGGATTGGATATTTGTGGAGGAGATTAAGGGGGCGCCCTGCCTCCCTTATGCCCTGTGGGGCTTGGGCCTCCCAAGGGCGCTGGGCCTGTTTTGCAAGGACAGCCGCGGGCTGGAGATGGCGCGAGGGTCGAGGAGCGTGGCGCTGCCTCTGATCTAGGGCCGTGGTTTTCCGAGGTCCTCAGGGCTTGCGCCGCAGCCTGGCAGCCTGAGTCCCCAC
>NW_012112253.1:8906197-8912566 GCF_000951035.1 Colobus angolensis palliatus
GGTGGACCGAGCCTCCCGGCTCGCTGCTCCCGCCGGCGGAGCGAGGCTGCCCTTTCTCCGCAGCGTGATTTATTTTCTTCTCCTTTTTTTTCTGAACTCTTCTTCCAGGGAGAGGCTAGTGGTAACAGGCCGAGCTGGATGGATGGGTATGGGGAGAGGGGCAGGACGTTCAGCCCTGGGATTCTGGCCGACCCTCGCCTTCCTTCTCTGCAGCTTCCCCGCAGGTAAGGCACTGCCGGCCGGGCGCGTGGGGCCGGGTCCCTGGGCCGCCTACCAATGCGGGGCCAGATTTGCGCGAGTTGAGTCCGGGCTCAGGTTCTCTAGACGTCCTCCGGACCCCGCCTCCCATTTCCACGGGTCTTTGTTTCTCCTGCACCCCGTCGTGGGTGCGATGCCTGCCCTTGGGGAACCCGGAGAGGGGCACCCCGCCTGAGTTGCAGTGAGAAGGAACCGGGTGGGGAGGGCGCAGAGGCCGGGGGTGCCTCACTCCCTTCCCTTTTTCCGAGAAAAGGGGTGCTGGTAACGTGCCTCCTAGGGGGTCGGAAAGAGAGGGAGAAGGGGAGACACGCCCTCGGTGCTGGGGGCACTCTTCAGCTCCTCGCCCAGCAGTTTGCAAACCTGCCGGGTGCCCAGGGGTGGAGCCAGGGGCGCCCCTGAGGTCCCAGCCAAGTTCCCGACAGCCCCCTCCCCGGAGACCTCGTCCCGTTTCCACGCATTTGGCCACGCGGGGACACCCACGGGCCCGGCTCAAATGAGCTGGTGTTCCTGTTTGATAACTTTCTGCGTCGCCCCCTGTTTGTTTTTATTGTGTCAGAAAGGGAGAGAATTTCAGAATTAAAGCTGAAAAAGCCCATCTGTTTCCAATGAATCCCCCATAGTTTTTCACAATGTTTTTGGCAGATCGCTGCTTTCAAATTCCTCCGAGCCCGGACCTCTTGTTTTTGTTGGGGGAAGGGAGACCAACTCCACAGAGAAGCATTTGTTCCTTCCCAAACGCTCCAGTTTCTTTACTTTTTTTTTCCTTTCGGGGGGAGGGGGGAGGCACGCAACTTAAATCCCCGGCCTGTTTTCTTTATGATGTTTCATAAAACTTTATTTCATTTTTGCCATATGCTGCTCACAGCCAGAAAACGCCAGTTAAGCCCTTTATACCCTTTTTTTTTTTTCTTGCTCAAAATACAAATAAACACAATGTCACGGGCCAAATGCCCTCCCCGGGGCAAGGCGGGATCTCCTAGCCGTTTCCATTGTGTTTTCGGGGTTCAGAGGTGTCTTTCTGAAAAAATTTCAGCTTGTTTTGCGCCACAGCCGGGCGTGGAGCCGCAGCCCCAGCGCACCACTGAGCTTTGCAAGAAAGGACTTGAGTTTAGACTCGGATTGGGTTATTTTGATTTGCTTTTCAGCCAACTGGGTTTCAAGGAACTGGCAAAACTGGGCAGGTCTGGCTCGGCCTGGCTGCGAGTTGGGGCTCCCAGTGGGCGGATCACGCAGACAGTGAATAGTAGGGAGCGAGGGGTCAGTTTACCTCCTAGTCCCAGCCCTGCTTCTGGCCCCCAGCGCCAGCTCAGACTTGTGCGTCCGGCTTTAGCACTGCGCACCCCAGGAAGGTCCCAGAGAGCCGCAACCGGCTCTCCAGACCTGAGTTCCATTGGGAGGCCTGGCCAAGGACAAGATGTGGGGGGAGAGATCTTGGTATCCCCAAAAAGTACTCAGCTTGGACTATCAAAACCTCCACAGGGGATCAGACAGCAGGGTGCCCTCTCCCCACCCCCAGTGTATTTAAAAGGCAGTTTCTCCACCTACTTAAGAGTCTGGCAGAACAGGCCAATTTGGTTTCCTCCTAAGAATTCAAAATAAAAATAAAAATCACCCTATTTAAAAAGAAGTCAACGTTTTGGAAAAGCCAGAGTTTGCAATTTGTATTCTTGGTTTGGTCTAGATAAAGATCCAGCCCATTGGAAGTTTTATCAGATGGGTTGATAAATGGCTTTTGTCCCTTGGCTGCTGTGGGGGATGTGATCTCAGCTCAAAGCTGAAATTGAGAAGGGGGGCTTAGAGGCCCTTAAAACAACACCTTCCTGCTCTTAAAGCTGCAGCACTTGTTAACTTTTGGGGCTAGAGAGGAAAGGGAGGCCTGGCAGAAGTTCCCTGAGGTAGCAGGCTGCACGGCCTGAGTGGTGGTGTTTTTGTTGTTTCTCGATTTATTTCTCCATCCTAAAAACTTTTATTTTAAAGTATCCCGGCATAGGCTAAGGAACACTGGTAGGTTATATAAGTCACAGCCCAAATTCCATCACTTTTGTTTCCAAGAAACCCATTTCTTTTTGGCATCAAGGCTGGTAACTAAAACCTGGCCGATAGAACTGATAGCTGCTCTCCTGTCATGCCAGCTGGCTAATGTTTCTTCTCATTTGAGGGCTTGACAGCTGCGATTAGTCAAAATTGCCCACCTTACTGAAAACTGAGCTTCCAGTATCCCAAAACTAAATAAACTGGGGGCTGCAAAACTTGTGTGCTCTAGAAACGTGGGTCAAAAGACAGTTTCATAAGTAAGGGATGAAATGGAAAATTTCCACAACAAAGAGAGACTGTGTCATTCTTTGACACATTGACCAGGAGAGGGGCCACTTAGGAATAAAGTTAGAAAACTTGCAGGTCTGGAGAGCAAGGTGGGAGTTCAAGAAATAAAGAAAGCCCCGGCAAGTGCAAGGCACCCAGACACACTGGGGGCCCCTGTGTGCCTTGGCCTCTCCCGTTGAAGACAGGTGGAAACTGGCTGAGCAGCTGCGTAAAAGCCTCGGTTTGTTCTGTGCTAGTCAGTTTGAATGGCTGCCAGGAGTAAGCCTATAGGAGTGCAAATTAAATTGAACATAGTTATGTAGAGAAAGATGCCTTCACCTCAGCTACACTGAGAGCGTTTGTGTGTTTCGAGTGTTTGCATTTACTTACTCGATGGCGATGGCCAACTTACTGTGTTCCTGACTCAGTGACAACCTTTGGAGCCCTCTAACTAAGCCCCTCAGGCAGACCACAGCCTGGTGAAGAGAAAGGGCCCCTGCACTGTCAAGCGGGCTGGAAGGGTGTCTGTTTACATGATTCTTTAGGGACAGCACAGGCAGACAGTACCCACGTCTACCTAGGAAGGGAGGCCAGAAAGAATTCCTAAAAGAGCATTCCACAAATGGCATCCTACTCAAATCACAGTTAATAGATGGCTTTTTAAACTTTGAAGCCATTGCGACATTTTTGAAAAGATTTCCAAGATAAATCCATCCGGGTATATGTTTTAGACATGCCACCAGGCTTCCTGTTCACTATGTATGGGTCCTGTACTTCAGCACAGTGGTTCTCAAAGTGTGGTCCCTGGACCAGCAGCATTTGCTTTCCTTGGGAACTGGTTAGAAATGCAAGTTCTAGGCCCACTACAGAAACTATAGAAGCAGTTACTCTGGAGCTGGGGCCCTGTGTTCTAGAGCAGGCCCTCCAGGGAATTCTGATGCACGCTCAAGTTTGAGGATTGCTGTTCTAAGAACTGTTGCACTCCAGCCTTTCTTTGTTCCTTCTTTCTTCCCCTTATACTTTTAAACTGCAGCTGTTTTAGAAATGTTAGTCCTTGGTGGGTAACTAAGGTTTCGGGAGACCAAGGCCCTCTGCAGTATCCAGGCACATCTGTGTGGCTATAGAAACGAGACTATTTCTATCAAAGCTGCTATTCAAAAATGCATCGGCTGGGCGCGGTGGCTCACACCTGTAACCCCAGCACTTTCATAGGCCAAGGTGGGTGGATTGCTTGAGGTCAGGAGTTAGAGACCAGCCTGACCAACATAGCGAGACCCCATCTCTACTGAAAATACAAAAATTAGCTGGGTGTGGTGGCACAAGCCTGTAATCCCAGCTACTCGGGAGGCTGAGGCAGGATAATCGCCTGAACCCGGGAGGTGGAGGTTGCAGTGAGCTGAGATTGCGCCACTGCACTCCAGCCTGGGTGACAGAATGAAATTCTGTCTCAAAAACAAACAAACAAAAATGCATCAGCAGATCAGCCTGCTTACCACACTGTTGCTCTCCCAGTAGGACTTTGTGTCCCAAGGGGAGAGTGTCTCAGTTTGTTTAGGCTGCTGTAACAAAATACCGTCAGTGGGTAGCTTATACATGGCAGACATTAGTTGCTCACAGTTCTGAAGGCAGAAAAGTCCAAGAGTAATAGGTGCTGGCAGATTCGATGTCTGACTTGTAGATGGTGCCTTATAACTCTGTCCTCACAGGGTAGGAGTGAGGATACTCTGTGGGGTCCCTTTTATAAGAGCACTAATCCCATTTTTGCAAGCTCCACCCTCATGACCTAATCACTTCCCAAATCCTTCCTACTTCTCATACCATCACTTTGGGGTTAGGCTTTAAAAGGTGAATTTGGAGTTGATGTTCAGTGGCAAGAACCAGCCAGCTCGCAACCAGTGTGTGAAGACATCTGCAGAACAGAGCATTGGCATCTAGGGAGAGCACACACATAAAATTCTACAGATGGTCAGTCAGTAGGCCCTGAGGGTGAATTGAGGAGAAAGGGAAAGGATCTCCGGTCTTGTGATCTGAGGAAGGGAAAGGTCTTTGCAAAGTTGGAGAAATTGCTAGTAGTCACTTCAGCGCTCAGAGGATGGGAGCTGGGGAGAGGTGCTCTGTGGGCACAGATAAGGCCACTCTATGAGATGGGGAAGAGGAGGCCTTGGAAGATAAGAGGCTGAAGGTGGGGACCGGTTTACATGTTGAGGGGAGTGTGGTTCCTGTTAGAGATTTTGTCTTTGGTGGAATGTGCGAGGCCTAGAACTGGGCAGAGAACCCCAGCTTTAGGTGTTGGTTGAGTAGCAGTTAGGGGGGCCATGCTGTTTTGCTGCTTGGCAAAAATTCAACTAGCCTTAAATTGAAGGTAGTATTTCTTTGAAGGTAGCAAACTTATCCCAGTTTGCCCAGGACTTTCCTAGTTTTAAAACTGGAGGTTATATGTCCTGAGAACTATCCTCAGTCCCTGGCACACCAGGACAGTTAGATAAAACCCTAGTTTTATCCTCTCCTGTTCCCTGGACTCATGCCTAGCCTGTGTCTGTTAGGGACTCCCCTGTCCAGACTCGTGAAGTCCTGGGTGTGAAGTGGGCCTCTCCATGTAGTCTAATCACCTGGGGCCGTGGATCCTTCCTCCTCCTGGTCCTGCCTGTTCCCTCTGTCACCTTGCTGCCATTGCAACAGTGGACAGGCTTAGGACCTGCCTGCCTCCCCCGATCCTCGCCATGGTGCCAAATGAATCACTGTGAAACTCCTGCCCAGGAGCTCATGGCTGCTCATGGCCTGCTTTGGAGCATCAGAAGGGAGGACCTCTGACTCCTGGCCCCCCACTTTTCCCAAACTCATTTCCAAGGCTTCAAGTACATCCTCAAGCCCTAGGTCACCTCTTCCCTCCCGCCTTGACTCCCCATATACCACCCCACCACACCTGGCTGCTCTAAGGCATTGCTCTGGGCACTGCCCAGTTTCACCACTCCAAGCTCAGTGCCATTTGCAGGGGTCCAGTGCAGACCCCTGATGCCGGGGGCACCTGTTACCTTGGTTGCTGACAACTGAGCTACCTCCTGGGCTTGGTGCCTCATGAGCCTTACGTTTTTGTCCTCTTGTAAAGCACCAGTTCTGTTTATAAGAGCAGGAACCTCTTTTCTGTTTCTATATGCCCTTCTTTTCTCCACCCACCCCAAGCACACCCACATAGTCCTGGGAACTACAGGGCCCTTGGGTTTTTGTGTGCGTTTCTGTTTGTTTTGGGTTTTGCTCAATGGGCAAAGACCACAGGATTTTTTTTTTTTCCTTTTTCCAGATACTCAAGTTTTTTTCCAAAATAATTTTTTCTGGTTATAAAAACAGTACTCATTTTTAACTCTGAAGGCTGAAAGGGATAAGTAATAAAATAAAAATGACCCAAAATCCAACCTCCCACAGACAACTGTCACTAATGAACATTTCACAAACATCTTTCAAGATATAATACCTTTATATTCTTCTCTACAAAGTAGGATCATTTGAAGGAGAGTAATAATTTTTAAAGCTCTTTTGATTGAGTGGCCACAGTGTAGCAAGCGTTCTGCTAAATGCCTTAAGGACATTCCCATGAGGATCATCATTCCCATTTCACTGATGAGAAAACACGGGGTCAGAGAAGTTTTCCCCACATTGCACACACAGCTAGTTGCATGGCAGAGCCAGAAGTAGAACCCAGACTCCTGCCCTTTTCCCATGCACAGATTTTGGATAAATGTGTCATTAAATTTGCCACGTAGTGCCAGGCTCGGTGGCTCACGCCTGTAATCCCAGCACTTTGGGAGGCTGAGG
>NW_012112253.1:8913009-8915921 GCF_000951035.1 Colobus angolensis palliatus
ACCCACCCTGCCCCCCAGCCCCCGGCGCGCGGAGTCAGGCGGACAAGCAGGTGCTGGCAACCCGAGTCCTGGGCACTGTCAAACGGTTCGACGTCCGGAATGGTTACGGATTCATCAACAGGAATGACACCAAGGAAGATGTCTTTGTTCACCAGACAGCTATTAAAAGAACCTTCTGCTCAGCGTTGGAGATGGGCAGACTGTGGAATTTGATGTCATGGAAGGAGAGAAGGGCACAGAAGCCGCTAATGTAACTGGGCCTGGAGAGGTGCCCGTGAAGGGCAGTCATTATGCCCCCAGCCCACGTAGGTTCCGCCGATTCATCCCCCGGCCTCCCTCAGTTGCCCCACCACCCATGGTGGCAGAGATCCCTTCATAGGGGACAGAACCTAGCAGTGAAGGGGAGCGGGCTGAAGACTCTGGGCAGTGGCCCAGACGACGGCGCCCCCCACCCTTCTACCGACGGCGATTTGCGCGAGGCCCTCGGCCCCCCAACCAGCAGCAGCCTACAGAGGGCACTGATGGGGTAGAACCCAAAGAACCCCATTGGAGGGGCACCAACAGCAGGGAGATGAGCGGGTCCCCCGACCCCAATTCCGGCCCAGGTACCAAGGGCCTTCCCACCCCAGGCCGCCCCGGCAGCCTACCACGGAAGGTGGGGAAGGTGAGACCAAGCCCAGCCAAGGGCCTGCTGATGGTTCCCGGCCTGAGCCCTAGGGCCCGGGAAACCGCCCCTACTTCCAGCTGAGACAGCAGTGGGCCCTCGCCCCGGGCAGCTCCTGAGACCTCAGCCCCTGTCAACAGTGGGGACCCCCCCACCACCATCCTGGAGTGGTTCCAACTCAGAGGACACCCACAGCTGGCAGTTTTTCCAACTGACCTGTACCCTACCCAGTACCCTGCTCCCCCTTTCCCCCAATTCATGGTATCAAAACACCGTCTTTTCACCTTTTCCTTGAGACTCAGAAGAGTCAAAGCAACAGCCTTTTGCTTTTTTTTTTCTTCCCTTATCAAGAGTTGAAGGAAGGGAGCCATCCTTACTGTTCAGAGACACCAACCCCCTCCCCTAACTCAGGCTGAGAAGGAACCAGCCAGCTCTTAACCCCCTCCTGGTTGTTTTTCTTCCCTCCCTCCCCAAGTTTATTTTTGTTTTCTCCCGGCCCCCAACCTCTGAAGCCATTTTATGATCTGTCATGTGCCACCTGAGCCTCCAGTAAAAACAAAAACAGGCTTTCCTGTGGTCTTGGAAAAAAAAAATACAAAAAATTAGCTGGGCATTGTGGCGTGTACCTGTAATCCCAGCTACTCAGGAGGCTGAGGCAGAAGAATTGCTTGAACCCGGGAGGCGGAGGTTGCAGTGAGTCGAGATCGCACCACTGCACTCCAGCCTGGGCAACAGAGCAAGACTCCATCTTAAAAAAAAAGGAAAAAACTTACCATGTAGTATATTGGACTCTATACTGTGTGGTAAAGAAGACTTGGGATGGGGGAGAAGAAATAGACTTCGGGGATATGATGAGGATACGCATTTTCCAAGGATCTAGGATTTTTGCCTCCTCCTAAAGGCCCTCTGCCTCTTGCTCACCATGGCATAGCGTTCTAAAGAGGACGATACCACCCAGTCACAGGAAGACAAGTTGGCAGAGTTGTCATTGTGCACATTTTCCCAAGTCAGATTTATGTCTGTTGGGTTTTGCCTATTTATTCATTTCGTGCACAATTTCACTCCAGCCAGCAGAATACCCAGACACCGATTAGTGATGCCTCTGCACCGAGGTCCCCGCAGAAGGAAGCCCATTGTTGCTCCCTGTGCTCAGAAATGCCGCATGAACACAGACCCACACATGTGTGTGCACAGGCTGGGCAGGAGCCCAGCTGGCATGCATTTGCATTTCCCCCCGCACACAGAAGGTGAAGGAGGAAGGCCGGGCTGCCTGCCGGCAGCATTGAAGGAGAAAAACCACTTCAAAGGCATTTAGACCCGCAGGCTAAGCGGAGGAGCCCAGGGTCACTAGAGGCAGCGCCAGCCCTAGTCTCAGGAAAAGGAGTTATGCCTCAAAGCTGGAGAACCAAAGTGCTCACCTGCAAGCATTATTTACATCTGGAAAGTTATGTCCGCCTATAATCACCTACCTTGTGGAACTCGGAGTAGCTTATCTAACTCTGCCCTGAGACAGGATGGCGCTGGCATGCAATCCTGTGTCCAGCTCTTGCCGGCCTAGGGCCCCTCTTGCCTAGAGAAGCTATCAGCCCCCCACTCAAGCTGTTTGTGGCCTTGGGCCAGAGGGAGAACACCACACTTTCACACCATCCTACTTGCCCGTGGTCTGCCTCCACGGGGCCCCAGGAGGAACTGAGGGATGGGAGGGCAGTTTGGAAAGCTGAGGTGTACCCTTTCCCTTGGCACACAGTGTGGTTTTGTACAGCCACTTGGTATGAGTGAGGCTGGGGCAGAGCAGCCCTGGCTGGATGTCACACAGGCAGTACCACCTGTCTGAGCTCCGTGAGTGGCATTTGGCCACTTTTGCCCTTGCTCATGTGGCTGTGAGTTACCCCTCCACGACCCCAGCACCGAACTGAACCCTCCCCCCACCTCCACAGTTAACTAAGGTTCTGTGAGAAGCTCCCTCTTTCTCCTGTGGCTGGTTTCTAGAGCAAACCTCCTAGAAAATTTCCAGTGGTTTCAACGGGTGGGAGCCACATTGGAGTCACAGGTTCCCTGGGACATTCTTGAGCTAGATTCAGGGAGGAATGCCTTTTAGCAAAGGTGACACATTCTGGCTGCTTGTAGGTTAAAGGTAGGGTCTACTGCACCTGGTGAAAAATCCAGCGCTCACCTGGGTGTGTTCCTTTCGGTATCTGATGCCAAACACCTGGATGTTTACACCAGGATGACACAGTGAAATTCCTGC
>NW_012112253.1:8916316-8945096 GCF_000951035.1 Colobus angolensis palliatus
TGTTAGCCAGGATGGTCTCGATCTCCTGACCTCGTGATCTGCCCGTCTCGGCCTCTCAAAGTGCTGGGATTACAGGCTTGAGCCACCGCGCCCGGCCTCTCCACCTCCTTTGAACGGGGGACGTGGCATGTTGCTAAGAAGGGCATCTCAGCATCTGCTGCTCAGGCGAGGTGGACAGTGAGGAAGGGGACATGGGAGGTCTGAGGCTTCAAGGCTAGTGTCTCCACAGGCACTGGCAGTGATTTCTCTTTTAAACTGCTCCCCCTCCCTTCCCTCCGCCTGCCTCCATCCTAATTGAAGCCATCGCCTCTTCAGTTACACTGCTTCCTAAAATAGTGTTCTGATCATGCCCTGGGTGCTCACTGAAAATGCTTCAGGGGCTCCCTGCCATCTATTGGAAAAAGGTAGAAATCCTTAGGCTGGCGTGCCAGGGTCCAATCAGAAAAGCAAAACCCACCCGGGATGTTTCCACAGAGGGAACTTCATGTAGGACATTGTTATGGGCATGGGAAGACTGAAAGGGCAAAGAGAAGCCACTGAGACAGAGAGTGGCGGAAGCAGTTTCAACCCCTGCAGCCGGAGGGACAGAAGGAAGGCAAGCTTGGAGGAGGGCCGGGGACTCTGATGGGGAAGAAGGGCCATTGCTGGGCAGTGGTGAGAGAAACAGCCTTGGGGATGGCAGGTAAGCCTGTCTCCTGCCTCCCAACTTCCCTTCTCCATCTAGTGTCTCCTCATGGGGAAATTTAACAGGGAACCCAGCAATGAAAGAGATGGGGTTTGCAGAATCCCTGCACCACGGAGCAAAGTGGTTTGAGACTGCGTGACATTTGCTTCCTAATGGGCACAGGTGGCACTCTAGGTTTCCGTGTCTGACCCCAAACTCCTGACTACACTCTGACCAGCCAGCATGTCACCTCCTGCCAAGCTCAGTTGTTCTGGAGGCCCCTGTCGTCGGATCTTTGCCCTGCATCACCCGTCAAATTCAGAACCTTGTTGAAACGCTACTTCCCTGATACCCTCTCATACTTCCATTCTTAAACCTTTGTTGCTGTTAAGTGTTCAGATGAAACATGTTTGCTTTGTGTTCTAGAAGTTTATGTGATTGACCCTACCTGAGCACAGAGATTAACTGGGGTTTGTTCCAGAAACAGCATTAATCACAGTGCCCAGCACATACAAGGGTCCAGAACTTGGAGCAAGTAATTGAACTCAGGCAGTTCCCACGCAGGCCACAGAGTTAGACAAAAACAGCTTGACCCTGGGGCTTGCACTCAAAATGAGCCTTACCCCTTTAAGAGAGGGCAGGTCTTTTCCCTCTCCGGCTCACCCCACCCCTCCTACACAGTAACTGAAACCTGATCTAATCCCTTTGCACGCTGGTAATTTATTGGTCTATTGAGCTTTTCTTGGTGGCAAATTGCATTGTCTTTATTCCTGGGTTCAGGCTCTGCAGCGGCTCACTGCATTCCTAGGACTCCTTTCTCAGGGTCGATCCTTCACACCCCCTTGTGCACTGCAAAATAAGTCTTATTGGGCTTCTTTGTTATGCAAACAGGGCAGTAATAATCAGGCTATTATTCTGAAAGATTGGGCTTGATTAACAGTTCAAAGGAGGTCTCTGAAAGCAGCTAGAGCCTCATTGGTGCATAAATATTTTCATCCTGCCTGCGTTGGTGCAGCTGGTGCTCCAAGCCCCCTGCCCTATCTTTCTGATTCTCAGAGGTGCTAGGTTGTTATTGAAAGGAAAAGAACTAAGTCAGACGTGCTGTGTGGCTGTGATTTTTCTTTCTCTCTACCTTATCTCAGTCCATGAGGAAGGCAGTCTGGAGCCACCTCCCCAAAAGAGTGAAATGTCACCTACATACGTGTATGTGGGTTCTGGGGCAAGTGCATCTCCCAGGCACAGGGTCCTTTGTGGGAGGTTTAAAAAGGCATCAAATCTCTGATAGGGGGCCAGGAATGGTGGCTCACGCCGGTAATCCCAGCACTCTGGGAGGCCGAGGCAGGTGGATCACCTGAGCTCAGGAGTTCAAGACCAAGTCTGGGCAACATGGAAACCCCATCTCTACTAAAGTATAAAAATTAGCTGGGCGTGGTGGTGGACGCCTGTAATCCCAGCTACTCGAGAGGCTGAGGCAGGAGAATTGCTTGAACCTGGGAGGTGGAGGTTGCAGTGAGCCAAGATTGCACCACTGCACACCAGCCTGGGTGACGGAGCAACTCTATGTCAAAAAATAAGTAAATCTCCTGATAGACTTTGGGTATGGAGTATGGACACCAGGACAAAGATGGGGGTCCCCAGCCCTCAGGAGATTGACATGCAAGTGGAGAAGAGGCCGCTCAGCAGCCACCTCCTAGAGGAACCTGAGCTGTGCAAGGGCAGATGGGTGACACTGACAGTCCAGTGACAGCCAAAGAGAGGAGCAGCTGGAGGGACCAAGAAGGTGGTGCAGGGAAGCTGAGGGGCCATCCTCGACAATCACAAAGCCACCCTACTTCACCGTTTCCAATGTGACTCTAGACAAGGGCCAGGGGAAGTCCCTGGGATGCCGCAGTATGCATCCACCGCCGGAGCTGTCCAGAGAAGGAGGAGCCAGCCCTGCCTTGGCAGGAGTGCTGCAGGGAGATTTCTTGCTGCGTAAACCAATGACCTCTGGCATCCGCAGGCTCCCAGGTTCAAAAACTCCATGGCGTGCCTTGAAAAGTAACCATTGTTTTTGGTCACAAAGTGATTGTTAGGGCTCTTTGATAAATTTGATTACACAGAGAAGCCGTGAGCTCTGGCCTGGATTGCTCGAGTCAGGAGCAAATGGGTCAGATGGTTGCCAGGGGTCCCTGCCTGAGCACCAAGGGCCCACCCCACCCCCATTGGGTCTGAGAGCCGTTCTGTCTTCTAGGCATTGCCTGGGCATCACCCCTTGAGCCGAGTCCCTCACCCCATGGGGCTCCGGGACAAATTTAGGGGCTTTCTGTTGTTGGATCTGGAGAGGGCCAGACCACTGTCTTTGTAGGCTTCTGGATTCTCCTGTTTGCCCCACCATAGCTAATCCTGAAAGTTCAAGACCTCAAGAGTCCTGGGTCAAAACAAAACATGCAGTGCACATAATACCACATAATATGCTTGTAAGGGGCATAAAGCTCTGTGTCTGTGTCTCTGAGGTCGAACCCCAGGTTGCAAAGCTTAACAAGGGGCCGGAGGGTGACCCCTGCCCAAGGACACGCTCAGTGGCTGGGGTAGAAATGGAAGCTCAGGAAACTTCTTAAGTTTTTCAGTCCCCTGGTTCTGTGTGTATTGGCTATCCTGGATCCATCAAGAGGCGGCTCCAGAGCTAGAAGGGGCCACTTTCTGGACTGCAGTACTGGGCAGGTGTGCTCAGCTCACACTGCGGGGCAGCTGGCTCTGTGTTCAGCGTGGCTTGCTCTGAAAAGCAGGTTTCCTCTTCCGCTTGCAGGAGTTGCTGTAAGATCTACTTTTCAGCTCTCACACTTTCCTTCCTTCTTTCCATGGACATTTGCATCAGAAAAGTCTAAGGTTTATTGCCTGGAATTGGGGTCTTTTACTTTTTATAAAGATACAGCACATAAAAATCAGCCCCTCTGAGATCTCTTTGGCAGGTGATACCAAGCTATTGCTTTTGATGCCGGACCAGGTTTCATTCAGGTCCCTGACCTCTGGTGGGGGGTTGCAGTCGGTGATTTAGTGCATTGGAGGCAAGGTGATTGGATGACCATGGAGGTCAGGGCCCCTCACTCTAGTCACTGCCCGTGGGGACTGCCCAGCCCCTCGCATGGGAAATGAGGCCACACACACACATTTCTGGGACCCATGGTTCCCAGAGAGCTGCCTTTCCACATGGAGAGATGGCAGAGGGGAACAGGCACCCTTTATTCTGTCCCAGCTGGTCACCGTCAGTGACCTTTTCCAAGTCATTCCCTTGAGCTTTGGAAGAGAGGAAGCCTCTTAAACTCTTAGGAAGATCTGCAGAGCTGGATCCAAGTTCCCTGAGAGTTTGGGGCACCTGGGAAACCCAAGAAATCGGGATGGGTCAGTTGGCAGCAGCCTCTGCTCCTGGTGGGCTCCGCACAGGCCTTTGTGCAGGGAGGGCCCAGAATTGATGAGGCGTCTGGTTACCACCCTGAGACCAGATGGGTCTCTGGCTGCATAGGAGACCCACATCATGCCTTTGGGCCTTGGGGGAGCTGGGTCAGTCTCAGCTGGTGTCCTGAGGAGGGACTTGTGACACAGGCGTTTTGAAAAGCATAGAAACAGCTCCAAGCCTGCCCATCTCAGCCCCAGCCCTTCCACTTGTGTGACCCAGGCCTGCTCCAGCCCGAAGCCTCCATGTTTGCATCTGCAAAATGAAGATAAAAATTCCTACCCTCTAATCAGGGCAGTAGCGAGGATCCAACAGGAAAGCAATGTGTCACCTGCACAGGCCCCGGGAGCGCAGGGTATTTTATTATCATGATCATGTTTTGTTTTCTGAGGTGAGGCTCAGCCCATGTACCTACCCCACCTCCCTATGCAGTCCTAGGTGCACAGCCTCTTCCCCAGTGAGGCCCCCAAGGGCAGAACTCTTGTCTTTGTTGATCTTTTGTGGCCCTGCAGCACGTATGTGTTGCCTGGTATGGAGTGTGTGGAAATCCGAGAGGTGTGAAGGAGGAGGAGAACGCAGCTTGGGGGCAGAGGGCTGTGGTTTGCACCTTGCCCCCTTCAGGGTACCTGGGGGTGGGGTTGCGGGGGAGGTATTTAATGCCTCTAGGCCTCAGTTTCCCTGTCTGTTGAATGAGGATAATAAGTCAGTCCTGGGTCTGTATTAAGGGCTAAAGGAGACACATGTACAATGTCTAGCACACAGTAAATCCTCAATACACGATAGCTGTTAAGCTCAGCCTCTCCCATAAATTGTGATTAAACAAACAAAGTTAACACAAAACTGGCTGTCACAGAGCTTCCTTCCCAAGTCTCCCGGCTTCGCTCACATTGGTGCCTGCAGTCCCTTTAACACCTCTGTGGTGAGGTGCCCATGCATCTCTGTAGCTCAGAAAGGTCAGGGAATTTGCCCACAGTCACAGAGCTCTGGAGTGGTGGAGCTGGAGTCTATCTCGATGCTCTGCCCCACCACAGTAAGGTCCACCACTGCGGTGAGACCCTCCCACTGGACACTGCCCTGTGAGAACATCTCACCTGTTGCCTGGAAACACTGAATTCTTCCCCAGTTCTCTCTGGGTGGGGCCATTGCAGGTATCCTTATTTTTCTTTCTCATATAGAATCCAAGGTCTCTTCATTTCCTGATTAACAAGGACAAAGGCAAACTTGTTGAAATTGTGCTTCAGAACCCAGTTCTGACTGCATCTTTTCCCAGAAAATGTCTCAGCAGAAGAGGCATTTTAGGATGGCGTGAAAACTTGGGGAAGGAAGGAGTTGTGACAGGCGGGAAACCAAGTGCTCTCTGTCAGGAGCAAGGGCGTGGAGACTGGACCACACAGGCTGTGGGGTACAGAAGTCTCCCAGCAGAGGTATGAGAGCTCGATGTGCCACCCCCAGTCCTTCCCTGTGAAGAGCCAAGGGAATCATCCTAGGCCTGAGCAATCCCTGGGCGAAAACACGTCCTTGTCAGGAAATGGGAAAATGGGGTAGGTGAAGTTAAGTCAATCTGGTCTTTTGGTCTCTGGCCAAACAAATGTCTCCACTGATACTGGCAGCTTCCGCAGAGGTGACTTGGGAGGGTGCAGGAAGGAGAGGAGGGAGGCAGCCAAGTTTCCCTCTATGACTGTCTCTTCAGCTTGGCCACCATAAGAAAATACCCCAGCCTAGGAGGGTTAAACAACGGACATTTATTTTCTCAGCGTTCTGGAGGTGGGAAGTCCTAGATCCGGTACCAGCATAGTCCAGTTCTGGAGAGAGGGCCCTCCTCCTGGCTCTCAGACGGTGGATTTCTCATTATATCCTCACATGGCAGGAGGTGGGAGAGGGGCAGGGAGAGAGAATGCTTGGTGTTCTTCCAAGTGTCTTTATTTTAAGGGTACCAACTCTGTCATGGGGGCTCCACTCTCATGACCTCATCTAAACCTAATTACCTCCCAAATGTCATCCCATAAGGGGTTAGGACTTCAACCTACACATTTAGGGGGACAAAGTTCAGTCTATAGCGCTCTCCCTGGGGGTGAGTGAGGCAGTGGGGTAAAGCCACCTGGTGCCCATGGGAAGCGAGGCCCCCTCGACAGTCATGACCGTTGACTGATCCTGGGCAGTCAGTGGATTGAAGGAGCTGCCAGGAGTTGGGGGACCTGGATCCAGGTGGAATCCACTGTGCCCTGAGAGTGAGTGCCAGCAGGGCCTACCCTGGGGAAGGAGGGAAAAGGAGAGATGCCATGTCTGCTAGAGCTTCACCAGGGAGGGGAGGCTCCCTCCAGTGCCCTTCCCGTCCCAGAAGCCCATGACTTCTAACCTCTGACCTCCGGGGGCAGCAAGCATTGTCCCCCACTGTGGCCTTTTGGGGGACCCTGTTTGTTGGATGCACCTGGGGCTCAAGGCACGCCATGTACATCTCTTCATATCCTCAGCGACGCTTTAAGGTGGACACAGTCTCTACTTGACAGTTAAGGAAACTGAGGCTGAGTCAAATTCCCGAAACTACTGGTAGGGGACAGAGTGGGACTTTGAACCAGACACCTCCCTTTGGGGCCTGTGCTGGCCCTCATCCCACCCAGAGCTGGGGCTAGCAGAGCTTGGAGGGAATAGTGAGGCAAGGAGCTCACCCCACCACCAGGATCCTGAACCCTACAGAGGAGTGGGGGAGACAGGGACCCTGGTTCCTGGGTACAGGGGTTCCAGAGAGTGACCTCTGCCACCATCTTTGAGTGGCAGGCAGACAGCTACGCCTGCTGGGTGAGGGGTGATCTTATTCTTAGAGTGGGTGGGCTCTGGGAGGAGGAGAGGAATGGGAGAAGGTGCCCATGTGGAATGGAGAAGTAAAAGGGCCTTGTCTCAGGCGCTTCTTAGCCGCTCTGCATCAGGGGTAAGGCAGCCACATCCCCGCTGTTTGCTCCTGGGGGGCTGTCTGCCTCTCACCACCCCTCTGCCTGCAGCCCCCTTCTCTGAACCTTCGCCACCAGCCGCCTCCCCATCCTGGGGAAATGTCGCCTTCACACACTCCAGGCTGGCCGGACTCCATCAGGCTCTAGCTTGGCCCCTTGTGACTGCTGAAAATAAGGTGAACCAACTCTGAAGCCTCACTACTCAAAGTGGGCCGCGGACCAGCAGCATGGGCCTCTCCTGGGAACTTGGTAAAATTGCAGAACCCCTGGCCCGCTGGGGCCTGCTGAACTGGGTCCCGGGCCACCCAATACAGCCTCACCTGGGGCTACCGGATCCCACTCCACAGCCCTGGAGCATGTGAGGGACCCCTTTCCAGAGTACCTGGGTGGGATTTCTGTCATGAATTCCCCACATACCCCAGAGTTCTGTAACTGGGGTGCTGCTCTGAGAATAGTTTTGAAGGCTGTGGAGATAGCAGATAGCGATCACAAAGCCAGTCCACTTAAAATTCAGGAGCCTGCGAAGTTGCCCATTTGGAGTGTAGAGCCACACCTGGGCACCGGCCTGACCCTGCCAGGAGGCTGGTAGGAGCAGTGTCATAAGATGGGTCTTGCAGGAGAGGCTGGAGCCCACCCATGGTGGAAGGAATCCGGAGTGTGCTCATGAGGCTATGTGATGATGTGTGGCTGCAGGGGCATGAGCTCACAGGTCCAATGTCTGGATTCATGTCCTGCCCTGGCTCACTTCCTCGAAGTGAGACTTGGGCAAGAAGTCAGCCCAGCAGAGCCCAGCTTTCCCCTGAGCTGGGATGGCAGTCGCACCGGGAAGATGCAATGGGGGAGGCCTATACCGCCTGCAGCGCCGGACCTGGGACAGAGCCAGCCAGCTGGGACTTCACAGTCCCTGCTCTCCTAGGTTCTACCAGATTCCGTCCTGGTGGAGAGTCAGAGCACAGCACAGCTCCTGCTTGTGTTGCAGTGGGGCCTGCTCTAAAGGGACAGGCAGTGTCCTTTTTCTACTTTGGTCACAGTAAGGGCCAGAGGTAAACCAGAGCCTGAGCGTGGCCATCGGTTAACAGGAGACCAGTGTTCCTTCCAGTTGATTTTCTCTGATGCCCACATCTGCATGATTCTGAGGAGGCAGAATGTCAGGTCAGCACACCCGGCTCCTGGAATTAATGAGGCTGCCGGGACAGGCATTGTGTGCAGGCGGCTGCACCAATCAGTTCCTGTGTGCTGGGTCCCTCCAAACGCTTGTTCTGCATAGTACTCCCTCCCCATACACCCCACCCCACTCACCTCCTGTACTGGCTTTATCAGGGGGCAGCAAGGAAGCTAGCTACCTTGTCCCACACAGACCACACCAACATTTCGAAGCCTACAGGTAGGTTGGGCCCTTCCACATCTTGTACAGGTAAAGGAGACGTGAAGACAACAGAGCAAGAGAATCTTCTCATTGCCTTGGGAGGGAGACCTGTCCTCAGGAGCACACCTGTGTGGGAGGAAGACTACATGGGGGGATCTCACCAGTGCGCCCCACATATCTGCCATAGCACCCCTTTATAGTGGTGTATTAGTCTGTTCTCACACCGCTGATAAAGACATGCCCAAGACTGGGTAATTTATAAAGGAAAGAGGTTTAATGGACTCACAGTTCCACATGGCTGGGGAGGCCTCACAGTCATGGCAGAAGGCGAAGGAGAAGCAAAGGCACATCTTACATGGCAGCGGGCAAGAGAGCACGTGCAGGGGAACTCCCATTTATAAAACCATCAGATCTCGTGAGACTTATTCACTACCACCAGAACGGTATGGGGGAAATGGCCTCCTGATTCAGTTACCTGCACCTGGCCCCACCCTTGACATGTGGAGATTATTACAATTCGAGGTGAGAATTGGGTGGGGACACAGCCAAACCATATCAAGCAGGCACCACCTGACTGTCATTTACCTAACCTGGCCCTTTAAGTGAGCGTACTTTAATTTAAATAAAGCTAATAAAATGGAAAATCTGTAGCTCTTGCATCAATTTTTTTTCTTTTTTTGAGATGGAGTCTTGCTCTGTCTCCCAGGCTGGAGTACAGTGGCACCATCTCAGCTCACTGCAACCTCTGTCTCCCGGGTTCAAGCAGTTCTCGTGCCTCAGCCTCCTGAGTAGCTGGGATTACAGGCGCATGCCACCAGGCCCAGCTAATTTTTGTATTTTTGGTAGAGATGGGGTTTTGCCGTGTTGTCCAGGCTGGTCTCAAACTCCTGAGCTCACATGATCTGCCTGCCTTGGCCTCCCAAAAAGTGCTGGGATTACAGGCATGAGCCACCATACCCAGCAATTTTTTTTCTTAATGCACATTTAAATGTATGACTTCTCAAATTAAAAGACAAAGTGTTCACTTACGTATCACCGGAAATTACCTTGTTACTGGCAGTATGGCAAACACAGGTCACATGAGGGGGAGAGCCCAAATTTCAGATGAGCACTGACTCCCCCATGCTCAGGTCTGTGACCTGGGAAGGTGACTTATGCTCCAGTAGAATGGTGCCCACCCACCTGCAGAGGCAAGAGAGATCACCCAGGTCCAGGGCTGCACAGTGCAGACTGGATTCACACAAGGCTGCTGGGATAGGTAGGTACTTGTGCTTGCATTAGTCTGCCCTCAAATATGTCTGTTTTTGGTTTTATGTGCAACTCAATTTTATAGGTAAAACCAGCACCAGAGAAACAAACTGACTTTTCTAAGGTCACAGGCCGAGTTAGTGGCCCAGACAGGAGTGCTGAGGCTCCCTTTCCCCACTGGAGACCACCCCAGCCAGCACTGGGCTGTGACCCCAGAGGCTGGATCTCCCAGCTGGTCTGCTGGCCCCTTTCTCCTGGAATCCATGTAGAAACTTCTGCTGCAGGTGTGTGTGCCTAGCCACTTGTGGTCACTATGGGCTGTGCAGAGGAAGGCCAGGAAAGGGCAGGTTCTATGTGTCGAGATTAGGTGTGTTAAAGCCATAGTTCTGGGGCATGGTCATTTTGGCTAATTGTCACTAAAGTCTCAAAGCTTGTGAGGGATCCAAGGTTACTACTCTCGGTTGCTTCTCAGCTTGCTTCTCCAAGCAGGACAGAGAAGGATGGGGGCTACAGTGAGCCTGAGGGAAGCCAGCTCCTCTATGGCCAGGGCTAATGGAGCACTCATACCAGGCAACATTCGTTGAGTTTTGGCTGTGAATCCTGGGGCCAGACTAAGTCCTTTATATGTGATAAATCACTTCACACACATTATCCTATCTTCCAGATAAGTATAACAGGGCACAAAGACAGGAGGTCATTTATATAAGGTCATACAGTACCAGGACTAGGGACATATATTTAATAATGGGGCTAATTCCCTGCCAGATTCCTATTGCTTTAGCCAAAGTTCTTGGGGATGGCCATGAAAGTGTATATGAATGTCAAAGGCCCCAGGGTGGCCTGTCAGCTTCCAAAGTCCTGCTCCCTCAAACGGTGACCACTTCCCTTTCAGCCTGCCTGTCCACTTGGGGTCACTATAGGGTGGGTAAGAGGACTCCTTTTCCTACCACTTGCAAGAAGTTTTTCACCATGTGTGTGTGGCGTGGGTGCCTCTGCCCTAGATGAGATGTCCTCGTGCGATGTGTGGCTGCTTCCCTGCCCCACAGATGGTAGCAGAGGCTGGAGTTGCCAGACTCTACCCAGACAGCCTATTCATTCCTTTCTCCTCAGCCACCTCCCCGTGCAAGATCCTCAAGTGCAACTCTGAATTCTGGAGCGCCACGTCGGGCAGCCACGCCCCAGCCTCGGACGACACCCCCGAGTTCTGCGCAGCCTTGCGCAGCTACGCCCTGTGCACACGGCGGACAGCCCGCACCTGCCGGGGTGACCTGGCCTACCACTCGGCCGTCCATGGCATAGAGGACCTCATGAGCCAGCACAACTGCTCCAAGGATGGCCCCACCTCGCAGCCACGCCTGCGCACGCTCCCGCCAGCCGGAGACAGCCAGGAGCGCTCGGACAGCCCCGAGATCTGCCATTATGAGAAGAGCTTTCACAAGCACTCAGCCGCCCCCAACTACACGCACTGTGGCCTCTTCGGGGACCCGCACCTCAGGACTTTCACAGACCGCTTCCAGACCTGCAAGGTACAGGGCGCCTGGCCGCTCATCGACAATAATTACCTGAATGTGCAGGTCACCAACACACCTGTGCTGCCCGGCTCAGCAGCCACTGCCACCAGCAAGGTAAGGGAGAGGGGGCGGCTGTAGGGCACAGCCCTGCCCTTTCTCTGCCCTGCGTGGACACTGAGAGGCTGAGGGGGCCTCGGGTGCCTGGAAATGGGGGAAGATGGAGCACGGTGGGGACACAGGAGCACTCTCCCTGAGCATCCCAAGGGGTGGATCTCAGCTTCCTCCCTCCTTCCCTGAGCCAGCCCTGCCTGGCTGGCATAGCTCCATTTCACAAATGAGGAGCCTGACGCTCTAGGAGGCCAAGTGACCTTCCCACCCCAAGTGCATAGTCAGCTGGGATGCTGAGCTGGAATTTGCCCCAGGCCCAGGTGACTCCAGAACCTGGCATGTTCTCAGCGGCCCCACGAGGCTACTGAGGGCTGCTGGTTTTCCAACCTAAGGAGGCCTTAGCATGTGGGCAGCAGGACTCAGGTCCTGCTCATGGGGCCACAGCCAGAGGCAGTCACACACACAGCCATGGGCCCTTGCAAGTGGACACTGCTGTCTACCCCAGCCTATCCCTCCCCTACCCGCTTTTGGGGAGAATGTCCTATGATCTCATATTCAGACTTAGCCAGAGGGCAAAGCCTCGAGGCCAGGAAGGAAGCTGGTTGCCCCCAGTTCAGGCGATGGGGACACGTCCGTCCTCCCCAGTGCCCGGCCTACCCGTGCCCCCTGGGGTTTCCAGCTTGGCGAAGCAGCAGTGGGTCTGTTTTCCTAGGAAGAGCCAGTTGGAAGGCCGTGTGTTGGGCAGTGCCAGGCTTACCACAAGGGTGTTTCTGTTCCTTCCCACCCCTCCACACCCAGAGAAGGACAGCGAGGTGACCTGGCAGCCAGGGAAATACTCCATCCCTGCCACTTCCCTCTGCTCCGGTGGCCATTGCCTGCCTCCAGGGGGTCTCTCTGTGGGCCCTGGCTGGGCGGGAAACAAGCAGGTCTTCACCCTGTGGATTCCCAAGCAGGCCCTTGGCACCAGACCATGACGCCTAATGGAGAAGACTTGCAGCCGGTACACTCCACCCTGTGCCCCCGCAGCCCTCTGTAGACTCAGGGCCTGCATCAAGGACCCAGCCACCTCCCCACCACGCACCCTCCTGAGAGCCAAGACAGACGGACGCCAGGAGCCTGAGGCTGCAGCTTCTAAATCCAGGCACCAGCACGCTTTGGAGGGGACCTGGCCTCCCTGTCCCATCCTGCAGGCTCCCAGGGGCTGGCAGGGTGCACAGGAAGGTCTGAGGATGTGAGAGGGATGTGGACCCCAGGTGGCTTGCTCCTCCAGACCCCAGGGAGTAGAAGCACCAAATGTGACAACAGAGCCAAGCCGCACACCGGGGAAGATTTGTGGTTTGTGCTCAGGGAGGCTGGGCTGCTGCCCCCATTATGGGTGGGGGCGATGTGACGGGGTGGAGCAGGAGCCTGCAGGCTGGGGCAATGTGCCTGGGCTCACGGCACCACCCTCAGCTCTTAGCTGAGGCACACTGGAACCTGGAGCGCAGTGATGCTATCCACAAACCACATGTGAAAGGACTGGTCATTCATTCCTTCTTATATTTCATTCATTCATTTGACCCACATTTTTCAAATGCCTGCTCTGATCCAGGCTCGATTCTGGGCATTGTGGACAGCAGAACTGCCCGAGCAGTGAAGGGAGAACTTCCCTTCTTATCCCAGCATGGAGGCTTCCAGAAGAGTATGAAGCAGAGCTTTACCAACCCAGCCCGTTTCTGCTGCAACCGAAGGCCACCTTTGATCTCAGCAGGCTGAGAGCTCAGCCCTGTCAACCAGGCTCTGCTGGAGGCCAGACAGTGACAGCGTCAGTGTCTGTGGCCCAGTCAGTCTCAGAACTCAGGCCAGACTGGGGGTATTGTGGTCCCCCGGTGAGAACATCGGTGGCTGGCTTCAGGCACCTTTGGCCTGCCCCCGCCTGTCTTTCAGGCCTCCGTTACTCAGGTGTGTTTGTTCGCTCATTGATGGAGCGAACACTTACCAGACGCTGCATCTGTGCCACCCTCTGAGCTAGTTGTTGCCCTCCCTCCCAAAAGCTCCCAGACTAGTGAAGAGCAAAGACCAGCAAAGGGGAGCTGGTGATGGGGGCTGGGGCAGCAGGATGTTGAAGGCCACTGGGAGCCTTGGCTCTGTCCAGAGAACTGGGGAGCCCATCCACCAAGCTCAGCCCTGAAGCACAGCGTGAGTTTCCAGATGGAGGGAAAGAGGAGTCAGCATCCAAAGCAGGCAGAGTGGGAGAGCAGCCTGGTGTCTGCAGGGAGCAGGGAAAGGCAAGGGACTTTCATCTCCACGATGATGAGGCCTCTGGGCTTCTGTGACCACCTCGACCACCACCAACAGAGCCCTCTGGGCCTGCCAGACTCTGCCACCCACTGGAACCCACTCCCCTTTCCTCTCTCAGCCAGCCAGACTCCACCTGTCCCTGCACACCTGCCCTTGAAGGCCTCTCCTCAGCGTTCCCAGAGTGTGTCCAGCCCCTGCCTGGCCTGACCCTGACCTTGCAGCCTTGCAGCCATGAGATTTGCCTTGTGCAGAAGCTTCCTGTTCAAGCTTCCTGTGTGCATGAAGCTGGCCCCAAACACCTGGACATCACTAGGGGCCCATGATACTGGCAGTATCAGCCAATCAGCCAGTCCCTCTGTTGTTGTGGGCGATCAAGATCTGGTGTTTTCCACGTGGACGTTTTAGCCAGTTTGTTACTGCTGTGGGACAGCCTTCTGTGCCCAGACCTCTCCTCCATCACCCTTTTTCCAGCTGTGCTGCTAGTACCCGTTTTACAGACAAAGAAACTGAGACTCAGGAGAGGACAGGAACTCGAGCCCTGCGCCTTCCCCTTCCTTTCCCCGCTGGTTAGTTTTCCCCATAGCACTTGCCAGCCTGTCCCTCTGCATGATTCATTTGTTTAATCTGTGACACTCTGGAGCATAGGGATCTTCTCCCTTGTGTACCCCCAGCCCCCAGCACCGGGCGTGGCATGTAGTTGGTGCTCTGTAAATAGTAGCAGATGCAGCCCGGGCTCTACCTCGTGCCCGGTGCAGTGGAAAGGGCCAGGGCCCCTTCAGAAGGGGGAGCAGCAGAGGCAGGAACAGCAGCCCGCCCGTGGCTGTGTTGGCAGTGAGCCGCCAGCTTTCGACAGGCCCCCTTCATGCTGTTACTTGTGGTTGAGTCCCTGGTACCGGTGCCAAGAAGAGTCAAGCAGCCTGTCAGCCTTCCAGGAGGCTGTCTCTGAGAGATGGTGGTTAGAGCGAAACCAGCCTTTCCTGTTCCAGGGAGACTGATGGCATTTGGAAAGCAGGACGGCCCCCCCCACCCCCACCCCCAGTGTCTGTGTGGCCCTGCACACCAGGCAGGGACACCAGAGTCCCCCTTCCTCCCCCCATGGCAGGACCACCCACGGCCCAGACCACCCTGGCTGGCCCACCTCCGGCCCCCCCAGGCGGCCTCCACACTGAGGTGGGCTGGCCAGTGGGTGGAAAGAAGGAAGAAGTAGGAGGTTGAACCGTATGAAGTTGCCATTTCCACAGGTCAGGAATGGCAGAGTAGCAGCAATTTCATCAGGTTCCAGGTTTAGGGCTCCATGCTGGATGGAGAGGCTGCAGCCATCTTTGACATCCCACAGCAAACCGGAAGTGTGCCATGTCCTGGGTCCAGGCTGGGACCCCTATAGGAAGGGAGGTGAGGAAATCGAGTCCAGTGCTCAAGGAGCTGTGCCCTTGGGGTCCTCCCTGTGTTGCGCTCCATGGACTCCCACAGAGCCGCGGCCCCAGGCAGTCTCCATCAGGCACAGAAAGCACAGCGCTGGGTGTCCGAGATGAACGGGCTCATGAAAAGACTGCCATTTCTTTTACAGTCCTCCGGCGGTCTGCCCCTCGCTCAGCTCCTCCCAGCCTTGCCTTTCTGACTAACACGGTGAGAGGACAGGATTTTCCTTCCTCAGAAGCCTTGGCCTAGGGTCTCCCTCTGTTCTTGTGGGGGTTCCACACCCCTCAGGCTACCAGTTCTCCCCACCTCGTCACCCCAAAGCCTTATGCCAATATGGGGAACCCACAAAGCCACAGCAACACAGCCAGGGACACCTCTAGTGGCTCTCAATACCCCACTGGCTTGTATTACCTAGAAGGTTCTGTGGCCCCCTGGAACCCCCTTTCCAGCCCTCAGGCCTCTTAGCACCTGGCCCTGAGGCTATGACCCTGGGCCAGCCTGCCCCAAACTGAGGCCACTATGCTGCACCCCTGGCCTCTGGGCCCCAGAGGACCGGATGGCCTCTTGCTGCATCCCTGGCCAGACCCCACCTTCCGCCTTTCTGCGACTCTCCTGCCTGAGCTGAGGTCCTTCTGTAGTTTCCCTGCCTTCCCTTCCCCATCAGAGCAGCTTTTTATTTTATGTTGCTTTCTAGCACCTCACACTGTGCCCTCACCACACATCTGCTGTTAGGCCAGAAACTCCCTTGGCGCTTAGTGGCCTTGCCCTCTGCCCAGAGAGCCGGCCAGGCAGTCCTCATGCCTCCCCGAAGTGCCCAGGCAGAGAATGACTGTGCGTGTCATCAGCAGCTCCCCCTTGCTCGGACCCCTTCAGCCTGCAGACCCTCTGAGGCCGGGCTGGGGTGGGATCCCTTGGGAGCTCTGTCAGCCAGCCAGCTAGCTGGCCAGACCCTTTCCTGGGTGGGGAGGGGCGAACTCTGACCTACAGAGGGTTGAGGGGTTGGGGCTTAGTGGTGGGGGTAATTACTGGGCCTGGGAGAGGGTAGTGCAGCAGATAAAGGTGGGGTTTTAGCAGGAGGTCCCAAAGGGCCTGGGTGCCACCTTGCCCCCTTTACCCCACCTCCCTTCCTGGCTTCAGGTTGGGAGTCCAGGTTCCAGCTGCCCTTGGTCCAGGGGGACCAAGGCACCCAGAGCTCACGTGGCAAAATAGCTGGCACCTGGGAAAGGAGTGGAAGAGGGGTGGTGGTTTCTCTCCCAATTTCTGTTTCCAACCCAGATAGCCTACTTAGTTAGGGTTAGGGAGGAAAGAACAGCCAGATACCACCCAGGACAGGGACAGCAGAGGAAACTCACCTGCTACCCTAGCCACCGGCCCTCCTCCTCTCAGGCCCCCCACCCTGTGGGCTTGTGGCCAAAAGAGCCCAGAGTCTGGAAACCCAGAGTTTAATCCCAGCTCTGCCTCTTGCTGGCTGTGTGACCTTAAGCAAGTCACTGCCTCTCTTTGAGCCAACATTTTCTCATCTGGAAAATT
Organism: Colobus angolensis palliatus; assembly: GCF_000951035.1. Classification (NCBI taxonomy): domain Eukaryota; kingdom Metazoa; phylum Chordata; class Mammalia; order Primates; family Cercopithecidae; genus Colobus; species Colobus angolensis. The sequence goes on from NW_012112253.1 coordinate 8,932,821, forward strand.
GGGAGTAATGTCACTGACCCTTGCAGTGTCACACGAGACTAGAAGTAATACATGCAGTGCCTGCTGAATGCATCCAGTGCACCTGTGTTTGGCTCTCAGGAGGAGAACAGTGCCACCCAGCCAGCTGCTCCTCCAGCAGCTCAGTTCAGCCCTTCACCCCTGGCCACAGGCTCTAGCAGAAAGGAGTTCCCTCCTCCAACCCTGGCCATGGTTGCACGTTCAGCCTGGAACATCCGTCTCCCTTTTACCGACCAGCACCTTCTTTCCTGTTCCCCTCGTCCATGGCCCAGCTTGGGGACCCCTTTCAGCAGCCTTGAGACAGTGGCTTCTACTTGCCTCTGCCTGCTTGCATGGATTTTGCCTTATTCATTCTTTCTTTCAGCATAATTTCCCTCCATTCCACCTGCTGTAATGTTCAGACATTTGCTTGGGTTCTTCGTCAGGAATTGTGCTGCAGTACCACCGTCATTATGCAAGATGATATTTTCAAACCATGCTCATTTCCTATTGCCACTGCAGCAGATTAGCATAAACTGAGTGGTTCAAACCAGCAGAAATGTTTTATAATTGTGGAGGCCAGAAGTTCAGAATATGTCTCATGGGGATAAAATCAAGGAATCAGCAGGGCTGGTCCTTCTGGAGACTCCAGGGGAGAATCCATTCATTGCCGTTGCCAGCTTTTGGTGGTTGCCAGCATCCCTTGGTTTGTGGCCACATCATTCCAATCTCTGCCTTGTTGATCACATCATCTTCTCTGTCCTTGTTAGTCAAATCTCCCTCTGCCTCCTTATAAAGATACTTGTGATTCCATCTAGGGCCCACCCAGGTAATCCAGAATAATCTCTTCATCTCAGTGTTCTTAACCTAATCACATCTGCAGAGTCCCTTTTGCCATCTAAGGGAACATGCCTGGGTTATGGGGATTAGGGCGTGTTCTCCTTGGGAGCCATTATTCAGCCTACCACACTGGATTTTTAACCTTTTATTTTTAATTATCTATGCTTTTATTTTTGTGGTTTGCTTCCCTATATAATAGTAAAAGAGCTAGTTTTCTACTTCGGGTAGTGGCCTAACATTTTTCTAAGTCACTTTTTAAAGTAAAAAGGGCAAGTTGTTTTAAAGAACGTGAAGTGCACAGCTGCGCAGGTGGAACTGATCTGTCCAACCTGGGGAAAGGAGTGTCCGGGGCATCCCTGGGGATCCTTCGTGCCCTCCTCTCGGTCTAGAGCATCTTAAGTGTGGGACTGGGCCTCCTCCCACTATGCCTCACCTACTCTCTTCTGCCCCTTTCCCCGGCAGCTCACCATCATCTTCAAGAATTTCCAGGAGTGCGTGGACCAGAAGGTGTACCAGGCTGAGATGGACGAGCTCCCAGCTGCCTTCGTGGATGGCTCTAAGAACGGTGGGGACAAGCATGGGGCCAACAGCCTGAAGATCACTGAGAAGGTGTCAGGCCAGCACGTGGAGATCCAGGCCAAGTACATCGGCACCACCATCGTGGTGCGCCAGGTGGGCCGCTACCTGACCTTTGCTGTCCGCATGCCGGAGGAAGTGGTCAATGCTGTGGAGGACTGGGACAGCCAGGGCCTCTACCTCTGCCTGCGGGGCTGCCCCCTCAACCAGCAGATCGACTTCCAGGCCTTCCACACCAATACTGAGGGCACCGGCGCCCACAGGCTGGCAGCTGCCAGCCCTGCACCCACAGCCCCTGAGACCTTCCCATATGAGACAGCCGTGGCCAAGTGCAAGGAGAAGCTGCCAGTGGAGGACCTGTACTACCAGGCCTGCGTCTTCGACCTCCTCACCACGGGCGATGTGAACTTCACACTGGCCGCCTACTACGCCTTGGAGGATGTCAAGATGCTCCACTCCAACAAAGACAAACTGCACCTGTACGAGAGGACTCGGGACCTGCCGGGCAGGGCGGCTGCGGGGCTGCCCCTGGCCCCTCAGCCTCTCCTGGGTGCCCTCATCCTGCTCTTGGCCCTGCTCCCTGTGTTCTGCTAGATGCGTAGATGTGGAGGGAGGCACAGGCTCTGTCCCCTCGGCTTCTCCATCTGTGGGCTGGGACCGCCAGCAGGGTGCAGATCTCCTGGCATGTCCCCCATGGCCCCACAGAACGCCAGGGACCGCCTGCTGCCAAGGGCTCAGGCATGGACCCCTCCCCTTCTAGTGCACGTGACAAGGTTGTGGTGACTGGTGCCGTGATGTTTGTGACAGTAGAGCTGTGTGAGAGGGAGAGCAGCTCCCCTCGCCCCGCCCCCGCAGTGTGAATGTGCAAAACAGCCCCTCAGACTGAAGCCCCCCGCCCCCACCAGAGAGACACTGGGAACCGTCAAGAGTCAGCTCCTTCTCGCAATGCACTGAAAGGCCTGGCCGACTGCTGCTCGCTGATCCGTGGGGCGCCCTGTGCCCGCCACATGCACGCACACACTCTTACACGAGAGCACACTCGAAACCCCTAGGCCAGCGGGGTCACCCCAGCCACACAGGCATCCTTGGGGCTCGGCCCCAGGCAGGGCACCCCTGGGGCGCTGCTTGGCACCTTAGCGAACTGATGGAAGCTTTTGGCCAGTAGGTGGTGCCCACCTGGTGCCTTCTTGCCTGTGGCCTCCCTGCCCATGCTCACCTGGCTGCTGTGGGTACCATTGCAGGTCCTGGTTTTCAGGCACCTGCTCAGCTGCCCGTCTTTGACCTGGGCCCCCGCCCCTTCCACCCTGTGCTTAGAAAGTTGAAGTGCATGGTTCTACATGTCTAAACAGAGAAGAGATCCTTGACTTCTGTTCCTCTCTCCCTTCTGCAGATGCAAGAGCTCCTGGGCAGGGGAGCCTGGGCCCCAGGGTGTGGCAGGAGACCCAGTGGATGGGGCCAGCTGGCCTGCCCTGATCCTCTGCTTCCTCCTCACAACCCCAAGAGCCCCCACCCAGTCCACCCACGTGTGGAGTCTGGGGAGAGGAGCAGGGTCTTAGGCTTCTCAGCCCTGAGCATCCCTGGCAGGGTCTCCAACCTCTAATCTCTTCCCTTAAGCCCTGTGGCCACACAGCCAGGAGAGACTTGCCACTGGCTCCCGCCTCATTTCAGCCCAGGGTGCTCATCCAGGAGCCCAGAACAGTCCCACCTGTGCTGCTGTGCCCACAGCACAAAGCCAGGCTTCGCTCCCAAAAGTGCAGCCAGGCCCCAGAGGGTGATCCCGCCAGCAACCCTACAGCCCCACAGCCTCCCCACCCATCAGCATCCACGGCAGCCCCTCTGCTGTTCCCCAGGGACCTCTCATACACTGGCCAGGAGGCTGCAGAACATGTGTCTCCCCCTCCCTCCAAGAGGTCCTGCTCCCTCTGCCAGAACCGTGTGGGCGGTGGGAAGGCGCTGGGGCCCTGCTGGTTTTAGATGGTCCCTATGTTGGAAGTAAAAAGTGAAGCACTTTATTTTGGTTGTGTTTGCTCACGTTCTGCTTGGAAGTGGGGACCCCTCACTGCGTCCACTTGTCTGCGACCTGTGTGGAGTGTCACCGCGTGTACATACTGTAAATTATTTATTAATGGCTAAATGCAAGTAAAGGTTTTTTTTTTGTTATTTTCTTTTAGACATGTTGGAGTTTGTTTTCTGAACAGACTTTGGCTCCCTTGAAGGGGGTGGAGGATGGACTTTGGTGGTGGGGTCCCCTGCAGCAAGTGTGTGTGTGTATGTGCACGCGCATGTGTGTATGCGTGTGTGCGTGCGTGTGTCATGAAGGCATGTAGAAGGTGCAGCAGTGTAACAGCCACCACACGTTGCTTCTGTAAAATTACTTTTCCTCCTCACAGTGAGCTGTCTTTGGAGCTTGGCAGGCCCAGGTCCTCTTGTTCTAGTGACAGCGGAACCCAGTCATGGAGACAGGTGACCACACGGTGGAGAGACATACGGTGCCCTCTGGGATGAGATGAGTGGGCTGGCCTGAGATCCGGGATGACTCTGTCTCAGCCACCACTGTCAGCCTAGAGCCCCAGCTGTGGGACTGCCTGCCACCCTCCCTGCCCAAGTTCACATAGCCTGGGTGGAGCGGGGGCACTGCAGAGGAGGCTGCTGTCCATGTCATTGTGGGACCAGGTTTATTGCCAGCTGTGATCACATTTCATCTGTAAAAACTACCCAGTGGGAGTCAGGCGCGGCGGCTCAAGCCTGTAATCCCAGCACTTTGGGAGGCCGAGGTGGGTGGATCACGAGGTCAGGAGATCGAGACCATCCTGGCTAACACAGTGAAACCCCGTCTCTACTAAAAATACAAAAAATTAGCCGGGCGTGGTGGCGGGCGCCTGTAATCCCAGCTACTCGGGAGGCTGAGGCAGGAGAATGGCGTGAACCCGGGAGGCGGAGCTTGCAGTGAGCCAAGAGACAGCAAGCCCCCGTCTCAAAAAAAAAAAAAAAAACTACCCAGTGAATCAGGAACAAATGTAGGCCCATTTTGTCAATGAAACAGAGATTCTGTGAGATTAATTGACTTGCCTAGGGCTCCTTAGCAACAGGACGGGCAACCTGTGCACCTAGGTTAGTATTGCCCTGAGGCCCCTTCTCTCCAAACTAAATGCCATGAGGCAGAATAGCAGCACAGTTAAGCCAGCCTACGTCCTGGCTTCTCCACCTCCCCTGCAGCGTGACCATGCACAAGTCACTTCACCTCTCTGAACCTGCATGCTGTTCTCTGGAAGATGGGGGGGTGCCTGTCCCATACTGTTTTTTGGAGAGTCAGGAGTTCATTCCTGTAAATTGCTTAGGAGAGGGCGGGGCACACAGGGCTTGTCTGGTGGTGGGGAGGGAGCGGGGGAGGGAGTGATATTTATCCCGAAGCAAGAGAAATCAGGTAAGGGGAGAAGGAAAGGGGCGATACAGACCCTGGACTCTTGGGAGAGGTGAACCTACAGGCTAGCAAGGGGAGGAGTCCCAAGAGTGGGCATGTATACTAATCCCAGGCAGAGCAGGAAGGCTGAAGAAAAAGGAGAACTATCTTTTTTTTTTTTTTTTTAATGGAGTCAGACGTCTTGCTCTGTCGCCAGGCCGGAATGCAGTGGCACAATCCCAGCTCACTGCAGCCTCCACCTCCTGGGTTCGAGCAATTCTGCCTCAGCCTCCCAAGTAGCTGGGACTACAGGCGCCTGCCACCACCCCCGGCTAATTTTTTGTATTTTAGTAGAGACGGTGTTTCACCACGTTAGCCAGGATGGTCTTGATCTGACCTCATGATCCACCTGCCTTGGCCTCCCAAAGTGCTGGGATTACAGGCATGAGCCACCGCACCCAGCCAAAAAATGAGAACTTTCTATAGCCCTGTTCTTGCAGGGCTCCCAGAGAGAACACAGGAGTTGGGTTTAGGAGGCAGGAACCAGACTGGAAAGGACAAAACATACTCAGCATCTTCCCTGGTGACTGGAACTGTCACTAGAGGCTTCACGCCCTTAGCAGCCAGTGGAACAGAGTGACTCAGGGAGGCAGCAAGGAAGAGCGGAGCCATTGGTGCTCCGCTGGCGCAGAGAATAATTACTGAGAAGCCAGGGCACACAGAAAAAAAACAAAACAAAAAAATTCCCCTCCATTAAATGAAAATGCTAAATGGCACTAGCCAGAAAGTATTCCTGGTTTGGAATTTGTTTTCAGGACCCTAAATGTCACCGGCTGGAGTTCTTTCCCAAGTACCATGCTACCAGTTGCCCTCATGAACATGGAAATTTCATCGTGAATATGGAACACAGCATCCTGAGCTAAAAGATTCCCAAGAAGCAGCTTCATCTTGCAGGACAGGCTAGGTTTGGAGCCTCTGGAGGTTCCTGGCTGCCAGCTCTGTGGAGGCCTGCGGCCTGGAGGTAAATGCATTAGCACACGGAGGTGGGCGCCTCTCCCCGCCCCATCCTGTCTGATGTGTTGCCGAGAACTCCTGGAGTTCTTGTTTAGCTAATCAGAATTTGCAAGGCTAGAAGACAGGAGAGAAATGGCCTTTAAAACAAATGAATGAGAGTCATGATGAAGGGGACAGACTGTGGGGTGAAAATCATTACCAGAACACTTGGGCAGAGACCCGTCAGAGCGAGGCAGGAGCAGAGTCATCAGAGCTGTGCCAGCAAGTGGCATGGAGCAGGGGTGGCACTTGGACTGGGGCTGCAGGCAAACTTGGCGTCAAAACTGGCTCAACCCGTCGCGAGCTGTGTGGTCTCCTTGGGATTTTTTGAGCCTCAGATTCCTTATTTGTAAAATGGATTTGTGAGTCCCCACCTCCCAAGGTCAGTATGGAAATCCAATGAGCTAACACTCATCAACGGCCTCGCACATGGCCCTAGCACTGGGCATGGAGGCTGCCAAAAGTCACCGCCTCCTCTCTGCAATTGCGTTTATTTATACATTTGATAACTATTGGGTGACTACCCAGCATTGATCAGGGGGGTGGGGGGCTGCCACAATGACCCAGACAGACTGCTGTGCATTCTTGTTGGAAAGACAAGGCAATAAACCACAGTCACAAAACCCAGGATCCCATGGTAACGAGCTCCACAGAGAAAAGGGAAGTGGGCCAGAGGTTCTGAGAGACACACATTGGATTGCAGGAGGGTGAGAAGGGGTATTCATCTGTAGTGGAGTTAAGGGGGCCTCTGACTAGCTCACCTGCATGAATTTGGGGAGCAAGCCATACAGAGAGCTGGGGAGAGCATTCTGTGCAGAGAGAACAGTGCAACAGCCCTAGAGCGGCAGCAGCAAAGGGGGAGTTGAAGGGATGGTGGGAAGCCACTGTCACTGGACAATAGCAAATGGACAGACCAGGGATCCCAGGTGAGGCCACAGAGTAGCCAGAATATGGCAGGGCTCTCCAGCTCCGGGAGGACTTGACGTTTGATTCCAGTTGCCAGAGGAAGCCATTCATGGGCTCTAAGTGTAGGAATGATGTGTCCGACTTGGGTCTTTTTATTTTTATTTTTTAGAGACAGGGTCTCACTCTTATCACCCAGGCTGGAGTGCCGTGGCACAATCACAGCTCACTGCAGCCTCCACTTCCTGGGCTCAGCTCAAGCAATCCTCCCACTTCAGCTGCTCAAGTAGCTGGGATTACAGGTGCCTGCCATCATGCCTGGCTAATTGTTAAATTTTTTGAAGAGACGGGATCTTGCTATTTTGCCCAGGCTGATCTCGAACTCCTGCGCTCAAGCAAGATGCCTGCTTCAGCCTCCCAAAGTGCTGGGATAACAGGTGTGAGCCGCTGGGCCCGCCCTGGCTTAGGTCTTAAAGGAACCGTTCTAGTTACTATACAGAGCAGACTTGGGGCCATTGCGGGAGAAAGAGGAAGTCAGGAGCCGGTCTGAGGCAGTGGCAGTGCAGAGATTATAAGAAATGATGGGCTCAATGATAGACTGGATAAAGAGAATGTAGCACATATACACCATGGAATACTATGCAGCCATAAAAAAGGATGAGTTCATGTCCTTTGCAGGGACATGGATGAAGCTGGAAGCCATCATTCTCAGCAAACTATCACAAGAACAGAAAACCAAACACCACATGTTCTCACTCATAAGTGGGAGTTGAACAATGAGAACACGTGGACACAGGGAGGGGAACAACACACACGGGGGCCTGTCGGGGATGGGCGGCTGGGGGGCTGGGGGAGGAATAGCATTAGGAGAAATACCTAATGTAGATGACGGGTTGATGGGTGCAGCAAACCACCACAGCACGTGTATACCTATGTAACAAACCTGCGTGTTCTGCACATGTACCCCAGAACTTAAAGTATAATAATAATTTTTAAAAAAGAAATGATGGGCTTTGGGGTCTAATAAGAAGGTGGGGCTGACAGGGCTTGGGGAGAGAGAGAGCTTGACAGGAGACCACGATGTCTTCCCCAGGGATCTGAGCACCTGCGGAAGTGGTGGTGCCATTTACCACGCCTGGAAAGATCATGGGAAGAGCAGGTTTGGGACACTTGAAGGCCCGAGAGCCCCTGGCAAATCACCAGTGTAAGTCCAAGAGTCCAAAAGCTGAAGAACTTGAAGTCCAATGTTTGAGGGCAGAAAACAGCCAGCATGAGAGAAAGATGAAGGCCAGAAGACTCAGCCAGTCTAGTCCTTCCACGTTCCTCTGCCCGCTTTTATCCTAGCCTCACTGGCAGCTGATTAGATGGTGCCCACCCAGGTTAAGCATGGGTCTGTGTCTCCCAGTTCACTGACTCAAATGTTAATTTCCTTTGGCACCCCATCTCTACTAAAAAAATACAAAAAAATTAGCCGGGCATGGTGGCGGGCATCTGTAGTCCCAGGTACTCTGGATGCTGAGGCAGGAGAATTTTGTGAACCCAGGAGGCAGAGTTTGTAGTGAGCTGACATCGCATCACTGCACTCCAGCCTGGACAACAGAGCGAGACTCCATCTCAAAAAAAAATTCTTCTGGTGACACCCTCACAGACACACTCAGGAACAATACTTTGCATCCTCTGCTCCAGTCAAGTTGGCACTCAATATTAACAGTTTTGGCTGAGCACGCTGGCTCACGTCTGTAATCCCAGCATTTTGGGAGGCTGGGGTGGCAGGATCACGAAGTCAGGAGATCGAGACCATCCTGGCTAACATGGTGAAACCCCATCTCTGCTAAGAATACAAAAAATTAGCCGGGCGTGGTGGCGGGCACCTGTAGTCCCAGCTACTCGGGAGGCTGAGGCAGGAGAATGACGTGAACCCGGGAGGCGGAGCTTGCAGTGAGCTGAGATTGCACCACCACGCTCCAGCCTGGGCAACAGAGCAAGACTCCGTCTCAAAAAAAAAAAAAAGTGTTAACAGTTTCATTCATTAAGGCAATGTCCATGGGGCAGCTCCTGCATGCCAGGCCACCTCTGCCCTGACATACTCCCAGGCTGACCAGCGAGAACTGGGGAGAGGACGTCTTGAAGAAACAGTCCACCCTCCGCCCTCGCATACCTGTGTCTCCCAGCAGACAAGACACGTACAGGCAGGGACTGCACTTTCCTGTGTGCAAATCTCAGGTATGGTCCAGAAATCACATCTCTTTGGTCTGATTGGCCTTACTTACCAAACCCTTGAAATGATGGAAAGAAGCTTGGTGTTCCAGTGAGGGCCAATGGGAAGACCCCCCACCCACCAAACCCTCTAATTAGGAGCCTACAGACCTCATTCCATGGAAGTTTCCCTTGTCCTCTGGGAAACCACCACCTTCTGAATCGCCAGAGCCAAGGCCCCCAATGCCTGTCTTCAACAGCTTTTCTTAGCTACCTTCCCCATCCTGCAGGGCTTTTCAACATTTTGACCTTTTAATCCTTCCCTGCCTAAGATATAGACGTGGTGTTAGTACCAGAACCCTGAAGGCAAAGGAACAGAAACAAACACTCTCAGAAAGTCCTAGCAGGATGGTCTGAATTAATAGACTGCTACAGGCAGCCTGTGTGCAAGGCATGTTCGTGGTGGCAGCGGCGTTTCCGGAATGAGGGCTGTGATCCCAGGCAGCCCAGATCCCAAGGCCAAAACATGCATGTCGCCCGGCATCACCCTGTCCTTGCCCAGGGTGACCCTGAGACAGCAGTTGGATTCTTCCACATTTGAACTCAAACCTGCTCCCTCAGCTCTCCCCAGCACGAATTGGAGCCCTCTCCAGGCCATTTAGCCAAAGCAGAATGTGTCTGGCCAAGCAGATCTGCCCAGGGAAGAACCAAGATGTGTTCAGACACTGTCTGGGGAATTGGTTTTGAGCTCACTCTGAGCTCCATTTGTGCAACAAGGCCAGTGTCAACTGTTACAGAGAAGGGGCTTGTGGCAGTTTATTACCCTGCTGAGCTGGCTTGGGGCGAGGGGGACATGCTGACCGCAGGACTCTAAAGGACCTAAGGCGCTTGGCAATGTGGGAAGCAGCAGTCCCCAAAGCACCCCCTCAAGGAAACGATGCAAGAGCTCTGTTCACTGGACCAGCCCCACCCTATCCCGCCACGCCCTGGCCTAGAGGGAAGGACCTTGTGTTTCATGGGCCTGGATGGCCAGGGATGGACAGTGGCATGGGCACAGAGACACCTGGACAGAAGGAAGGGCCCAGGCTCCAGAACCAGACCCGATCCAGGCTCCCGGCTCTGTCACCTACTGGCTACATGAAAATGGTGAGTTTTCCTTGTTTTGCAGCCTCAGCTATCTCAGCTGTGAGAGAACAATGACACCACCTCCCTCACGTGGTGATCCTGAAGATTAAATGTAATGCATGCAGCATGGCTGCCGGCCCACCATGTGCTCTGAGTAACTGGCCGTTGTTCTCTTCAGCCCTCCTGTTACTGACCACCTCGAGGGCACTGTTCCTCCAAGCTGACCATTTCTTGCCAGTCACCCACTGCCCAGCTCGCCCCGACCATAGAGTGGGCTCTAGTCCACGTGCATGGTGAGCTGCCATCTTTGTCGTCCCCTGGATACCACGTCTACCTCCTTGGGAAATGGAAATGAGCCCTGCATTTGAACCTACCCTTGAGTCCTGCATTGCTTTGTCAAATTTCACAAAAACCCTAGAAAGCAGATATTGCTCTAGTTTACAGATGGACAGACAGAGGCTAAGAGAAGCCAACTGACCCGCTCCAGGTTACAACCAGGGTCTGGTAGGAGAGCACGCCTCCACCCACCGCTCACTGCACCCACCGACTCCTCGTTTGAAGGCAGAAAACGAGCTGGGGTGAGGCGCTCCAGGGAGCACAGGCAGCATGCTCGTGAGCCCCACAGCAGGGGCGGAGTCAAACCAGGGCTCTGGTTCTGGGGTGAGCAGAGGGTGGGGCCAGGCCCCCACTGGGAGGCTGACTGAGGAGGGGCTCAAAGTGCTGGCAGGCTCCATCAGAGCGGTTTGATGAGCAGGGCTGCTGAGTGGCCCTCAGGTCAAGGCTGGGGCCTGGGCCACCAGGGACCAGGTCTGCAGGGCCACGGGTCCCTCCCAGGATAGAGCAGGAAAACTCTGGCAACCGCCTTCTTGAGTGGACTTGACCTTCCCTTTCTTTGCTAATGATCTCAGATTAATCCTGTAAAGCAAGTGCCCCAGGGTGGGTGTTGGTTGCACAAAACAAGAGGAGTCTTTCTTCCCTCCCTTCCTGGCACAAACATTTGCAGGCCACCCCCGATGTGGCTCATCGTGGTCTGGATTTGGGGGCACATTCAGGCATTCAACAAATATGTCATGAGGCCCTGTGATGAGCTGGGGGGCTGTGCTTGATATTGGCAATACAGCTGTGATCACTCGAATGAATGTGCCCACCCTCACGGGACTGACCTCTAGTGGTGACAGACAGACACTAACCGAGTCACATGTGTGATTACACGTGTAATCATACTTACATATGTAACAACACATGAGTTACACGTGCAGTGGGGGGAGGGGGCCCTTCACAGTGACCAGCCCAGCAGGAAAGAGGATGCGGGTGGCAGAAGGAAGTGGTACACCCTGGTCCTCATGGAGCTCACAGCCGGTTCTCTGACCCTCACTTTGAGCCACAGGCTGTGTCTAAGCCTCACTGCCCTCAGCTATAAACTGGGTGCATGACTATACCTTAATCACTGGGCAGCGGGAAGTACTACGTAAGCTCATACTGGTGCATACTGGTGCAGAGGCCCTTGGGAGACCGCAGGGAAAGCTATTGCATGAGGCGGTGACAGGCTCGGCCTTCGGAGTCGGGCTAGAATCTGAGTTCTGACAGTGATCCCTGCCTTGACCCATCTCTCCTCAGGCTGCCCTGAGCCTTCCAGTTAGGCCTGGGCTTTGGGCTTCCATGTTTGTCTCTGCATTGTCCGATTTTAGCAAGAGTCCTGCTAAATCGGTCTCGCTGGAATCCCCCGCCCTCCACATCTGATTGCCCTCCCTGTCTGATCGTGGTCTTCATACCCCACCACCTCCAGGGGACGTCTGATCACCTGGCCTGCCTTCAGCAAGAATCCCATCAGGTCCGTTTAGCCAGAATGCCCCCGGATGTTTCCTCTTAAGAGGTTTTCCATCCACTGAGCCCACCCTGCTCCTTGGCCATCAATTCCCACTTGCCTATACTGTATTCAGAGTGGACCCCAATCTCTCTCCCCAGCTGCAGTGGGCCCTGTCCGACACTGCCCCCCAACTTAAATAAAGTCTTTCTTACTGTCTTTAACACATGTCGTGAATAAAGTTTTAGCAGATCCACCAATTCCCAGCTCTGTGATCTTAGGCAAGTTACCTAACGTGTCTGGGCCTCAGGATCCTCATTTGAAAAATGAGATAGGCCGGGCGCGGTGGCTCAAGCCTGTAATCCCAGCACTTTGGGAGGCC
>NW_012112253.1:8946251-9030009 GCF_000951035.1 Colobus angolensis palliatus
GAGCTGAGATCCGGCCACTGCACTCCAGCCCGTGCGACAGAGCAAGACTCCATCTCAAAAAAAAAAATAGTAGATGATGTTTTGCAGACACCAAATGAGCTGTCTAATGTGAGGAAGGAGCGGCCGCCAGGGCCCAGGTTTTTCGGAGCTCAGCTCCTGTCCTGGGTGCCAAGCAGTGACTTGGCTCCCTTCTGCTTGCCCCTCAGGCCCTGTGACACCTGTCAGCATGTTTCCCCCATCCACCTGGGGTCAAGCAGCACTGACCCCCTTGGCACTGATACAATGCTAAGTCGTGGGTCCCTTTTCCCTCCCTCTCTTCCGAATACTCCAGGATTTGTTTAAGTTGGTTTTAAAAGATGTTCATTAAAATGAAAACATAGGTGGGGCACGTGGCTCACGCCTGTAATACCAGCACTTTTGGAGGCTAAGGTGGGCAGATCACTTGAGTTCAGGAGTTTGAGACCGGCCTGGCCAACATGATGAAACCCTATCTCTACTAAGAATACAAAAATTAGCTGGATGTGGTGGCGTGCACCTGCAACCCCAGCTATTCAGGAGGCTGAGGCAGGAGAATCGCTTGAACCTGTGAGGCAGAGATCGTAGTGAGTCAAGATCATGCCACTGCACTCCAGCTTGGGAGACAGGAGTGAAACCCTGTCTCAAAAATTAATAATAATAAATAAAATGAAATGAAAGCATAAAAACTTTTTAATTCTTCCAGAGACCTCTAGGAACTATCCTCTCCACCATATATCTGTAGTCCCACATTTGGGAAGAACTAAACCAGTACAATCAGGTGGGGATTCTTTTATCTGATTAGTATTTGCTTCCACTGTCAGAGCAGGGCTCAGAAAGAAAGTGAAGGAGGCGACAAGCACTCCAGGATTGGGGCAGAGCGATGTGGGATGGGGTCCAGAGGAGAAGGTGAAGAGGCCCTGTGGTATGGGTCAGCAGGAGCCTAGCACAATGTGGAATGAGGTGGCCCCAGATGAAGCGAGGGGGACCACAGAAGTGTCATTGCCAGCCTGTCCTGGTCCTGGGAGGGCAGGCATATGGGCTCCACCTCAGGCCAGATCACCAAGCATTAGAAGGGCCTTGCTGAGGATGCATATAGCCTTGAGGGCCACAGTAATAAGGGTTCACCCCACATGATGCTAGCATGTGTCAGACTCTGTTCTCTCATCAGGCAAGTGACACTGTTCTCCCAGGGTTACAGGTGCAGACGCTGAGACCCTGTAAGGTTAACCACCTGGGCCAGGTCACAGCAGCCAGGATGCAACCTGATTTGAAGGTGAGCTGTCTCCAGAGCCCATGCTCTCAGCCTGTCTGCAGTGAGGGCCCTGGGTCACCACGCTGAGCCTTGAGTCCATCTTGTACAAGCTACTTGACACCATACTCTGCTGCTGCTGCCCAGACCTTCCCACCTCCCTACCTCCCTGCAGTACAGAGAGCCTGGGCCTGATCCTAGGCAGCTGGGACCGTGAGCCCATGAGTCCAGCAAAGCCATGTAGATGTTAGCAAACTCCCCCTATTTACTACTTGCCCCAATCCCCTAAAGCCCTATCACCACTCCAGCTCAGCTCCCTGAAGGTCTTCAGACTCTTCCCACAGTCTAACAGAAAAAAGGTTAACATCAGGCCCAGCAGGGAGTCTTAGGGAGCCACTCTAAGCTGGGACCTGGCTCTTGTCTGCTTTAAATATCTCCCCTGATATGGGAAGCCTGGGGAGCAGGGACCTGAAGTCTGGCTGAACTCCCAGCCTGCTCAGCCCCCAGGGAAGGTAGCACCCCCTTTGGCCCCTCTCTGGGCACCCACGAGAGAAGGCTCCAAGCACAACAGCTGCCTCCAGGCCACTGTTCAGCCAGGGACCAGGGCACCCCGGGACCACAAGGAATGAGCCTAGAGGACCTGGTACTGAGTTCACCCTGGAACACTTTCCAAGCCCCCTGCACCTGTTGAGACAGGAGGCGGAGCTAGGGAGGAACAGAACCTGGTCTTCCCAAGGGAGCCTCGGTCAGATGGGGGCGCCAGAGTGCACCAGGGGCTCTGACGGCATCTGTGGGCACAGGGAAGACACCACCAGGAATGGAGATGGGAACAGTAGAGCCAGAGATGGCCAAAATTGATTATTGAAGACCACTAGGTGTTCAGCTGACAGATGGAGGTGATGGAGAAGGAAGAAAGGGACCGCACCCTGGAGGTGGAGCTGGCCTCCTCCACCTGAGGCCGAGAGAGCAGCTGGGGCTGGTTGCAGTGAGGGAACTCAAGAAGGTTCAAGTGGCCAGCAGGGGCAGGTCACAGAGGGCCCCAGACCCAAACCAGGGCACCTGGACATTAAGGTGAAGGTCACTGAGAGCAGCCGGTGATGCCATGGGGGCCTTGTGGCTCACAACGGTCCCTGCAGTTGCCCCTCACGGGTGGGAGGAAGGAGAGGCTGGACTGCGGAGCAGGACCCTCTGTGTCCCTGCACAAGGGCTGGAGGTAGGGATGAAGGAGGCTGGGGACAGGGCAGCCTGCCCCCTCGCATCCCCTGCTCATGGAGGGCAGTGAGGCTGCCTCTCCCTGCAGCCTCTGCCCCTCTCCTCCCCATCCCCCATCTCCCTTCCTGCGGATACCACGTGGCTCCACATCTCCTGCGGTGCAGAGGGGCTCTGTTGTGGGTTCCTAGGGGAGGGACCCACCGGGGCAAGAGAATAGCCGGGAACCTTCCCTGGGTTGGGTTTAGGTGTTGGGTGCCGCGCAGGCTGTTTGTGGAAACCTGCTGCCCTCTGCAGGATAGTTCTAGAACCACATTCACTCAGGGGCCCTCAGTCTAGGCTTCAGAGTGTCAGAGCTGATCCCAAAACACAGGACAGGCCCCAGTGCCACCCTTTGATCATGACAGCTGCCGAACCCACCTGATGTGCACCTCAGGGACCTCACTTGTCCCTGCCTAGCCTGGTGAGAAGGTGTCAGTGTCTATTTGTAGTTGAGGCTTGGAGATAGAGAGAGAATGTGCTCACAACACCAGCTGGTAGGGGACGGAGCCAATGTTCAAATCCAGGTCTGTCCAGCCGTGCCGGCACCCTCCTGCTGGCCCACATGCCTTCCTGACTGCCCATCCTCATTGCCAGGGCTTGGTCTTCTGAGTAGGGGTTGAAGTTTGCCCAGATCCAGGATTTTCACAACCCTGTCCCTCTACCTCTGGCCGTTTTCTCCCTGGCACTCATGTGACATTTGTCCTTTTACTGTTTGCTTCTCTAGAGCCTGCCCCCAACCCCTACCCCAGCTAGAATATCAACTCCAAGGGGCTAGGGGCTTTATCCTCCTGGTTCACTGCGGGTCCAGCTCCTGGAGCAGAACCAGCCCACAGGAGGGGCTTGAGAACTGGTTCAAGGAAAACGTTCTCTCCCATAACTCTGGTGCCAGCAGCATCTCCCCCATGAGACTATGAGCTCCTGGGGGTTCTGGTCCCTGCTGGGCCTTCCTGCTGGGGTTTAGTCTCCCCACACAGCAAGCTGCAGCTTTCCAGAAGCCCTGGCCAGTGGGGCTCCACGAGGGCAGCTAGCTTGTCTTACAGGCTCTGGAGTGAGAGGTGCTGGGTCCAGTGCTGACCAGGCCTGCCCTCTAGGCCGGGCAAGAGACTTGGTCTCCCTCAACCTGTCCAGCTGCCCTCTGACTCAACCCTCTCCACCCACTCCCTAGCCAAGGACTGAATGCTGTCTCTTCCAGGTAACGCTTAGGGTTACAAACCTTTTCCTTTCCACTGTGCGCTCTCATTTAAAAACCACATGAATCTGGGTGGCTAAGGCAGGCGAATCACGAGGTCAGGAGATCGAGACCATCCTGGCTGACACGGCGAAACCCCGTCTCCACTAAAAATACAAAAAAATTAGCCGGGCATGGTGGCAGGCGCCTGTAGTCCCAGCTACTCGGGAGGCTGAGGCAGGAGAATGGCGTGAACCCGGGAGGCGGAGCTTGCAGGGAGCTGAGATCACGCCACTGCTCTCCAGCCTGGGCGACAGAGCGAGATTCCATCTCAAAAAAGAAAAGAAAAAACAAAACAAAACACATGAACCCAGGAAGCTGCCTCCTTCATTTGCAGGTGAAGATGCAAGATGATCAGCCAACTGAACACGGGGAGGGACCACATGGGGGCAATGCACTGACCTAGGAGGCCCCTTTATAGCCCCGCACGCTCCAAGGGCCACCACAGTGCCTGTGGTGAATAGGGCCTGTGTTTTAGCAACAATTCCTTCTTAGGTCACTAAGGAAATTAAGAGAAAGGTCACGTGTGATGTTCCTTAAGTGGGTATTGTTCTGCCCATCTCTGAGGTAAGAAGCCTTTAGGCCATGGACTTGTCCATGTTCCCACACAAAGCCAGACAGCAGGAGGCTCAGCACAAAACCAGGTGGCCTGAGTACATTTTTATCCACCACATCACACATCCACAGAACTGACCAGAACATCCCCAAGACGTTGAGCCTGGGGGAGGGTCCCACCAGCAGCAACGGGGACAGCTCCTCAATTAGCACCCAGGTTTCTGCAGGATAGAGCTTTCATTTAATCCAGCCGCACCTTCTCCTCCCCACCCGCTCACTGATCAGAAGAAATTTGAGGTAGGCTGGGAGACCAAATGGTTCCCATAAGATATGATAGAAAGGACTGGTGCACGGGGCTTCAGTGAAGGCAAAGCCTTACATCAGAGCTGGTCCTGCTCCTTTAAAAGCCACAGGTTGGAATCTGGAGCTGACTCTGGTCTGGCAAACTATAGGGACATGGGTTTCAGTAAGTGACCTTTCTGTTGGCGCTAATTGAGGAGGGCTTGCCGTGATGCCAGGCATACGAGGCCCCGCCAGGGAGGAGGGAGGAGGCAGGGGCCTTGGGCCGGCCGCTTCCAGTAAAAGGCAGGCGTTTTGGCAGCTGGCAGTTTCAAAGCCTTGTTGCTATTGTAAATCATAATAAGCTGATTATTGCAGTACTTGTTCTTAAAGTTTCCCCAAATCGTTCCAGCTGAGTCATGAGTTACAACATGATTGTGAGTTGTTTCTTTATGGGCACGAAGAGCCCTCAGCTTGTCTTCGTCTTTCTCAAGAATTACGTGAACTAAAAATCTCAGCCTCTGGTTCCAGCACAGGCCAGGCCTGGCAAGGGCCCCTGCATCCAAGTCCCCTGGGCTGACAGAGCAGTCACAGGAGTTGACCCCTCAGCTCTGAGTAGACACATGGCTTATTTGGTATCAAGACTTAAGAGCTTCACAGGGATTTAGTTTAGTCTCAAAGTCACCAAAACATTAGTGAAAATCGTGGATCTGGGCAAACTTCAACCCCTATTCAGATAGAGATCTCCACCCGCAGGCTGTGCTACCCTTCCTCTGTCTGGGCTGCGCCAGAGCTGGGCCTGCCCCGTGCCAGAATGCTAGAGCTAACGTGTGTGTCAGTGTTTCCATTATAAAATGCCACCCCCCGACCCCATCTGTTAAATTACCCTCAAAGTTACAGGCTGGCAGACAGTGTTATTTCCTTCAGGGTAGACGGGGTGGCCCCGCTAGGTCTCCCTGGATCCTCCCAGGCAGGACTAACCCACAGGAATTAACTACATTTCGGCAACTTAGGGTCCTCCCTCAAGTGCAGACCTGTGGGCCATGGCCTGGAGTCGGCTAGGAAGCTGTTCACCTCAGCAATGGCATACTCAGGAATAGCTTAGATACCTGTGGTGTTAAGGCTTGTACGCGACAATGCAACTGCTGGAGAGAGGGAAATGCAACTTTAAAAGGCTCCACTTCACAAGCTGTCAAAAAATCTGGATGTGACCCAGCAACCGAGGGAAGGGAGAAAAGGAGGTATCTCTAGTCACACAGCTCACACCACAATGCAATGCAACGTGTTAGCCCAATTTCTAAAAATCCTCAGTAACACTTTTTAATATACAAGAATCAAAAGTACAGCAGTTTTACAATGTAGGAAAATTTAATACATACTATATAAACAACATTATTTACATCAGAAATCACTAGGACAGTGGCATTTTTCACAAATATAAATTAATTACTGTTTAGTCAACAGGTTTTAAAAGTCCACAATTTTACAATAAAGAAAAACCATCTGTCCCCAAATGAGTGGGGCACAGATGGCCTAAAGCAGCCTGGACCCTTGGCATGGCTCCCCTCGCCCAACGTGGCAGCCCTCAGAGGAGCCGGAAGACCGCTGGTGCTGGGCCTGGGCTGCTGCTCCTGCTGACAAGTGGATTTTGGTCTGTAGGATTTCAGTGTCATTATGTGACTTCCTAAATAAACCTTGTTTGCACCGTGAGGACTGATGCAACTTTCAGACACACCAGGCCAGAATGTCTGCAGCACAGCGTGCAAAGTGTTTGGGCTTCCCTTTGAAGGGCTAAGGAATGACTGAAAGGAGAGCGAGCCCCGGGCTCTGCTGGCACCTGTCTGTCCGGCTCTGAAAGACCGCAGTGATTAGCTTGGGGTTTCATGTGGCCCTTTTCTAAGGCCATAGTGTATCATGTCAACCCTTATTCACGTGCAGGTTTTAGGTGATGCTAAATCCCTCTTCCTCAACCCCTGTTATTTCTACCAACAATGAACTCTTTCAAAGCCAGGCTCCAGGGAATACCATCCTCACAGATTCCTGGGGCAGCTTCTCCCATTCACAAGTGAGAGAATTTACCTGTGCAAATTTGTTTATTTAAGCATATAATATTCATATTGATTTAAATCGATGAAGAAATGCTTCCTTTTTCCCAACACACTCTTCAAACATACTTCAGCACCTAAAACAGTTGTCTAATGGGGACACTGTAATTTTACAATCAATGTAACACTGATCTGGCCGATACTGCCTTTTGCTACTTCATATGGCACTAACAGTCAGTCCTGAATGTGAACAAAGGAAGTTCCTTTTTCCTCATGATAAGACATCTTTGGGCATAACTCACATCTCCTATCAGCGACTTGAGAGAAGCCCTGATGACTGTGGAAACCCTGATGGAAATGCAGGGCCTCTGGTGACTCCATTGCCCCTCCTTTCATTCCTGGAGGACACGACCCAACTCTCTGCAGGGGCTCATCTCCTTCCCACCCCATCTCCCATTGCTCAAGGGCTTGACAAGCCAACCTAACCTTCCTCTTTGGCTTGGGCAAAGCAAACATGGGCTAGAGTCAGTATTATCAGCAAGAAGCTCCATCTGTGGTTTCCTTATCACTGTGTGGCCTAAGTGGAGACACATGCCCTGCCCTCTCTACTGAGCATCACAGCAGGCCCTCCATGGGAGGACTGTGGTCAGGTGGCTCATGCAGTCACCAGGGCTTTGCTTCAGGGCATGTGTGCTACAAATCCAGGCTGAACAACCCCAACAACTATGAGGGTTCAGTAAGGGGGGTGGGTCCACTGAGCTCTCAACACAAGCTTTCAGGATCCAGACCCTCATCTGGAAACCGCACAGGCCAGTCCTGCAATGCTCTGTGTAGCAGGAGCAAGGGCCACATCACAGCCACATCTGCTTCATTTGGAGGATACAACGCGGCATGTCTTGGTAAAGGCATTCATGGTGCTGCCCAGAACACCAGCAAGCACTGAAGTCCTCACAAGTTACTTCAGGGAGTTTAACGCTGCACATGCCTAACAGAGGGGTTTTCACCAGCTCTGAGCCTGGACACTTACAGGCACACTGTATGTTCAAGTCAGTTATTCTGTCTCCATCTAGAAAGGCCTTTGGATACTTCAACAATACTGGCAAGCTACACTGAGAATGATAAAACTGAAGGCCCCAGCATCAGTAAATTGAAAAGAGCCCGCTTAATTGATGCAACCAACTTGCTTCCTAAACCTGACTCAGTTCAACTCTAGTATGATTCTTACTATCTATAGCTCAAGTCACTGTGTCTTTGGATGCTCCCTGTTTGGGAAAAAGTTTAACTTAGGTCTATACCTGATTATATTCTAAGAGAAACTGAATTCTAATGATCTCCAACTACAGTAGAAACTTGTTCACCACAGGTACTTATTTCCATCTGCCCACCACATGATGTGTGATTCTGTCCAATCTATTTCTTCAAGCTGTGCAAAGGGAAGGAAAATGCAGCAGGAAGTGTTGACCTAGCCCAATACTGAAAGTTTCCCCCACTTGCTGGCACTACTGAACCCCACATTAGAAGCCTGTTCACTGCCTGCACCAGGACCCCCACCTTTGTGATTGCCAGCAACAAACTGGTCAGCAGGCCTGCCTCTGCATCCCCTTCTCCAGGTCCTGTAGTTTTCCTTCTCACCATAGGAATCAGAAATCCACCAGGGATTCCAGTTCCCTGGCCACACTACTCCCCACCCTACCCCACCCCACTTCTCACTCAGCCTACTCCCCAGTCAAGTAAGACCCATGCTGGAGTCAGTGTTGCCTAACTCACAGTACTCAAAAGTCATCCAGAGCGACCTACTTTCCCCGGCACAGTGGGGAAAGGAGGCCCACTCTGGAGACCAAACCTCTGAAATGTACAAAGACAGTGTGGGAAAAATTAGTGTTGGCAGAGATAAAGCAGTTGTGGAAGCTGTTGCCCTCTCTCTACTTCCCCACCCCAACCCTGCCCATAGGTTTCACATAATGAGGCCGAGTGTATCATTTCTCCCAAGAACACATGTGAGGGGTGTACCTGCTCCCCTTCAAGTCCTATGCTTGTCCCCACCCACTTGCCCCAACTCCCCACTCCCCATCAGCAGCATCCATCATGTCAGAATGAACCAAATCAACCAAATCACACACTGTAACATCAGGTCCCAGCAGCCTCCATGCACCAGTTCCTGCCCCAGTGACGCACTAAGGTCCTGGGAACACTGATTCTGGCAAGAAAACATTCATGACTCTGAAGATCCCCTATTCCTTGACTGGGGAAACACATCCCAGTGAAGCTGGTATACACAAAGTCAGCTCCTCCTTCAAGTGCCCATCAAAGTGGGAGGCCAGAACTAGGCTGGAATGGGATGGGCTGCCAAAGTGCAGGAGTGGTGACCCAAATCAGAGCTGGACCCAGTGAAAGGCCTCCCATTCCTTGAAGTGCTCCTTCAGCCAGTGAGTTGACAGCAGCAGCGTGTCCGAAACTCCACTTACTGGTCTAGATAACTGGCTACTGTAGGATCAGACCAAAAATATCCACGTGTTTGGTGACTCTTACTCTCTCCTTTACGAGCTGTCCTTTATGTTTTCCGAACATTCCAGTTATAATCTGGGTTGTTTTTCTGTTCTAGTGATCTCTCCAAAGGAGACCTATGATCCAGGGGTGACTTGGAATCATGAGGAGATTTCTGAGAAGGGGGTGAGCGAGGATCTGAGACTGCAGGGTGCAATGGGGGTAGAGGCTGTTTATATTCCCCCAGTTTGTCTGTGTGGAAAGAGCGGTAATGGTCTGAGGGTCCCTGGCCATGGTAGCCCATAGGGGGGCGGTGATCAGACATTCGTCGGAAATCCTGCTGGTGGTAATTTTGAGGCCTAAATTCTTCGGATCTCCTCCGCTTGGAGTCATGATGGTGCCTGAAATAGAGATGCAAGAATTAGTCGAAAGACTGAAGCCAAATTCTCATCCACTTCTCTTCACCACCCACTTGGCTCTTCCTCATATACTCATATTCAAGGACACTTACAAACGGACTCAAGGACAAATGCTCACATTATCAGGAATCAAAAACATTAATAACAAAGAGTCATTTTACACTTACTAGCATAACACATCCTATGAAATAAGCCTCAAGTGTGCAGTGACACAAGTACACACTTGATGGCTTTGCAAACTCACTCCCTTTAGGAAAAATCTGGTAAGATCCATAAACATTTCCATATTCCTGGACCCAGCCCATGAGATAAAGAGCCACAGAAATTATTTTGTAAGTTATTAATAACACCATCAACCTAAATATGCAACAAGTAAGTGACTAGTTAATACAATTCTCTTAAAAATCAACTCAGTGTGAACAGTATTAAAATTTTTAGCTTGGACCATGGTAAACTACTCATGATACCATTAAAAAAGGAACTAGTAAAACTCAACAACAAAAACAAACAACCCAACTCAAAAACAGGCAAAGGATTTGAACAGACATTTCTCCAAAGAAGATATACAAATGGCAAAAAAAACCATGAAAAGATGCTCAATATCATTAATCATTAGGGAAATGCAAATTCAAGCCCACAATGAGACTACTTCACACCCATCAAGATGGCTATATTCATTAAAAAAACAAAAACAGGCCGGGCGCGGTGGCTCAAGCCTGTAATCCCAGCACTTTGGGAGGCCGAGACGGGCGGATCACGAGGTCAGGAGATCGAGACCATCCTGGCTAATACGTGAAACCCCATCTCTACTAAAAAAAAAAAAAAAAAAAACAACTAGCCGGGTGAGGTGGCAGGCGCCTGTAGTCCCAGCTACTCGGGAGGCTGAGGCAGGAAAATAGCGTAAACCCAGGAGGCGGAGCTTGCAGTGAGCTGAGATCAGGCCACTGCACTCCAGCCTGGGCAACAGAGCGAGACTCTGTCTCAAAAAAACAAAAACAAAAACAAAAACAAAACAAAAAACAAAAAAAACAGGAAATAAGTGTTGGCAAAGATAAGGAAAACCTTCAACTCTTATACATTGCTAGTAGGAATGTAAAATGGTTCAGCCATCATAGAAAACATTTTGGTGTTTCCTAAAAATGTAAAGAATATGACTAACAATTCCACTCCTAGGTCCATATCCAAAACTGAAAACAGGTAGTCAAGTACCTGTATACCAATCTTCACTGCAGCATTATTCACAATAGCCTAAAGATGGAAACAACTCAAATGTCCATCAACAGATGAGTGGATAAACAAAATGTGGTATATCCATACAATGAAATATTATTCAGCCATAAGATGGAATGAGTACTGATGAATGAACCCTACCATATGAATGAAGCTTGAAAACATTATGCTAAGTGAAAGAAGCTAGACACAAAAAGTCACATATTGTATGACTCTTTCCATATGAAATGTCTAGGATAGGCAAATCTAGGGAGATAGAATGCAAACTGGTGGTTGCCAGAGGCTGGGGAGAGGGAATAATGGGGAAGGATTATTTAATGGTTATAGAGTTTTCTTTGAGTGATGAAAGTGTTTTGGAACCAGACAGAAGTGGTGGCTGCCCAATATTATAAATGCACTAAGGTCATTCAACTGTTCGCTTTAAAATAGTTCCTTTAAGTAATATGAATTTCACCTCAATGCAAGAAAGAGAGGGAGGAAGAATTGAGCAACTTCAAGTTCCAGTCAAAATGGAACAACAGGGACTAGATTTACCCTCCTGCCTGAAACAGCCAAAAGGGACAAAACGTATAGAACAGTGGTTTTCAGGACACCAGACATCAGGCAATGAACAGTGATCTCTGAGGAATGGACACTAATGAAATGAGCCTTTTAACTGCTCCCGCTCACTATCATGAGATAGTCCTCAATCTGTGACACAGGAAGAAGGAAACCCAGAAAGACACCAGTTGGCTTCCCAAGGTGAGGGATGGGGAACCAAGGTGGCCAGAGTTCATAGGACATGGCATGAGAGAAGACAGTTCTGCAGAGAAAGAAGTTTGAAGATCTACAGAGGATTCCCAAGTATACAGCTGAATACTGCTTATGATGTGCATGTGGGGAAACTACCCAAGGCCTGGGAAAAAAACACCCAAAAAGACTAAAGATAATAGTGCCCTGTGCTCACAAAGAACTGGCATCATGCCTGTTGCCACCAGTCACACCAAAGACCTCCAGATTCAAGAGGCACTAGTGATATGGTTTGGGTATGTGTCCTCTCCAAATCTCATGTTGAAAGGTGACCTCCAATGTTGTAGTGGGAGGTGTTTGGGCAGATCCCTCATAAATGGCTTGGTGCTGTCCTTGTGATAATGAGTAAGTTCTCTGAGTTCATGTGAGAGCTGGTGCTTTAAAAGAGGCTGGCACCTCCTCCTCTCTCTCTCGCTCCCTCTTGCCATGGGACACCTACTCCCACTTCACCTTCCACCATGAGTAAAAGCTCCTTGAGGCCTCTCCAGAAGCCAACCAGATGCTGGTGCTATGCTTGTACAGCCTGCGGAACT
Source organism: Colobus angolensis palliatus (assembly GCF_000951035.1). Taxonomy (NCBI): domain Eukaryota; kingdom Metazoa; phylum Chordata; class Mammalia; order Primates; family Cercopithecidae; genus Colobus; species Colobus angolensis. The sequence continues at coordinate 8,958,332 of NW_012112253.1, forward strand.
GTGTGCCACATAGAACTCTTTTCTTTATAAATTATCCAGCCTCAGGTATTCCTGCAAAACAGACTAATGCAATTGGGTAGAGTGCAATGAGGCTCCTCACCTTGGGGGTGGGCAATCAGCCCTTGACTGAGCAATGCTCTGGTTCTACCTAACGAATCTTAACAGCAAGACCTGAAAGAAAGAAACTGCTTCCAAATAACCTGCAACTCACAACAAAGCTCCAGAATACTTACAGGAATACAGAAATATCCAGCACCCAATAAGGTAAATGTTACATCTGTCATCTGACCAAAAATTACTAGGCACAGAAAGCACCAGGGAGCAAGACCCACAGTGAGGAGGTATCAACTGAAACTGACCCAAGTGGTAAGATTCGCAGACAAGGATATCAAAACCATCGTTACATCTGTGTTCCAGGTTTTAAAAGGTTAGAGACAGAACATATATATATATATATATATATAAAATATATATATGTGTGTGTGTGTATATATAATATATATATAGACCCAAATACAACTTTCTGAACTTTTAGAGATAGAACTACAATGTATAAAATGCAAAGTACACTGGATGGGCCTCACAGCAGTCTTGACATTGCAAAGGAACGTATTAGTGAACTTGAAGAGGTAGCAATAGAAACTATCCACAATGAAACACAGAGAAAGCATAATTTTTAAAAAGTCAACAGAATACAAGTGAGCTGTGAGACAACTTCAAGCAAGCTAATATAGGTGTAATGAGAATCTCCAAAGAAGGAGAGAGTGGGGGGTCAGAAAAAATATTTGAAAAAGATTGTAAAAATTTCCAAATTTTATGGAAACAATAAACCTACAGATCCAAGAAGTTCAAAAATTTCCAAGCACAAGAAACCAAGGAAAAATACACCAAGACACATCATAATCAGTGATTTTTTTAAAAGGAACATTACGTAAAGACGAACAAAGATAAGGATGACAGATTTTTCATCACAAAACAATGCAAGTACATAGCAGAAGTATATCTTTAAAGTACTGAAAGAAACTGTAAAAATAAAAATGTATACTCAGCAAAAACTGCTTTCAAAAATGAAGGCAAAATACATTTTCAGGCATACATACAAACACTGAAAGAATTTATCACCAGCAGAAAAAGTCCTTCAGGCAAAAGAAAAGTGAAACCAAAGAGAAATACAGACCTACTAGAGGAATGCAGGGCAAGTGCCCACTGGGTCCAGACAACAGAGAAGGGTGGGAGTGAGGGGCAGACTCCCAAGAAGGTGGCGGTTACTCAGCTACAGCTCTCTGCTAATGCAGCCTGCTGTTACCAGTTCTTCCAAAAACAAAGCAGGACTTTGAGACATGTATATGAAATTTTCCCACTTTAAATTCAAGGTACAGTGCTTGTATTTTGAAAACCAAAGCTGCTATGAGGTTAAATTATCCAAGATTTGAAATTAGGAAATACAGATAAAACCTCTTTAACCCTCCCTGGACTTGCTACTCTCACAATGTAAAGCTCTGACTCATTGTACTACCGGTGGTATTGTACTGAAGGAAAGAGGGTGCAGCTTCGAAAGGCTTCAACTCTTCAATTATGGGCTCGTGGCAGGTAAGGACCACAGGTTGGTACCCATCTTGGGATCCCTGACACCTAGTGTGGCTGACAGCCTCGCACAGAGCTTAATACTTTTGGTTGCTGACTCCAACATTTTATGGCGACCACTTGACTTGATTTCCTCAGAAGATGGCAGAAAACTCTTTTCCTTCACAGGTGAAATGTGCTCCCTATGACCCAGAAAATAAAACATAAAACCTATAACTAAGACATGGGATTCCCTATGGCTGACACATGATGAGATCTCCAGTCATTTCATAGATAAATACATTCATGTATACGTCACTTTCTCCCTAGAAACAGCTCCTGGCAAAGGTGGGCACCTGGTGTCTCACAGCCTTTCGCATACCTGTCATAATAATCTCTGTGTCCCCGGTGGTCTCGGTCACTGCTGTACTGGTCATAAGGCCTCTTTCTGGACATGTTGTTGGGTCGATAGCTTCCAGAACGGTGGGCATCCATATGTCTCCGGTCCCCATAATGGTGGTCTTTGTACCAGTGCTGCTCATACTGATGGTGCCTGTCGCTTCCCCATGGTGGATTGTTATTGCCACCACCATAGTTGAACTTTCTTTCCCTCTGCCAGTCTCCTCGATCTGCAGGAAAAGAAAAGAATGATCTGACAACTGCAAGAAATGGACGAATTTCACTTTCACTACAATTTTTTTTTTTTTTTTTTGGAAATAGAGTCTTGCTCTGTTGCCCAGGCTGGAGTGCAGTGGCACGATCTTAGATCACTGCAACCTCCACCTCTTGGGTCAAGCAATTCTCCTGCCTCAGCCTCCCGAGTAGTTGGGACTACAGGCACCCGCCACCACGCCTGTCCAATTTTTGAATTTTTAGTAGAGACAGGGTTAAACCAGGTTGGCTAAGCTGGTCTCGAATTCCTGACCTCAGGTAATCTGCCCGCCTCAGCCTCCCAAGATGCTGGGATTACAGCTGTGGGCCACCACGCCCAGCTTTATTTTTTATTTTTATTTTCTTCCATACCAGTCTTCTCTGTATTGTTCCAATTTTCTTAGGTATGCTGCTGAAATAAGCACTACTTTGCTGAAGTTCCAAATGAAAGTCTGACACATGTTATAAACAGACATTAAATTTCTTTCTTCTTGGTCTTGTTGCTGCTAACATATCAGTAATGACTCCTAAACATTCTTTCCAACAAGATTTTAAGGCAAAATTTACTACTCCTCTCCTTCTGAAATTTTAAGAACTACCGCTTTTCACTCTCCATACCTGTTTAACCTTCCAATCTGTGGCAAACTCTTAACATCGAAACCAAACTAATTCAGAAAATGATACTGCTGAGTTTCACAGCTGCAAGGTAATATCCTCTGGTTATTCATCTAATGTTTATTTCACCTGCTGGTACCTGCTGTGCCTGATCTCTGAAAATCTCTCCAGACTACACTCACTGATTCTATTATTCTTCCCTATTCTGCACACACACAAAAATGGACCTCCTCCTATAAAAAAGTAATTTCTCTAACTTTGAGCTTGGATCAGTGTTCTGTTTCTTAAGGATAAGGCCAAACTATAATCCTTTTAACTTCTGTAGCCTGCCTTTTCTCCTAAGGAAAAGAATCATACTCACTTGAATCAGAAAATGTAGTGAGGACACAGAAGTCCAGGGATGGAGAGTTAAATTGTGGCTACCAAAATATCATGTCCCCCCAGAGCCTGTGAGTGTGAAAAAATTTTACCTAGGTCTTTGCAGATGTAATTAAGTTAAAAATCTCTAGATGGGATCACCCTGAATTTAGGTTGGGCTATAAATTCCAGGACAGGCATGCTTTCAAAATAAAGGCAGAGGGAGATATGACAGGCTATGCATAGGAAAGGCTATGCAAAGATGGAGGCAGAAATTGGCGTGATGCACCTATGAGTTAAGAACACCAAGAACTGCTGGTAGCCACCAGAAGGCAAAAGAGAGGCACAGAACAGATTCTCCCTCGGAGCCTCCAGAAGGAACCAACCCTAATGACACCTTGATTTTTAGACTTCCTGGTCTCCAGAAATGTGAGAAAAGAAATGTTTGATGTTTTAAGCCACCTAGTCTGTGGTACTTTGTTATATACAGCCCTAGGAAACTAACACAGAGGACTAACCAAAAGGAACCTATGACCTCACGGAAAAATCCATCTTCTGTCTATAATTATGTTAAGATCAAAGACATGCTACCAAATAAATGTCTCTACTCATTTTGCTGGCCTTCTAGCTTTTTTCTACAGAGTTGAAGAATAACACCATTAAGGAAGTGCCCAGCTTAGAAACTGATAGCATTAATATGATGTACAGTCAACCAGTGGCTTAAATTCATTGCTGATCTGGGTAAATCAGATGAGAGTACCACAAAGTAAAAAACTTTTGACTATTCACCCTAAGAATTAACAAATAACATCAAAAAGAGACACCTTCTAAACATGCAAAGGATCACTTGAAGATGGCTTCAAATCAAATGAGATTTCTAACAGGATATCAATATCTGTGGTTTTATAGAGATGTTTAAAACTCAAGCTAATTCATTGTTTCTAGAGTAAATCAAACAGATTTTCTTTCTTCTTAAACTTTCTGTGAGGTAAATCACAGGTTACAAAGTATTGAGCTATTAAAAAGATGGGTGAGGAATCCAAAGTTTAAATAAAAGAATGCATTTAGTAAGAAGTTATTTTAAAGGATTCAGAATATAAAATAAGTGACATCATATGAAAAACACAGAAACAGCCTAATACTAGAAAAAAGCCAGTATAACTAATGCAACTAGGTCTAAGAACAGGGAAACATTTCCCAGTCATTCTGCAAAGTCATTAACTGTTTTTCCCTCAACAAAATAGTGATGAAATAATTTTGAACTCAGATTTTTAAGATTACAGAACATAGAACTTACGCTTCCAGGCAGGGTAGCATGTAGCAGAATTACATCCTGCTAAAAACAATGAGAAAGGGAAGATTAAAAAGAACGTGTTTAAGGCCAGGCACAATGGCTCACACCTGTAATCCCAGCACTTTGGGAGGCCGAGGTGAATGGACCACTTGAGGTCAGGAATTCAAGACCAGCTTGGCCAGCATGGTGAGACCCTGTCTGTACTAAAAATAGAAGAAAAAAAAAAATTAGCTCGGCATGGTGGTGTGTGCCTGTAATCCCAGGTACTCAGGAGGTTGAGGCAGAAGAATCGCTTGAACCCGGGAGGTGGAGGTTGCAATGAGCCAAGATCGTGCCGCTGCACTCCAGCCTGAGTGACAGAGACAGACTCCATCTCCCCCGAAAAAAAAAAAAAAAAGTTAAAGGCATCAAAGAGCAGCTAAGGCAATGAGGACTAGGAGGACTAAGATTCCACAGAGCAGAAAACCTCAGAGATAAGAGATGACTTCTGTCACCACTGAAGAGATCTGTGATCCTGAGCACCAGCAAGAGGCTAAGGATCTGGGTCTTTCCCAGGCACGGACCACTGCTGGAGGAACAGAGAACCTGCAGAGTGGGTTTCCAGATTATTTTTGAAAAGGTTATAGTAATTCACTTTCTTAGCAATTGGTGTGTATTTCCCTTTTCAATTTTTGATGATCTGAATGGGTAAAAAAATTGGTTAACCTATTGTTGCTTTAATTTATATTTCCCTAGTAGCAAGGTTGGTCATCTTATCATATTGGCCATTTGAATTTTCTCTTTTATATGAACTAATTCATAACTTTTGCTCATTTTGTTTTAAAACAATGGATAAGCTCTACAGAGTTAACTTTTTCTAATCGAATTTCCAAAATTTTAATTCAATATGGATTCCTTTGAGTTTTGTTTCAAAACTGCAATTTTTGTTTTGTTTTGAGACAGTGTCTCACTCTATCGCCCAGACTGGAGAGTGCAGTGGTGCAATCCTGGCTCACCGCAACCTCCACCTCCCAGACCTAAGAAATTCTCCCACCTCAGCCTGCCAAGTAGCTGGGACTACTACACCATTATGCCCAGCTAATTTTCGCACTTTTTAGAGATGGAGTCTATGTTGCCCAGGCTGTAAAAAATTTTTAATTGACAATTAAAAATTGTATATATTTATCGATTACAACGCAATTTTTAAAATACATATACATTATGGAATGGCTGAATCAGCCTAATTAACATATGCACTACCTCACGCACTTATTTTTTGTGGCAAGAACACTTAAAATCTCCTAGTAATTTTCCAAAAATATAATACATTAACTACAGTCACCATGTTGCACAACAGATTTCTCAACTTATTCCTCATATCTAACTGAAATTTTATCTCTGTTGTTAATGTCTTCCCAATTCTCCCCTGACCTCCAACCTTGGTAACTACTGTTCTACTCCCTGCTTCTATCAGTTTGACTTTTTCAGATTCCATATATAAGTGAGAATATGCAGTTTTTCTCTTTCTGTGCCTCTCTTATTTCACTTAACATAAATGTCCTCCAGATTCATCCATGTTGTTGCAAACGACAGGATTTCCTTCTTTTTAGAGTGAATACTATTTGATTGTGTATATATACATTTTTTTTTTTTTTTTGTATTTTTTAGTAGAGACGGGGTTTCACCGTGTTAGCCAGGATGGTCTCGATCTCCTGACCTCGTGATTCGCCCATCTCGGCCTCCCAAAGTGCTGGGATTACAGGCTTGAGCCACCGCGCCCGGCCTTATATACATTTTCTTTATCCACTCATCTGCTGATGAACACTTAGGATGATTCCATATCTTGGCTATTGTAAATGATGTTGCAATGAATATGTAAGTACAGATATTTCTTCAACATAACTAATTTCATTTTCATTGAATGTATATCCAGTAGTGGGACTGCTGGATAATATGGTAGTTCTATCTGTGATTTTTCTGAGGCATCTCTACATTCTGGATAATATGGTAGTTCTATCTGTGATTTTTCTGAGGCATCTCTACATTGTTTTCCATAATGGCTGTACTAACTTACATTCCCACCAACAATGTGCTAGGTTCCCTTTTCTCCACATTGGCAACCCTTATCTTTTGACTTTTTGGTAATAGCCATCCTAACAAGTGTGAACTGACATCATGGTTTTAATTTGCATTTCCCTGATGATTAGTTATGTTGAACATTTTTTCATATACCTGTTGGCCATTTGTATGTCTTCTTTTGAGAAATGTCTATTCAGGTCCTTTGCCCACTTTTCAGTCGAGTATTTGCCTTCTTGCTACATAAGGAGTTGAGTTCCTTACACAGTTTGGATATTATCCCCTTATCAGATGTATGGTTGGTAATATTTTCTCCCCTTACATAGACTGTCTCCTCACTCTACTGATTGCCCATTTTTCTATTGTTATTGTTTTGTTCTCAATTTACAAGAGCTTTTTGAATATTAGCAGTTTTAATCATTTAACTGCCATACAGAATGTAAACTTCTCCCTCAGTCTTTTTCGTTTGTTCACGTTAGCTGGGTTCTTCTTAATCTGAAGCTTAAATAATAGTCCTGGGGCCAGGTGCAGTGGTTCATACCTATAATCCCAGCATTTTGGGAGGTTGAGGTGGGCAGATCACATGGGGCCAGGAGTTTGAGACCAGCCTGGCCAACATGGCAAAACCCTGTCTCTACTAAAAATTTAACAATTAGCCAAGCGTGGTGGTGCACATCTGTAATCCCAGCTACTCAGGAGGCTGAGGGACGAGAATCGCCTGAACCCAGGAGGTGGAGGTGGCAGTGAGCCACTGCACTCCAGCCTGGGTGACAGAGCGAGACTCAGTCTCAAACAAACAAACAAAAAAATTGGGGGGATCTTTATTTCATGCTTTCTCTCATTAAGAAAAGAGAGGACAATAAAGTGTAAGAAAAGAGGGGACAATGAAGTGTTAGAAGAAAAAAAAGCACAACAGTCCAGCCACTGTCTGTGGAAAATGAAACGGCTATGTGAATTTTTTATTTTTTGGCACCTCTTTTAAAAACTCCACTTAATGACCTACCTGCATTACTGAAGTGTCTCTTGTTGGGGTGATTGTAGTTATCTCTTGGGTGTCCATGCATCTGTGGGCCATGGGAGGCAGGCAAATGAGGCTTCTGAGGGTGAAGGTTGTGTGAGGTATGGGACTGAGATATCAGAGAGTCCCGGCTGGAGCCTGAGGCCTCTGGACGAAATGGTTTCTTACCCCCAGTCACGTCATCTTTCTTCTTTTGCTCCTAAAGAGTAAAAGGAAACCAAAGAAGCTCAAGATCCCAGGCTTAATTCCCCAGAGAAGAATAAAGGCTATCACCTCTAAATAGCTCCCTCTTGTCCTTCTTAACTTTTGAACTGCCGTTCACTACCTCCTAACCAAAAAACGCTCATAAATTCCACTGTTAGGCTATTTGCTGGGGGAACTCAGTGGAATTTATGCTGAGTTTGACCATCACTGCTAAGTACCTGCAAGAACACATGCATACACCGCTAGATGTCACTGTACAGGGCACTGTACAGTTGCCCAGGCTGGTGGCACTCTCGGAGGATCATCTTGGACCACGTAAAGCCAAGACTACCAACTTTCCAAGGCTAACCGCAACAAAAAACCCTCCACTGTTCAGTGGGAACTAACTCCTAAGCCAAAGTCATCAAGCTAAATATCTGAATGTTGGAGTAACATTATTCCTTATCACACAAGTCAAATGTTTGATATAAAAAAAAAAATCACAAAATAAAAAGAATAAAGTGACCTAAAACCTAACCAGCAAGGGAATTACTGTTAATACTTTGGCACATATTTTTTAAGCTTTTCTTTGTATTTATATAGAGGTTTTTAAACAAAAATATTTGGCATTCATTTTTCACTTAATGTATAAGTCTTTCCATGTAAATACTTATTTCTACAATATTATGTTTAATGATTGATTAGTACTTCCCAATATGGATATATCATGAACTACTGAGTTTTGTTTTTTGTTTTTTTGAGACAGAGTCTCACTCTGTTGCCCAGGCAGGCGTTCAGTGACGCAATCTCAGCTCACTGTAACCTCTACCTCCTGGTCTCATGCAATCCTCCCACCTCAGCCTCCTGAGGGGCTGGGGCTACAGGCATGTGCCACCATACCCAGCTAATATTTGTAGTTTATGTAGAGATGAGGTTTCATCACGCTGGACAGGCTGGTCTTGAACTCTTGGCCTCAAGTGATCCACCCCCGCCTCAGCCTCCCAAAGTGCTAGGATTACAGGCATGAGCCACCATGCCTGGACACACTGAATGTATTTCTTATTGCTGGGCTTCCAAGTACTTTCCATTATAAACATGTTTAAATCTCTATCTCCTTCTCAAACTAAATTCCTGGAAGCAAAACTGCATGCTTTAGTCTTAATAAATCTTGCTGAATTCTCCTCCAGAAAAGTTGTGACAATGTATACTCCCACTATTAGGATACCACCATTTTTGTTATTCAACTTATACTCATTTTTGATCCCTAAATGAATGAAGTCTTTCATTATTATGTTTCCAACTTCAGTCCCTCTTCCTAATTTTCACTCCCTTCTAAAGGGCCTTTCCTAACTATTTCATTCCCTCCAGGGCCTTTCCTGACTATCCTTTTATAGATTTTTTATAATGCTTATTAGTATATGATTCCTGTATGTTACTGCTATAACATATTCTTCCACGTAAAATTAAATTATAAACTACTTGAGGGTGCTGCTTCACAGGCCAACACAGCACTGGGCACAGTGTAACAAACACTCCTGAGTGCCTCCCTGTCCCCGGCACCTTTCTATTCCATTCTATGTGCTGAGGACATAGCAGTAGATGAGAGACACAAAATCTCTGCCTTCATGGAGCTGACACATTAGTGGGGGTGGTATTTAATGCTCACAGATTGAACCAAACGTCCAACTTGGGTACAGCCCATGTGGCAAGTCAGCAGATACGCAAATGGGCACACCTACACAAGGAGCATTGCCTCTGCAGCCTCCTCCATTTCACTTTTGCACCTATCCCCCTACTCCAAAGGAGAGGCAACTTCTAAGCACCTCTCACAAGTGAATAGCAGGACCCCTTCCATACAAAAGCTGGAAGGACACCAAGCAGATGGTCCAGAAAAGAAGAGAAAAAATATTTTCTGCCTACCACCCTATTACTTCCTAGGAGCCACATTTATAAGCTACCATAAGACATGTACAGAAGAAAAATGCACATGTAAGAAAAAACCTGGTGAACAAATGATTCTAGGACATAAAAACACAGGGTAAACACTCTTTGTCAGAATTTCAACAATGTTAGGCTCCAATACATTGGCTATTTCACCCATCTGGTCTTATTGTTTGACTATTAGCACCAGCAATAACCCATGATTCTGTGACTATCTCCCTGTGGAAAAACAATAATTAAGAGATTTTTCTGTGGAGTTGGTATTTGTTTGTATGAATTAGGATTGCATTTGTACTTTACCTCCTCTTCTTGAGACCTTTTCTTATGAGCCATCTTGTATAACTTATGCAGTTTTCGAGCATCAAATTCTGTAAACTTGGAAACAAAAATCCATAAGTTCCTAAAAAGAAAAATGAACAGTTCTGGTGAATTATAGAATTAGAAAAGCAATTTTTTATTATCTTCATGGATGGCAAACTAATAAATTTTGCTGTGGTATATTCCCTAAGCATAGAAATTAAATTACAGAAATATTATTTCAAGTGTTTGCGTTAATAATACAGTAAGTCTAACTTAATGTTGTCAACAGGTTCTTGGAAACTGCAACTTTAAGTGAAACAAAACCAATTTTTTTTTCTCATCAATGTTACAATGAAACAAAGCTGAAGGAAACAATGTTATTTGAGGACTTACTGTACACCTTTATATGGTTCTGCCAAAAGAGTATGACAGAGGGATTTAGAGACTAAGGCTCTGTCAGTACCTAAAACTCTTCTGAATTTATATCACTGACACCCCGGACTCCAGTCCTTTAAGTTTTCCTTCATTTTCTGGACTCTACCACAAATCCATCAGCATGACTATCTCCCAGGTTGTGGCCTCCATTCAGTCGGTCATCTCTGTGTTACTGCCCCTCCTTCCTCCCAGTTGTCGCCACCATGACCTTTCATTTATTCCTTAAAACTCTCAGTGACTTCTTCCCTCCAATTCCATTATGCTCACCCTAGCATGGTGTTTCTGCACAATAGGGGAATGATATGATGAAATGGGTGTTTAGAAAGAGTAAGCACAGGTAGTCAGAGTGAGCGCCATAAAGGAGTCTCATATCTTCTCAAACTTCCTAACAGGTAGTTTCACCATGGCTTGCTGCTGACAGGACACCTGTACAGGCTCCCTAACTAGAAAGCCTGCTGCATCAGGTGAAGAGCCACTTACCTTCCTGTCTAAAGCCTCCTATAAAGAGCTTCAGTCTTTTTAACAAACTCTCTTTAAACCCTAAACACCACCCAGTCCCCTCCCTGACCCACTTTCAAGTCTTTGCTGAAGCCTGAGAATTCTGTTCATCTCAGCAATTCAACTCAGGTCATGTACGCTCAGTTCAAGTGCGCCTGCCTGCCTCTCAGAAGACCTTCCTTCCTGACTACTCTTCACGCACTTCCTTCTCAGCCCTTCCACTCTATCTGGTCTTGCATTTGCTGCCTCATGATGAACAGTTTCTCCGGAGGCTTGCCTTGTACTACTTTTTTGACTTGTAAAGGGCGAGGACCTTATAAACTACGGCTAGCCAAGATCACAGTGCCTGGCACATTTAAAAATGAGTCTGTTCAGCGGGATGACCTTTTGCTATCTTCTAGTCAGTGTTAAATTTAAAAAGGAAAAAAAAAAAAAAAAAGGCCAGATGCCGGCTAGCCAAGATCACAGTGCCTGGCACATTTAAAAATGAGTCTGTTCAGTGGGATGACCTTTTGCTATCTTCTAGTCAGTGTTAAATTTAAAAAGAAAAAAAAAAAAAAAAAAGGCCAGATGCCCGCTAGGTAAAGAAAGAAGCTGGCAACAGTGTTAAGGTGAAAAAAGTACCATTTTGAAAATTAAATTTTTTTTATAGGGGTGAAGCATGCTGTGGACACCATCATGCAGAAGTTTTCTTAAATCCACTTTTCACTCAAAAACCAGTCCTCTGAGATTGGACATATTATACAAAGATAATCACATCATCCATGAACTATACAAGTTCAAAATAACTGTGGTTATGTACAAACAAGCACATGTACCCTCTGAGTCTAAAATAAAATAAAAACGAAGTAACTGTGATTAATGGAAAGAGATTTAATGTTACAACTGCCTTTTAGAATTTCCAGCCATGACTGGGCGCAGTGGCTCATGCCTGTAATCCCAGCACTTTGGGAGGTCAAGGCAGGCAGATCACCTCAGGTCAGGAGCTCGAGAAGAGCCTGGTCCACATGATAAAACCCCATCTCTACTAAAAATACAAAAATTAGCCAGGCGTGGTGGCAGGTGCCTGTAACCCCAGCTACCCGGGAGACGGAGGTTGCAGTGCCAAGATTGTGCCACTGCACTCCAGCCTGGGTGATAGAGTGATAGAGTCAGACTCCGTCTCATTTAAGAAAAAAAAAAGAATGTCCAGTCATGTTTCCTTAAAATATCCAAAGTGAATAGTGGATATATACCTAGCAATCCCACTACTGGGTATCTATCTACCCAGGGGAAAATAAGTCATTATATGAAAAAGACGCTTGAACTCACATGTTTATAGCAGCACAATTTGCAATTGCAAAAATATGGAACCAGCCTAAATGCCCATCAACCAACAAGTGTATAAAGAAAATGTGGTATATACATACCATGGAATACTACTCAGCCATAAAAAGGAATAAAATAATTGCATTTGCAGCAACCTCAATGGAGCTGGAGACCATTATTCTAAGTGAAATAACTCAGGAATGGAAAATCAAACATTGGATGCAAAGGCATAAAAATGATATAATGGACTCTGGGGGGAAGGGGGCTGAGGGATAAAAGATGACACATTGGGTGCAGTGTGCACTGCTCGGGTGATAGGTGCACCAAAATCTCAGAAATCACCACTACAGAGCTTATCCATGTAACCAAACACCACCTGTTCCCTAAAACTACTGAAATCTTTTTAAAAATTTTAAGTGGATATATAAAGGAACATTTATAAACCGTGATGCCTTAAACACTGGTAAGTTCTAGATTAACTGCTTTAATCCAAATTACTACTTTAATTATTAAAGAAGGATATGAGAATAGAGAACTCAAAGTTCTTGTGGTTTTAACCTCTGTTTCACCATGCGTTGGTACAGAACCAACCAATTAGTTGTACTAGATACAGTAATATCTGAATATCTAGGTATCAACCTGAGATGGGTATAGTTAAGACCAGATGATTTCTGTCCCTTGTAGGCTTAAAGAAAATTTATTTCTGAGAACAGACCATCAAATCCAGTACCACTATCTTTCTCTCATAAAATAAATTAATTACATCATCCTACCCCTTCAAAAGGCTGGTCTCAGTGGAATGGCCTATTTCGTGGAAAGGAAGTTAAAGCCTGCAGGTATATTGCCAACAGATGAGTTTTGTTGGGAAGAAGGTTTCTTAGGTGGCTATGCCACCTTTTATTAAAAGAAAACAGAATCCACTCCCACACTCAGTCAAATCAAATGGGGCAGACGAGGCCAAAGTGGTTACCTCCTCCAGAGTTTGATGTGCTCCTGATCTGAGTAGGCTTTAAGGCACTCGGCTATCCGGTCTCCGATTTTCAGGAGGCAGTTCCGGGTGTGTTCCAGTTGTTCTTGCACATTGAGCCCCTTGTCAGGTTTGTCGAGCTGTTTCAGTGCCTTTTTCACAGGCCTCATCCTCTCCTTACACTGCAATAGGACAAAAGAATAAAGACATAAACAATCTGCAGAAAATAAGTCTTGTCTTTTGCTTATTGTGCTGTCAATGAAAACACAGCCCACCCTATGCCATACAATTGCTAGAGGAAGAGTGGGTAAAGCTAGTGCAGTGGAGTAAATGTCAGTGTTAAAGTCAGAAAATCCTGAGGTGCAGTGCCAGCACCATCACTTAGAGTTATGTGATAACACTTCACGCCTTACTTAACTTCTCTAAATACTGCTTCCTCATCTGCAAGAGGCATGGCATGCCTTACAAGCCCATTCTGAAGATCTAATAAGGAGCAGTATTACAGACCTAACCTGAAATTCTCCCACCACAAACTGTCTAAACATACAGGATAAAATATTTACAAATCCTTTAGGCTTGAAAGAAAGCAAAAGAAAGGCTTCCAGATAAAGATGGTAAACAGAACACATGAATCTTTTCTCTGCCTCCCCAATCCAACTAAAACAATGGTAAAGGGAAGGTCCTTAAAAGAGACAAGCCCACAAAGACAGCGAAAACAAGAGAGAGGATAACAGCAACAAAATATTGGCAGCATGGGAAATGACAAAACAGATCTGAGAAAATGAAATTTGAAGCCAGGAGTAAAAAGAGCCAAGAAGTAACCCGGCTTACATGGCAAAACTCCCCCAAAGGTGAGGTGTCTTCAGAAGGAGGGATGAGGGCTAAAATGGGGAGTGGTTTAAAAACGCTTAAGAAGTAACACATATCCAGATTCATAGGATACCCAGATCTCTAACTCCACCCAGTAACAAATACAAAGACTTATTCTCCAGAAAAGGATAAAAGAACCTCTGAGCTGGACTGCACAGGCACAGATGAGGGGTGAGCCCACCACAATGAAAACAGGATTATGTGAGCAAGTGAGCACAGTCACACAGGATGAGTCACCACCCAAGTCTTCTGCCTCTCAGATTCCAGAATGGAAGGAGCCAGGCCTTCACACTCCAGAGAGTCAGGAAACTGGGGCATTCTTCACAAAATGTGACCGTCCCAGAGGAAAAACCAAATGATCCTGACTACCCATCGGAAGTTTCTGCTAGATCATCCTATAGTGAAAACTTTCAAAGGAGATCAAGCCCCACCACCCACATGCTCAAACTTCCAATGAGATGTTTAGTCCTCCATTCTTAAATATGAACTGACAACTGAGATCAGCAAAGCCATCAAGGCAATAGGCGTAACATGAACAATGGAAAACAAAGAGAAGTATAAAGATATTCAAGAGTGGTGGAGGAAAAAGGTATTCGAAATAAATAATGTGAAACAAAGTTGAAGGAATCTCCCAGAAAGTAGAGTAAAAAGCAGAAATGAGCAACTTAAAAAGACAAAATTAGGAACCAACATCCAGAATTCGATATCCAAAAACAATAAATTCCATAAAGGTAAAACTGGGAACTTACAGAAAATTACCACCGTATAATTCAAGAAAATTTCACAGAATGGTGTAGGAATATGGTTGTCAGCCACTGAGTATCTGGCACAATGAACTAAGACAGACACGTGGCCATGAAATTTTCAAATAATGAAAACTCTACAAACTTCCATCACTTTGTGGTCATTTCCACAGCTATATACTTATGATCTGTGGATTTTTCTGTGTTATATTTCAATTTTTAAAAAGGGCATAAAATAAAAAATATACCAAAAACTAAAAGACTTCTGTAATGACTATAAAAAATAAAAGATTAGTATTAAGAAAATAAAAAGAATTCCTACAGAAAAGGTAAGAAAGATAAATTATTCCAAATATGCCAATTTGGAATAAATGAATACGCAATTCACAAGGAACATGAATGACGACTAAAATATGAAAATAAAAGTCCAATGACCTTCAGTATTTCATAGCCCTCAGATTAGCAAAAATTAACAACTGTTAACTGAGTCAGAAATTAACAACTGTTTCTAAGGCTGGCAAGCAATTGGAACTTGAATTCATTGCTATAATTAATGCAATCTCTACAACTGCTTTCAAGAGTAACTCAGGTATCTAATAAAGTGGCAGATGTGTATACCTAATGAATGACCTACCATTTTTGCTCAAGCCATACACCCTAGAGAAGCTCTCACTTGTGTGGTACAAGAAAATATGTGCAACAATTTCACTGCAGCCTATCTGTAGTAGCAAACACCTGGAAAAATCCTGATGTCCACCAATACGAGAAAGAATAAACTGTGGAAGAATAAATTGTGGGATAACACGAAATTTCAATGACAGCCACAATTAACATATATAAATCTCAAAAATGTTGACTGTTATGAGAGGAAAAGCAAATTACAGGATACACAAGTGTGCCAATTACAGTTTTAAGACAAGGAAATCAATCCTCTGTATTGTTTATATGTGGGAGGCCAGGCAGCACAATGGTTATGGACCCAACCTCTCATGCCAAACTGCCTGGGTCAAAACTGTGTTCTATGTCTTAGCTGTGTGACATAGGGCAAATCACTTAACTCTCTTCACCTTATTTTTAAATATGCAAAATGGAAACAATAGCCTACCTCACAGGATTGTTGTGGAAAAAATATACATAAAGCACATAAACATTAACTAGCTATTAATGTGAGCTACTATCATCTTTACAGACATAAGTAGTAAAACTCTCGAACCACACGTTAAATATAAAAATTGAATTTGGAATCATAGTTACATCTCAGAGGTAAGAAAGAGAGAAAAGGCCCAGCGCAGTGGCTCACACCTGTAATCCCAGCACTTTGGGAGGCCAAGGCGGGCAGATCATGAGGTCAGGAGTTCGAGATCAGCCTGACCAACATGGTGAAACCCCATCTCTACTAAAAATGCAAAAGTTAGCCGGGCGTGGTGGTGCGCGCCTGTAATCCCAGCTATTCAGGAGGCTGAGGCAGGAGAATTCCTTGAACCCAGGAGACAGGCTGCAGTGAGCCAAGATCACACCACTGCACTCCAGCCTGGGCGACACAGCAAGACTCTGTCTCCAAAAAAAAAAAAAAGAGAGGAAAAATAGCATAGGTTGAGAGGGAGGTACACCAAGGGATTCAGCTTTATATTCTGAGTCTTAAAGAATTCAGATTTGACAAAACTTCATGGTATATTTATCAATGCCTATTATATCCCTGAAATTTCTCTGCATCTTTTAAAGATTTCATAATATAAAAACAAGATTAAATGAGTCATTTTTAAGAGCATTTTTTAAATGTCATGGCAGAACATTAGATATCATTTTCTCTTATAAACACTCGGATAAGAAAGACTAGGAAACAGATCAGTTAGCTGACTATGTAATTATTCATTTATTCAATTTACTCACTTAATGATATACTACTAGCATCTAAATATACTTTATATAAAACATAATACTTGTCCTCAGAGAGCTCACAGGCTAAAAAGATACTTAATAGAGATAAAAGTGAAAGAAAACATTATCTATATATATGTGTGTATAGGTTTTAGATAACTCAGAAGAAGAAGTCAAAGAGAGGTTACAGGACAGGGTCAACAGGGTCCTTTGCTGCCACAGGACAGAAGTATTTTCAAATTTGGAAGAAAGCAGCTTTTTCTTTCGGCCTGAATGGGCTGTTTGATTAACAGATTTGTGGAAGTATGGGGAGGAGAAACCACAGAGGTGGGGAAGGGATGGTGGCACAGTGAAATCTATACCTGCAGCTCCAGCCAGGGGCAAAGGAGCCTTGAGGACACACTGGCCTGTATCCAATCCTGTGCAAGACCTGGTCCATGCACTCGCTCCCCATTGCCTTGCCCTCCCCTCTTCTCCTGTTACCTTTTATTCTTCCTTCAGAACTCAACTCAAACATCACTTCCTTACACAAGCCCTTCTGGCATCCCCTGACTAGGTCAAATTCCCTTCTCATAGCATCTCCACAGTATGCACTCTCTCTCCTCCAGAGGCCTGTCTGTGACAGGTGCACCAACATGATTTGTGTAGTTATCTAACTCCCCTACTCAAATGTAGTTTACAATGACAGAAATGGTTATCTATTCAACATGGTAACTCTGGGGGCTGGAACACAGAAAACATTCAATAAATATTTGCTCAGTGAACACTTCTCTTTCCCAAATGCCTCTAAGAGCCCTTGGAGCCTCTCTTAACTAGGAGCACAAGACATGAAATCCACTCCTTAAACCTCCCCTCAATAAAAGACAAGAAAATCTCTTCCTGCCAGCCTGCTGAAGATGAAGAGCACATGGTCTTCAGATATTGTAAGCAATGTGTTTCCAAAGTAATGTACTATTGCTCAGCTCAACTGAAGCTCTGGCTGGACCTATAAAAGGCAGAGCCACAGCAAGCACTGTGGCTGCAGACACTGGTATCCCCCAATTTCAAGACTTACTATGCTGAATGTCTCCTGGTCCAGATCATCATCCTCATCCTCTCCAATGGGGACAGGTTCACTTCCTGCTGTAATATGGACAGGACCCTGAGATCGCTTTGATTTACTCGAAGATTTGGCATCACCACTTTTAGGCTTTTAAAAAAGAGTTACAAGGAGTCATTGTCATTTGTGCAATCCTACCATGGAATTTGGATTTCTTACCTACGTTGTGTTATTACAATGGGTAAATATGATGGTCTCAGTTTATTTTTTAAAAAGTAAAATAAAATCCTGAAACATCATGAAGACAAACCTATCTGATTAGCAGCTTACACATTATTCCCATTTCTGTCTCTAAATGTACCCAATTACAACTTCAATTTCATCAGTGCTATTTTTGGGCTTCTACTCCTTTATCCATAAAATGCACAGAAATGTCATCAAGAGGTTAAGATCGTAAATTGGCAGAACTCTTCTAGCGTATCATGTAGCAACTTTTATTAACAGCATACCTTTTGATTTAGGAATCTGCTGCATTACTAAATTATTATAAATGAAATCTATATAAATCTCAATTATATTGAAGGAAACGTTGCAGAAGGATATATAAAATGACTTCATGTACTTTTTTTTTCTTTTTTTGAGACAGATTCCTGCTCTGTCATCCAGGCTATAGTGTAGTGTCATGATCTCAGTTCACTGCAACTCCACCTCCTGGGTTCAAGAGATTCTTCTGCCTCAGCCTCCCAAGTAGCTCAGATTACAGGCACACGCCACCACACCCAGCTAATTTTTGTATTTTTAGTAGAGACAGGGTTTCACCATGTTGTCCAGGCTGGTCTCGACCTCCTGACCCTGTGATCCACCCACCTGGGCCTCCCAAAGTGCTGGGATTACAGGTGTGAGCCACTGCGCTTGGGTTGACTTCATGTACATTTTTAAGCATACAGCATGCTTTGTTTATAGTTATATGGACATGCACTATAATATGTACTACAAATATAAATACATGAATAGGAAGGTTTCAAACCCACTTCACAGTAGTGGTTATGGGGAGAACAGAGGAAGAGTAATAAAATCAGGGAAAAGGAATGGGGGCAGCTTCAACTGTACCAGTCATATGTTCATGAAATACAAAAGGTATCAGCCTCTCCCCCTGCCTGGCCCCGCCAAAAAAAAGAAAAAAGCCACTTCAAGTAAACACGAAAAAATGTTAATAACAGTTGTGATAGCTGGAGAGTGGATAAACAGATGTTTGCTAAAATTGTTCTTTGTGTTTTTATTTTTTTAATATTTTACTTTAAGAAAAAGAATGTGTTTCTGTGGGAGCACAACTGCAGGTTATTTGTCACAATATGGTCTATTAACATCAAAAATTAGAAAGTATTTCAAAATGGGAAATTCAAATTGCTTCTAACATGTGACACCCAAACAGAATCCTCCCCAACTATTAAAAATGTTTTTGTTTGGTTTGTTTTTTTTTTTTGAGACAAGGTCTTGCTCTATTGCCCAGCCTGGAGTCAAATGTGACAGAACCATAGCTCAATACAGCCTCGAGCTTCTGAGCCTAAGCAATCCTCTCACCTCTGCCTTCCAAGTAACTGGGCCCACAGGCACGTGCCACAATGCCCAGCTAGATTTTCTTGTTTTTATTTTGTAGAGACGAGGTCTCCCTAAGTTGCCAAGGGTGTAAAAATGATTTTAACATTTATTCACTTGGAAAGTTGTGATACACTGCTAAGTGAGGAGAAAAGACTACCCAAACAGTCTAATCTGATTTTTATCTTTGTTTTTAAATATGTTTATTTTATATTTAATAATATAAAATTTCAAAGTACTTATCAAGAAATCTGTATTAGAGTTATCACTGGATATTAGAATTATAGCAGTTGTTTCTGTTTTGGCAATGATTTTACTGTGTTCAGATGTCAGCAAGTATACACTGCAACACTGTACCAAATTATTGGGTTTAGAATGAACTTCATAAAACCCCTAATGTAAAGGTTATAATAGCAAGGCTTTTCATCCATTTACATTCCAATAACTCTGGCTAATATTTGTTTTTGACTCAAACTCTTCTTCAAATTCAGCTGTGGACTGTGCTTCTCTAATATGAATCTGAGAACATATTTCGTATTTACACGTAAATGAAGATTTCTCTCACCTGTCCTATCTCATTCAAACATTTCCCCCTGAAATATGTAATAAAAGACCAAGTAAAGGCCTTCTTTTTTAAAAAACACCCCAAACTTGCAGGTTCCCCTCTCTCTGCAAGGACAGGTGCAGGTATTCCATCAACAGCCGCACCTATGCTTCTTAAACATACCCATAAAAAGACAATTATTGCAGGGCCCTCAAATCTCACGCTACTTCTAAATCCAAACGGGGAATTGCAAAGGCTGTGGGTATCTCCATGAACAGAAGGGCACCATTACCTTTTCCTTCTTGTCTTTTGACTTCTTTCTTTCCTTGTCCCCTTCTTTGTCTTTCCTAGAACTCATTTGCTTCTCCTTGTTCTCCTTGTTCTCTTTCTTCTTCTGTTTTTTTTTCATTGGACTTTTTTCCAAGCCATCATCCTAGGAAACAAAACAGGGCTCTGAATTTTTATCACAAATTTTATATCTACTTATGTACTTTCTGGAAAAAGAAGCATTGCCCCCAGTGGTTCATCATTGTCTATACTTAGAAGCTTGTCTTCAAGCAAATAGCCTCAAGGCACTCAGAAAAGTCTAAACTTTCCAGTAACAACCAGTTAAAACTGTAGAGGTGGAAGCTCTCTACTGATATCCTCTCATTTAATTCTCAGAGCAACCCTTCAACATGAGTTTTATCATTCTCATTTCACGGATGGAAACTGAGTACCAAAGAGATTATATACCTGTACACAGTCAGCTAATAACTGATCAGGTTGCTCATATTTAAATTTATGTATGTACTGGCCAGGCACATTGGCTCATGCTTATAATTCTAGTACTCTGGGAGGCTGAGGCAGACCTATCACCTGAGGTCAGGAGTTTGAGACCAGCCTGGCCAACATGGTGAAATCCTGTCTCTTTTAAAAATACAAAAATTATTTTAGGTAGGAGAATCGCTTGAACCCAGGAGGTGGAGGCTGCTGTGGGCCCAGATCGCGCCACTGCACTCTACCTTAGGTGACAAAGTAAGACTGCATCTCAAAAAAAAACTAGTAATAAATAAATTTATGTATGTATGACTCAAATCCATGCTAGTTCCTGTACCCACTGCTGATCCTCTTGGAGCTAATATCCAGGTACAATTACACTTTCAGAAATTCCATAAAGTTGTCACTGAAATAGCACACTAAATGATACCAACTTACTATTCACTTTACTTAGACCAGAGGTTACAAACTGGCAAGCCAAACCTGACCCACGGGAGTTTTGTTAACAGAATTCCATAGCAGTTGTCCCCTTTACATTAGGCATGAGCTCTCTGGTAAACCACAGTCCTGACCACTCCCCCTCATTCCCAAGAATGAGGCTACGTGTCAATCACCATTTATCATTAAAACTTTAGGCTGGGAGCAGTGGCTCACTCTTGTAATCCCAGCACTTTGGGAGGCCAAGGCGGGCAGATCACCTAAGGTCAGGAGTTTGAGACCAGCCTGGCCAACATGGTGAAACCCTGTCTCTACTTAAAATACAAAAATTAGCCAGGCGTGCTGGCAGGTGCCTGTAATCCCAGCTACTCAGGAGGCTGAGGTAGGAGAATTGCTTGAACCTGGGAGGCGGAGATTGCAGTGAGCCAAGATTGTGCCACTGCACTCCAGCCTGTGGTACAAGAGTGAGACTTTGTCTCAAAAAGAAAAAAAAAAAAGCAACAAAATCTTTCAGAGTCCCCTTCATTTACTTCCATTATATATGAATTTGCAGCTGCTGACTCAAACTATATTCCTCTCTGACAGATTAAGCAAAGACTTAAATATTCTATTTCCATTTAATCCACTCATAAACCAAACACACTTCAGATGATTTTATTCTAGCTGGCACAATAAGTACAGCTAAAATAAATAAATAACCCGCAACTCTAACCCCACTTCATACTTTCACTTCTCCCTCTTCTGATGGATTATCTGAATGCCTAGGAGATGAAAGCTCAATTCCATGCTCCTCTTTCAGCCTGGGCACTTTGTTTTCCTTCTTTACCCGAGGCTTCCGCTTCTTTAATTTGGCCTGGAAAAGGAGAGAAAATGATGATTAAAGTACAAATCAAGACTCTCGAAAGCATAACCAAACAACATGATGACTCTTTATGGCAGTAGCAGACATATAATTCAAACAAGAAAATTCCAAGGAAATCAAGAGTGCAACTCATTTTACCTGACAAGACCAAACCAAAACAAATAAAAAAACCTATAGGCCTTATACATAGCCTATACCACATTAAAATATCCATGTTCCTTTTTTTTTTTTTTCCTCCCCGAGATGGAGACTTGCTCTGTCACCCAGGCTGGAGTGTAGGGTTGCCATCTTGCCTCACTGCAACCTCCACCTCCCAGGTTCAAATGATTCTCCCACCTCAGCCTCTCGAGTAGCTAAGTGGAACTACAAGCATGTGCCACCACAAATGGCTAACTTTTAGTGTGTCTTTAGTAAAAACAGGGTTTTGCCATGTTGGTCAGACAGGTCTCAAACTCCTGACTTCAGGTGATCCACCCACCTCAGCCTCCCAAAGTGCTGGGATTACAGGTGTGAGTCACCTCACCAGCCAAAATATCCATACTCCTTAAACCTACTGATTCCATATTTTTGGAATCCATCCTAAAGATAATTTTTTTTTTTTTTTTTTTGTGAGACAGAGTCTTGCTCTGTCACCCAGGTTGGAGTGCCGTGGCGCAATCTCAGCTCACTGAAAGCTCTGCCTCTCGGGTTCACGCCATTCTCCTGCCACAGCCTCCCGAGTAGCTGGGACCACAGGTGCCCACCACCACACCCGGTTAATTTTTTGTATTTTCAGTAGAGACGGGGTTCCACCATGTTAGCCAGGATGGTCTCGATCTCCTGACCTACCGATCTGCCCGCCGCGGCCTCCCAAAGTGCTGGGATTATAGGCATGAGCCACCGTGCCCGGCCAAGATATAATTTTTTTTAAAAAAGGAAAATCACTCTGTGTACAAAGATACAAATAAAGATAATATATTAAAGACATAATAGTAACATTAAAAAACCAGAAAGCAAGTTACATAAAATAAGGAAAAGATTAAAATACTGTTTATCTGCCTAATGAGACATGATCTGTAACATGATCTAATCTGCCTTTCTAGAGCCTAACACATAATATATTGCATACTCAACGTATTACATGAAGAATGAGACTTATGATCCTTTTGCTTGAAAAAAATGAGGTGTGGTATTATGGGTTTTTTTCCCTAAAATTTGCTTTGCTTATAATAATACAGGGAAATTAATATAAATGACATAGCTGCAAGAGAACTTAAAGAACATGCACACATGAGCTGCTAGTACAGGGTGTAATTTGTATTTCTTAGCTGGGATTCCATCTTTCTGGGCCTGAACTGAAATTATAAATTGGGGAAATAAAAGGAGATAAAGCTCAGTTGAATTCACTGAGAATTTAGCTAGTATTTCACATTGCAACTAAGGTCTAGTTTCAGAATTAATTGTGCATTCCAACTGTCAATTTTACTCTGGGATCCATTATTACAAGTACCACAGAGATAGATATAAGAACAGGCAAACCCATAGGTATTCAATGCAGTCTGTTCCAAAATTGAGAAAGTAGAATAAAGAAACAGTAACAATATGTGTGGAACAGTGACACTGGGGAGCAAAGAGGATTAATTTGAAGCAACATTTCAGAAGGATGGGTTTGTAAGAAAGCTGCCAAGATGTAGTGGTCTTAAATGAATTTTTTTTTTTTTTTTTTGAGATGGAGTCTTGCTCTATTGCCTGGGCTGGAGTGCAATGGCCTGATCTCGGCTCACTGCAAGCTCCACCTCCCAGGTTCACACCATTCTCCTGCCTCAGCCTCCTAAGTAGCTGGGATTACAGGTGCACGCCACCACACCCGGCTAATTTTTTTGTATTTTTAGTAGAGATGGGGTTTCACCATGTTAGCCTGGATGGTCTCGATCTCCTGACCTCGTGATCTGCCCACCTCAGCCTCCCAAAGTGCTAGGATTACAGGTATGGGCCACCACACCAGGCCTAAATGAATATTTCTATTACTACCAACCAAACCATCATTACTGGAAACTCAAAAACAACATCTGCCCGTGAGAAGGTGACGTACTGTGCAGTGCCCAGAAAGGGCCCCTGTCTTCCTACTTAATTCTGCAGGGTGGGAGCCTCAGGATCCTGAAAAACACCCAGCTGGCAGTGTACTCACCTCTTCCCCGCCTGTCACAGTCCCCTTCTTCTCCAGACCCTTTCTAAGCAGCTTCAACAAGTAATCCGCTCGGGTCTGTAGCTGCTTCCCCTGAGGCTTTTTATCTGTCTCCACCGGCAGAATCTTCAACAAGAAAGGAAGAGAAGCACCCGCCACCACCCACATCCTGGTTAGTGGATCAGGATAAACAGAGACAACAAACACTGAGCACAGTCCTTTCCCTCCCCAACCACCCAAAATATAGATTAAAGCCTCAGATCCTATCTCATGTCCATGGCTCCCAGTCACTGAAAATCCCTCACGAGCCGTTCTCATTTTACAAAATGGGATGGAGAAATCCAGCTCTCCCAATGGCTCCTACCTGTGCTGTTAACAGGGTAGAACAACTCAGGTAGGAGGGGCTTGTGGCTTCATCTGCTAGAGCATCCCAGCCGTCGTGGATTTCCTCCTTCCAGGAGCAGGGAATCCCTGGAGCTAGGTTAAAGCTTCGTTTTAGATTGAAAATGCTTCCTAGAGCATTGCCGGAGAGCACTGAGCTACGCCAGGACATGATCTCTTCCTTGCTACAACAATTGGGCCTCTTGCCAGACTGAATCTGGTCTCAGTGCTCAAGGCAGGGTGCTGTCACCCTCCTAAAACCCAGATGGGATGAGCACTGTTAAACGTGCCAGGAGCACAACATGGAGCAAATCCTACCAAAATTTGAGCCAGTCAGCCTTCCCTGCTTAAAGCTCCAACCATGGCCTTGCTACTTGCAACAGATAGGGTGGGAGGCTTGATTTTGTGGGAGAAGAACAGCCAACGTTTAATTCCATTACAAAGAATACCTAGGCGACATTCAATCATTATGTGAGGAACTGAAATATGGTTGTTTCTAAGGTACTTTTAAACAAAAGGGCCAATAACTAAGGCCAAGGAATGCTTTTATCATTAACAAACTTACCTGGGTATTTATTGTAATGAAATCTGACCTATAATTAAATACCAGAATTTTAAGATTTCTCCTGTGGTTTCCCCAAAATTTCACCTGATTACTGTCTTTTCCCTTTATCTCCATCTGTGAGACAGTGCCACAGACCACTAAAGATGGAGGTATTTCCAAGGAGAATGACTGTACTAATTTCTAATTTGATGCCCCCTCGAAAATAGTTAGAAATAAGTAATCAATATAAAAATATTACACAACAAATCTTCTAGAAATCTCTAGCATGGTAGGGTTACTTACTTTGTCAGTTAATTTAAGCTCTGGGTCTGTTTTAATTAACTCCCAGTTTCCATAGCCATGTTCATAAATTCCCAGCAACAGGCGAGAATCATCTTCCACCCCCCACTCTACATCAAAATGTGCAGCTTTGACACGACAGGTTAAGCAGTATCTAAAGAAAGTTTAAAAACAGGAAGACATTAGAAGAGGGGCCTTTTTGGCATGTTAAAGAGGAGATAGTAAAAACACTATGTAACTACACAAAGTCTAACTTCAAATCTATTTTCTTATGGTACAACCACCTAAGAATGTACACAAAATATACTCACTTTTTTTTTTCTTCAGGGTCCACAGGGATAGATTTATGCAGCATCTCAAACTCCTCTTCATGTTGGATAATGGATTTCACATTAACCTGAACTCCAGATATCTTGATTGTTGGACCTCTCCTTTTCCCTGGTCCTTTTCCTGAAGAATACCAATTTCACATTAGTTAAATGAAAATCTGCTTAAGTTCCACAGAAAACACGTGTCAACGAACCCTGACCTCTTAGTCTCTCTCAATATATCTCTGGCTTGTTATTTTGAAGATATAATCTATAATACAAAGTTTTTTCTCAATTAATGTCTGTAAAATAACCTTCGAACATTCAGTTTTTTAAGATTTGGAATTTTTTTAATTCACTGATGTTTATAGTTATATTTTAATCTTCCAGTTTGTTTCATACTACTTTGTTTCTAAATTAACAAAAATAGATTCTGAGGGTATAACATTAGTGCTGAAGGTTTCTCTTTTTGTTTTCTTACCCATCCCACTAGCGGAGGTCAAAAAACTCTCAAGTATTTTAAACATGAACTTGATCTTCACAACACTATTACTGAAAAAACATGAGCTTAAGTTCATATCTAACACATGTGAAATGATGAACAAGTGGTGGCTTAATAAAATTACGGTAGGCTGGGCGCGGTGGCTCAAGCCTGTAATCCTAGCACTTTGGGAGGCCGAGACGGGCGGATCACGAGGTCAGGAGATCAAGACCATCCTGGCTAACACAGACAGTGAAATCCCGTCTCTACTGAAAAATACAAAAAACTAGCCGGGCGAGGTGGCGGACGCCTATAGTCCCAGCTACTCGGGAGGCCGAGGCAGGAGAACGGTGTAAACCCAGCAGGCGGAGCTTGCAGTGAGCTGAGATCTGGCCACTGCACTCCAGCCTGGGCAACACAGCAAGACTCCGTCTCAAAAAAAAAAAAAAAAGAAAATTACACTAACCCGGCCAGGCACGGTGGCTCACACCTGTAATCCCAGCACTTTGGAAGACCAAGGCAGATGGATCATGAGGTCAGGAGATCGAGACATACTGGCTAACACAGTGAAACCCCTTCTCTACTAAAAATACAAAAAATTATCCGGGCATGGTAGTGGGCGCCTGTAGTCCCAGCTCTTTGGGAGGCTGAGGCAGGAGAATGGCATGAACCCAGGGGCGGAGCTTGCAGTGAGCCAAGATTGTGTCACTGCACTCCAACCTGGGCGACAGAGCGAGACTCTGTCCCAAAAAAAAATAAAAAGAAAAAGAAAGTTACCCTCACCCAAATTTCAAATTAAAATGATCACGGAAGTAAAAACAAAACCCCCATCAAATAGTCCAAGTTGAAATCCATGAGATAATGCTATCTGTTTATGAGAGGAAAACTCCTTTCAATAGAAAATGGGCAGAACATATGAACAGACACTTTATAGAACAAAATGCAAGTGACCCTTAGAGATGTACAATGTTGTTCATTAAAAGAAAAATGAAATACCATTTCTCACCTATCAAAGTGGCAAAACTCCAAACTTAAACTTTAACAATATATTCTGTTTGTGAGGCTTGTAAACAGGTACCAACAAATATTACTGGTGACCATGTAAATGGCACCAGACTTATGCAGAAGGATTTGGGAATATCGAAGCGAAGTATATATGCATTTTCCCAGGACCCAGCAATCCCACTTCTAGAAATTTATCCCAAAGATATGTTGGCAGAGATACGAAATGGTATATTCATTAAATCATTATTCATTGTGGCTTTCTTTATAATAACAAAAGACCAAGAACAACCCAAATATTAAATACTAGAGGAGAAGTGTGAATTGACATCTACCTACATGGTAGAATACTTGCAACTGTAAAAGGAAAGAGGATGATCTCTACATAATGATATGAATTTATCTCAGTCATGAAAAAAAGCAGGTGCAAAACAGAGTATGTTCTCTTCTGTGTAAGAAGGAAAATATACACACACAAAAGAAACAAAGGAAAGATAAACTTACAACTAATAGAAACAGTAACCTATTATGGAGGAAGAGAAGAAGGCTGGGGAACAAAAAACGAAAACAAGATGCTCCAAATGTACCTTGTTTTATAGTTGTGACTTTGAACCATGTAAATGTTTTTACATAATTTAAAAAATTAAATCGAATCAAAATGAGAAAAGCAATCGCTAAATATTGAAAATAAATGCAAACAAGAGTGTAACTGTATATTAAGTTGGTGGCATAACCACACAGAGAAAAGAATAACTTTGAATAATTTAAAAATATATTTTGATTGTATATTGTTAGTGTGATATATTCTAAGATCAAAAAGAAATGCAAAGAAATTGCACTTTGCATTTAAGCATTTTTTTGTTAACAGTAAGTTTGGTATTGATATTTGGAAACATATGTTTAGGATAAAGCAAATATGTAATTACGTTAACATTTTTAGAAATAAAAATTTCAACCTAAGGGAAAAGAAGTATCAATAATCTTCCATTTGATCTAGAAATGTCAGCCTGGATTCAGAATATGCTGAATACCAGTTTACAGGAAGTACAGGTGTGAGGAAATAAGTTAATACCAAGAAGAAGCAATCAGCCAGATCCAGAATGTGAACATGCACAAAAAAAGAGGGATTTCGGGGAGAAGGGAATGCTGTAAGGAAACAGCTCCACAAGATACTATGAGATAAAAAAAGCAAGCACAGAAAAGTGTGCATGCTGTACTACCATTTAAAAGGGAGAAAACATTATTCATTTCTCAAAAGCATCAAGAAGTAATATGAATACGTTTTTCAGTTTTAAGCCTTGTAGATGTATTACTTATTCAAAACAATTACAAAGAAAACATACTGGATGTTAAACCTAAAGTTTACTTTTGGGTGTATTCTGAATGTTATAAAAGCACATATTCAGATCATTTTGCAAACCATACAAGTTATTTGTCTTTTACAAAAAAGAACGTATCTTAAAATAAGTTTTGACTCTCTTGAAGATATTTTTAAATTATATCAAATTCAATAATAACCTTAAAGAGAAAAAAAGAAAATTTCAAAGCACAAATACTCACTTCTTAATAACAGCTAACACTGCAAGCTAGACACTATGCTAAACAATTTACAAGTATGGAATTATTCAATCATCCAAATCCTTTGAAGTAGATATTGTTACTCTATTTTGCAAATGAGATAGTTGAAGGGATGTAACTTGACCAAAGTCTTGTAACTAGGAAGTAGTAGAACCAAAATTCCAGATAACTGACTGCCTCTTTCTCTGGAGCCTGAACATTTAACCACAGCTCAACAAAGCTGCAGAAGGGTAGCCTTACCTAATAAATGCTGCCCAAAAAAAGGCAGACATGGCACAGATAAACCACAGTCTGGAGAAGTAGAATGATAACAACTTCATTTCTTTTTTTTTTTTCTTTTTTTTTTTTTTTTGAGGCGGAGTCTCGCTCTGTCGCCCAGACTGGAGTGCAGTGGCCAGATCTCAGCTCACTGCAAGCTCCGCCTCCTGGGTTTTGCGCCATTCTCCTGCCTCAGCCTCCCGAGTCGCTGGGACTACAGGCACCCGCCACCTCGCCCGGCTAGTTTTTGTATTTTTAGTAGAGACGGGGTTTCACCATGTTAGCCAGGATGGTCTCGATCTCCTGACCTCGTGATCCGCCCGTCTCGGCCTCCCAAAGTGCTGGGATTACAGGCTTGAGCCACCGCGCCCGGCCACAACTTCATTTCTTTATTTAACTAATTTATTTATATTTTGAGACAGGGTTTTGCTCTGTCACACAGGCTGAAGTGCAGTGGCATGATCTCAACTCACTGCAGCCTCTGCCTCCTGGGCTCAAGTAAACCTCCCACCTCAGCCTCCCATGTAGCTGGGATTACAAGTATGCATCCTACTACTCTCAGCTAATTTTTAAACTTTTTATAGAGACAAGGTCTCACTTATATATTGCCCAGACTGGACTTGAACTCCTGGGCTCAAGTGATCCTCTGGCCTCAGCCTCCCAAAGTGCTGGGATTACAGGCGTGAGCCACTGCACCTGGCCTCCCTCATTTCTTTAAAGTTCACTATGAGGGTGCCCTTACCAAAAACAACTTCAGAGTTCTCTCCTCACAAGCATTCCTATACCTCTTGCTTTTAAAGATATCACACAGGACAGGCAAAATCACTTTCTGGTATCAAAGAGAAAACACATTGCATGTCCAATCCAATGAGAACAAATTCTAGTGGCATGAAAATCTCAATGTAACAAAAATGTTTACAATATTCATCCAATATTTTATTTATTCCAATTAATTTTCTAAATATCCTTTCTGTTTGCCATAACACACAATATATATCCAAAATAATTAACAATGCTTGTGATCTATAACACCTCTTATTTGCAGGAAAAATACAGAGGTGTCCACCAAGCTTTGCCCCTGGGTTTTACATCACTCAAACGAATTTAAACTTTCTACAGCAACATAAAAAGAAACCATTTCATCTTGTTCTTCACTCTACACCTTCTGCAAATCAACTTCATTTGTGAGTAGACCTGTAGGAGCATAGAATATTAAGCTCGCAGAAACGCAGCTCAGAATAAACACCTCAAAGCACTAGGCATGTGTGTTCCTCAAGTCTGTCCTTAAAACGCCCTTTAGCAACAGAAATCCAGTCCATGAGTGCCAGCCTGTGAAGACTCACTAAAGCCAACTTCACTTACCCTCGCTGGCATTTTCTTTCAGCTGCTCTTCATATTCCTGCATTGCTGACACACAACTGTTGTGGATCAGTTCACCCAGGCGCTTCAGATCTGCCACCGACTTATCTACCAGCTCAGCATCACGTGCTATGCACTCCAGCCTGAGAAGGAACAAATATGGGGACATTTCAGCGCCCTGTGCCCACTCTTCTTAAATGTCATGAGATGCCACTAGGCCTCATATAAGCTTCTCCTGCAAAGACACTTTTCTTTGTGTTCCTTTAGTGGTCATTCTAAGGCTCCAACAAGAACCCCTGGACATTGAAGGCTAACACATTCATTTTCCATCATAAAGAATTGTGTCTTGAATATTCCACAAAACAAAACAATTCCAAAAAACAGAGAGGAAAGAAATAAACAACGAAAGCAAACTTTATTAAATAAATAGGCTGTTAGTGGCCGCAGGTGAAGTGCCTGAACACCATTTGTACTAGTTTGCTTCTTTGTATTCACTTCCCTTTCTCCAGCCTACTTTCACCCACTGCAATGTTCCTAGAAGCAGAGTATAGTTACTTCTACTACATGTTTAGTTGATCTCCATGTCATATGAAGCACACAAATATATTAACTATATGTCTAGTTGATCTCCATGTCATATGAAGCACACAAATTTATTAACTATACGTCTAGTTGATCTCCGTGTCATATGAAGCACACAAATTTATTAACAGCTAAAAAACAGGCTGTCAAAAGGTGCCAAGCCCCCTTTTCCACATCCTGTTGGCTTTTACAGTAACTGGCCCAAAGACAGGCAGTCTACCCCTGGGTGGTCAGCAACAGTCCTGGAAAGATGCAACTGACTTTCTTGGCTTTGCTGTGGCTTAATGCTACACATCACTACCTCCTCTCCAAATGGAGAGGACCAAACAAAAATAGACTTGTAATTTTCACCCACTCGAGAAATTTGTCAGAAGAAAGAGAAGGGAGCCCAATATTTCCTTTAAATTAGGGCTTTTTAGATTTTATAGAAAGCAAAGTACCAAGCTATTTGAAATAGAGTCTTCTGTTAAAATCCAACTTCTGAATCATTTTATAAATGCTTATAGAATAGTAACAACAGCTACCATTTTGGAAGTTATTATTGGCAAGGCTATATGAGTCCTTTGCATTTATTCCTCATAAAATCCTGCTAATTAGCAGAAGATTATAAAATCATCAAGAGCCTTTTACCTTTGACATTATTAAATCTAAGAACTAGGACACAAATAACTAAATACATTCTTTTCAACTGGAGTTATATGAACATCTCTCTGGAAATTATTTCACACACTACGGTTTTGAATATACTTGGCTTCATCTCCCTCACAAAGGTGAAAGTCTTTTTATGGACGGCCTGTCTTTACCATCTTTGTCATCCCTCTGCAGAGGGACATGAATCAACAGGCACCCAAGATATAAATGTTTGTAAATGAATGTTTCCAGAAAAAAAAAATGTTCCCGGCATTAGTATTAAATGGAAAAAATTACCAAAAAACAACGTACTATATAATAAAACCAAAAAAGAGGAAGATAAGGGACTATTATACTGAACTTACCGTTCAAGAGGGAGACCAAACTTCTTATAAGCCTTGATGAACCTAAGAATAGGATCGATAAAACATATTAAAAAAACAGAGACTTACTTTAGTTATGTTGATGCTAACATATTCTGTGATGACATATGAGCCATGCACATTGTCAAAAGTAGAGTGGGCTCAATCCTTGCAACTACCGAAAAAATGAATAAATGTTGAATGTCTTTGAAACTAGTCAACTTAAAATAATGACTGCTAAAAATCTATTCAAATTAAAGATCAACTTTATTCTCAGTGACTGTCCATAAACCTGCTTAGATATATGCTAGAGAACTGTGACTTAGCTCTAATATCCTTTTAAGAAGGTACAAGTTTATAGACTTCGTTGTGCCATAAAGGATTCAATCATCAAGACTCAACTGTGATAAACCCTTACATCGTTTTCATCAGCGTATTCAGTTCACCATTGTTACCTTCAATACCATATTTTTCGTTATTAGAAAACAAATAATTTTTTAGCTGTTAAGATTTTTTGACTGTCTCAAATAGTTTTTGGAATAAGGCAAAGTAAAATATGATTTAAAACTTCTTAGGCAAACGATTTTGAAAACTCTACTGACCTCTCCTCCCAAAAATCCAATCTATCTTCCCACAATTCTCTACCCTAAACTATGCTACATACCAACTCATGCCATCATCCCCATTCCTACAGGCTGGTCACCAGTACTTTCCACTAAAAACCAGGACTTCATGACACATCAAGGGCATCATGTAATACGCCAAATTAGTACGATAACTGGGTTATATAACCGTGTAAGGACAGACACTAAGGGAAAAAATGGAAATGAGAAGACATGGCTACAGAATAAAATGGGACTGAATATGACAATAGCTAAAAACAGCATTACAGAAACAGCACAGATACAAGGGTTAGGAAGGTATTATATATAAACATAAAACTGAGGATTACCCCTTAACTCTGCATTTCTCCTTCTTGACAGATACTGAAATATTTTATGTCTAAATAACACTTCAGATATGGCAGACTAACAGTCTGTGAAAATATGCTCCTCCATAAAAGCAATAGGAACGCTGGCATAAAGTGTCACAATCAGTATTGTCACAACTCTGGAAATTAACCAAATGCATGCAGCTATCTAAGAAATTTATTCAAGAAAATGGCTGAGAGCCATCTAAGAAATTTATTCAAGAAAATGGCTCAGCAAGCTTCAGGGCGTTTTTTAACTTACACTATTCCCACCCCGTTAACCCCGGCTGCATGACAGCCTTGAAAACTAACACTTCTGCAGCTACAATAGCTGTGCCAACCAGCAGCACAGCAGCCACTGGAGGGTGAAGAAGAGGCTGGGAATTCTCCAAAAGCCCTATTCCCACAGAATGATTGGACCTGGCTAACAGTACCCTGAGAAGCTCCATTCTCAGGCTTGTCTTTATTGGATTGACCCAGAACTCACTCAGTGTGAATAGCCCTGTCCACAATTCATTGGTCAAAAACAATTACATGCAAAGGTTTAACAGCATGACGGCCTGAGGCAACATTACCAGCTGGAAATAACAAAAGGCTGAACAAAGACAAAAAGAAAAACTGGAAGGAAAGATGTCCATAGGATACTCTGAAAAGCTCTGACACATGTGCTGGTCTGTGTCCATGCAAAGGAAAGATCTCAGAGGGTCCTTCCACACATTCCTGGGACACCCTCTGCGCTTTGGCTTCCTGTCATCATCAGAGTCTTCTGTCTCACTCTCAGAAGCAGAGGATCTCTGGGCCTGCCTCTTAGGCTCGCTGTCAGAGTCACTGTCATTTGTCTGAGCCTGAGAAAGACCTTGAGGAACTGTGCAAGCAGGAAATGAAAGTTAAGGCAGAGTTGTCAACTGCCTTCCAGAGCATTGAAACATGACCCAACACACACACCCAGCCCTTCAACAAAGGCTGATAGACTTACAGGGTCAAAGCATTTACGGAAATCTCTGTTCAATCATTAGCTGACCACTAAGCTAAAGGAGTAGAGACTACACATAACATGACAAGGATCACATAACATGACAAGGAATACAGACTTCAGAGAACTAGTACAGGAAAGTCACTAAACAAGCAAATACAATAGCAGCAGCAAACACAACGTATGGCTGGGAAGGGAGATCTGATTTCTAGAGTTGCCATATGACTTAAAATGTTCAATTTTTTCAAAGAAAAAATTATGGGACATACAGAAAACCAGAAAGTAGGCTGGGCACGGTGGCTCACGCCTGTAATCCCAGCACTTTGGGAGGCCAAGGCGGGTGGATCACCTGAGGTCAGGCGTTCCAGACCAGCCTGGCCAACATGGTGAAACCCTGTTTCTACTAAAAATACAAAAATCAGCCGGACATTGTGGTGGGCACTTGTAATACCAGCTACTCGGGAGGCTGAGGCAGGAGAATCACTTGAACCCAGGAGGCAGAGGTTGCAGTGAGCTAAGATTGTGCCACTGCACTCCAGCCTGGGTGACAGGAGCAAAACTCCATCTCAAAAAAAAAAAAAAAAACCTATGAAGTATACATAGGGAAAAAAGCAGGTAATAGAAACCATCCCTAAGGAAGTCTAGCATGTAGGCTTATCAGACAAGGATGTTAATCAGCTATTATATATCTTTACAAGAGTTAAAAAAAAATGTCTGGAGAATTAAAAAGGACGAAAATGTTATCAATAGAAACAGAAAGGCTGTTTAAAAACAGACACTTTTTAAAGAGTGAAATAGAAATTCTAGAGTTGAAACCTACAATAATGGAAATGAAAAAAAAATCACTGGGGAGGCTCAGCAGCAGATATGAGCCTGAAGAAGAAAAACTGGCAAATCTGAAGATAGGCCAATTGAGACTATCCCACGTGAGAAACAGACAAAAAGAAATTAGACTTTCTTTCAAAAATGAAGATGAAATTAAGATAGTGCCAGCTAAGCCAAAATAGAGAATCCGTTGTTAGCAGACCTGCCTCAAAAGAAAATGCTAAAAGAGAGTCCTTTGGGCAGACATGAAAGGACATAAAATAGTAACTCAAATCACATGAAGAAATAAGAGCACCCATGGAATAATAAAGTAAATATAAAAACAGTATACATGTATTTTTGTTTGTAACTCTTTGCCTTCTATCTGATTTTAAAAGACAACTAACTAGGCTGGGTGTGCATGGCTTACGCTTCTAATCCCAGCCCTTTGGGAGGCCGATGCACAGTGATCACCTGAGGTCAGGAGTTCAAGACCAGCCTGGCCAACATGGTGAAATCCCATCTCTACTAAAAATACAAAAAAATTAGCCAGCGTGGTGGCGGGCGCCAGTAATCTCAGCTACTCGGGAGGCTGAGGCAGGACAGTCACTTGAACCTGGGAAGTGGAGGTTGCAGTGGGCCGAGATTGCACCACTGTACCCCAGCCTGTGTGAGAAGAGCGAAACTCCGTCTCAGAAGAAAAAAAAAAAGAGACAACTAACTATACAAAGTATTAATTATGAAACTGCACTCATGGGTTTACAATGTGTAAAGATGTAATGTGTGACAACAGCACAAATGGGGGTGGTGAGCTATAACTGGAGCAAAGTTTTTATAATGCCATTGAAATTAAATTGACGCTAATTCAAAGTAAATTGTTCTAAGAGTTACTTGTAATCTCTAGGGCAATCACTAAGAAAATAAGTGAAGAAATAGTTTTGTTTCTTTTACAGGTAAATAAAATGGTATGTATTTAACACAAAAGAAAGTAGTAATGGGGAAATAAACAAAAAGGACATGACATATAGAAGACAAATAGCAAAGTGCAGACATAATTCCTACTTTATAATAACTGCATTAAATGTAAATAGACTAAACACTAATAAAAAAGAAGAGATTGGCAGAAAAAATATTTAAAAAAATTTTTAAGATACCATCTTTTTTTTTTTTTTTTTCCTTTTAGACAGAGTTTTGCTCTGTCACCCAGGCTGGAGTGCAGTGGTGCCATCTCAGCTCGCTGCAAACCTCGGCCTCTCGGGTTCAAGCAATTCTCATGCCTCAGCCTCAGCCTCAGCCTCTCAAGTACCTGGGACTGCAGGTGTGTACCACCGTACCTGGCTAATTTTTTGTATTTTTAGTAGAGAGAGGGTTTTGCCATATTGCCCAGGATGGTCTCAAACTCCTAGGTTCCAGTGATCTGCCTGCCTTGGCCTCCTAAAGTGCTGAGATTACAGGTGTGAACCACCATGCCTGGCCAAATATCATTTTTTTAAATTTCAAATACCGAAAAAGAAAGATGGATTGACTATACTATTATCAAACTGAAAACAGGCATTAAAACAAAAATTATTACTACAGACAGAAACACATGTTACAATAATAAAAAGGCCAACCAAGACCTATTGATTATAAAAAGTATATACAATTAATAAGAGTCCGAAAACACATGAAGCAAAAACTGACAGAACTGAAGGAACAAATGGATCATATAAGAGTAACAGAGATGCCAACATCCCATTTTCAATAATGGGAAGAACAACCAGGCTGGGCACAGTGGCTCAGGCCTATAATCCCAAAACACTGGGGGCTGAAGCGGGAGGATACTTGAGGCCAGGAGTCTGAGACCACCCTGGGCAACATAATGAAACCTTGTCTCTACAAAAAAAATTTTAATTAGCCAGACATGGTAGCACATGCCTGTAGTCCTGGCTACCTGGGAGGCTAAGGCAGGAGGATCACTTGAGCCCAGGAGTGTGAGGTTACAGTGAGATACGATCATACTCCAGCCTGTGCAAGAGAGCAAGATTCTGACTCTACCAAAATAACCACAACTACACAGAAAATCAATAAAGAAATTAAAGACCTGAAAAACACTAAGCCAAATACAGCTATAGAACACACTGCTCCATAGCAGAAAACATATTCTTCTCAAAATAATACTGGGAATAGGGAGCAAGAGGAGGTGGGGTGTATGTATGTACACATAAAAGTTTGGCTACAAATTCAAAATTGTTAAGACGATAAGTACAAGAGGGATGTGTTATATGCTATTCTGTCAGTAATTTGAAATATTTCTATTTTTCCATAGTAAATTAAACAAGGAAAGAAGAATAGGTGTGGCCTTTAAGTGAAAAGAAATACCTTACAGTTTCAAATATATGAAACTTAAAGGACTATTTAATATAATTATAATATGGATTAGGCCTTAAAACCATCTTTATACTTTCTATTTTCTTCAGGCTTAAAAAAAAAAAAAGATGGAAACTGGAAAAAAAATAATTTGTAAGCAATAATTTTAGATTTTTTTTTTTGGGAGGACAGAGACATTTGAATCAGATACCAAGAAATGTATAGTAATCTCACATAGAAAGATGTCTAAAACTGATTTTAAATGGGATCAGGGAAAGCAACGTGCTGAACAACATGTTGTACATACTACTTATAAACCAAAGCAAACCACCAGCAAACTGATATCAGTACTAAAACGGGTGGGACTGGGATTGTAGGGGAGGGGAGAGGTAGTGAGGGTAGACGTATTTGTACTATTTTTATTTTTGACATTTTTTTTTTATATACAGATATATAAGTCTGTATATATATGTATGTCAATTATCTTTCCCCCAGCTGAACTTTGTGGAAATGTTCTGAATAACCAGAGAATAAGAGAGAAACAGAGAGATGAACAACAAATAAAAGTGATCTCAACAGAAAGAAACCTTGGAGAAAGAAGAAGAATCCTAAAGATCTGGGACAGGACCCAGCTTCTCTTGCCTTTTTTGTAGTATTAGCCTCTGCCTACCCTGTCACAATGTCCAGGATCCAGTCAACCCAAGACTTACAGTATGTATTTCCAAACAAGCTCAGTGAGACAGAGCCTCCACCAACCTTCGGATCTCTGCATCAGTAAATCCCTCCACGAGGTCCTTCCGCACACTCCTGGGACGCCCTCTGCGCTTTGGCTTCTTGTCATCATCAGAGTCTTCTGTCTCACTCTCAGAAGCAGAGGATCTCTGGGCCTGCCTCTTAGACTCAGTGTCAGAGTCACTGTCATTTGTCTGAGCCTGAGAAAGATTGAGGCAGTCACACTGTAACAAGTGCGAAGTTCAAGTGGTGAAAGGACCAAGAGAAGGCCATCTTAATTCTTTAGTACTCAGAACTTCTCACCATATCAGAAAAGTCAATTTTCCTTTGACAAATAAGGGGACAGAGGTCTTGGAGAAATACCCACTTAGGATAGTCATACTTTCAGAGACATTGAAATACAATGACAAGTGAACTGGATTAAAAATATTTGGATATTTTTACAATATCCCATTATAAAACAGGTTCATGTTTACTTCTTTGGGCAAGTAATTTTACTCTTTGTGCCTTTCTCATTTGAAAAATGAAGACAACAGTAGCTATAACATATGGTTTTTAGTAAGTTAAAGCTCTTAGAAGTGTGCCTAGCACACTGT
Organism: Colobus angolensis palliatus; assembly: GCF_000951035.1. Taxonomy (NCBI): domain Eukaryota; kingdom Metazoa; phylum Chordata; class Mammalia; order Primates; family Cercopithecidae; genus Colobus; species Colobus angolensis. Next base: position 8,996,619 of record NW_012112253.1, read on the forward strand.
AAGGGCTCAATAAATGGTAGCTAGTGTTACCTCATACTGATTTACTGTGACCTTGAACAAATCTGTGTCTATTATCTCCAACAAAATGGGTAACAAAACTTGTTCTACCTATTTCAATGTTGTTACAAAAATCAAATTAGATAGTGTCTGTGATGGAGCTTTGTGAACTCTGAGGTTGGTATGTGTTTCTTATTTATAGTTATATAATCCTTTAGTATTTATAGCAAGTGCTGTGAACTGTTATGGACAAACAGAGGTTTGACTTTCTGAAAGTTGAAGGCAGTGGCAATTAGAGCCAAAGTGTGAGAACTACTGGTTCTAATCTCAAAGGCAAAATGCAAACTTCTGGAAATTTCAGATCCTGTTTATCAGCTTCACAAAGAGCCAATCTGCAAAGACCAAATCCGATGTCTCACGGGTGCGCTCATGAGCTCTGCAGATTTCTCCACTTTCCTTTGTTAAGTTTCCTACAGTATCAACTCTGCTCTTGAAGCCTCTGTGTCAGGGGAACAATGCGAGGCCTCTTGTTTGAATAATCAACACTTCTGTAGCCTTCACAACAAAAGAAGTAATTTCATATCTTTCATCTCACTTGATCACCTTTTTAGTGGAACTCCGAATTCGAGGCAGCATATAAATTTCTTCTAGCTCCTTCTGCCGCTCTTCCTCCTCTACTTTTTTCCTCTGTTCCTCTGGAATGATCTCATCCCAGTCCTTGTGAGGACGCTCTTCCAGCTCTTCTTCATCTTCCATTGTTGCAAAGTTGGCAACCTTAAAACAGACAACCCATTGTCTGACTCACATTTCCCTATTTCTAAACACCATCTGCTAAAACAACAATTTATCCAGTGTTTTTAATCTAAGTAGACACTGTGAATAATAAGACTTTTGTGATATTACATAATCAGATAATCAATTTTCTATTAGTTTTTCCTTATTCCCCCCCAAAATCAACTTGTTAAATCCTCAAGTTCATCATATCATAAATTTTACTGAAAAGCAGGGAAACAGCTACAAAGATAGAAATTGTTTTTATAAGTTTTACTGAATGAACTGTTATAAATCATAAAAATGTCCTAATACTAATGATAAAATTTAGATTTATTTAGATATAAAATGCTTAATACCTAATACTCCATGATGAACCTACAGTTCTATAAGTTGTATAGAGTTCACTTGAAACAATGCATAACTCAAAGCACTCATTATCATCTAGCCAACTGGGTTGCCTTATTCATTTTTATCAAAAATATGAAAGTTAAAGATGTGTGGTGATTTCATATGCTCACAAGTGCACTTTAGTCTTAGGAAATAAAATGAAAACATAAAACGGAAAAAATTCAAATCTGGAAGAATATTCTCTTCATTTCATATCAAATATTATTTAATATCTGATATGTATCTGTACTAAAACAGTATGTGACCCAGAAAGAAAGCCATCTAAGTGTATCCATTTCAAAGAACCAGACGAGGGGTACACAGAAACGTCTACCACCTCTGGACAGCCCCAGGGCAGTGGCAGGTGGCCTCCAGCCTGGCTCCGCATTCTTCTTATTCCTTCCCTCCTGGCCTTTGAGACAGTCATAAGGTGTAAATGAGCTTCTGGAGACTCCATTCCTTAAAGTCATTTGGAGCTGACAGTGAAGTCAAGTTAAGACTCTCACTTTATGACTTTTGGCTAAAATTAACTAAAATTAAGATTGATGTAAATATGCACATATGTTAGTGGTTCATGCAGTAAAGAAATTTAACCTTTCCAAAAGGAACATAGTGGTTAAAGGCCAGACTCTGGCCCTTAACTTAAGATAGTGCTTGAAACACAGTAAGAGTTAACACAAGTGTGGGTTTTTACTGCTGAAGAAAGGAGCAGGAGTCACAGAGGTGGAACTGAACTGAAACAATGCAACGGACTGCATGTTTATATTCTTCCCAAAAGTCATATGATGAAATCCTAACTCCCAGTGTAAGGTTTGTTAGGAGGTCATGAGGGTAGAGCCTTCATAATAGGATTACTACCCTTATAAAAGGGACCCCCAGAGAGCTCTCTAGCTTCTCTCTCTCTACCATGTGAACGTAAGAAAACTCAGCAGTCTGCAACCTGAGAGCCTCCAGCAGAACCTGACCATGTTGGCACCCTGATCTCAAACTTCAAATCTTCAGAACTGTGAGAAATACATTTCTATTGTTTATAAACCACCCAGTCTATGGTACTTTATTGCAAGAGCCCAAACTGACTATGACAAACACTAATAATTCACCTTCACCCTTCTCTACCCCATCCCTCTGCATCCTGACACATTAATCTAGGGTTCTTTGGCCCATTCAACTCCTCCATCCTTGTTCTTCCATTGAAACAACTTCTACCAGTGGCCAGCTTTGGAGGTAATCACACAATATTGCTTCCTTCCAAACACTTCACACAGTTTCCCCTCATTCAATTCAATCCTAATATGCATGCTGCACTTAGCCATCATTGCAATCATCAGGTCTCTCTTGCTTCTCTACCTCCACGCAATCAACCCATGGTCAATCCTTCCTACCATGCTGTCACATGTATCTTGGAAACCTTTGCCATTTTGACTTTCCTGTGCCTTGCAAGCCAATCTCCCACCTTGGGATAGCCAACTGATCCAATTTCTCTGACCTCAAAAGTATTGCTGGTGAAAGTCATATGACCCTGCTGACTGGCTCCACAGCAAAGCTGTATCATCTCAATTCAGCTGACTCCCTATCAAGTTCCTCCCAACAACTCCCTGCCTCATCCATCGCTATCCCAAATCTTTTCCACTTCTCAAGCAAACACCTCACTTACTTTACTAGTCATTAAGAGCATAAATTAAACTCCCACAGCATCTCTTTCCTCCTCTTCCCTGAAGTGTACTTGTCCTTTTTCTTCCCAAGGCCAAGTCTTCCATCTGTGCTTTTGACTGTATTCTTTCCAGTCTCCTCTGTGGCAATGTGCCATCAAATCATTTCTTTCCTGAGAACCTTCAAAATCTCCCTATACTCAAGTTCTTTCCGCAAACTAGAAACATGGTTAACATCTTTCAAAAACCTTGTCTTGCTTCAATCTTCTAGCCATATAATTTAGAGTCCCTGTACTCTTCTAAGCTTTTTAATAACACTGATACTCTGTGCTGCCACCACCTATCATCTGGTGCCCAGCTTCTGTGTTTAGTCCTCATTTCATGTAATTTCCTGTTATATGAGACACCACCGACACCTCTTTCTCTCACCAAACAAACAAAAAACAAACTAAAATCTCACCAAGTCATCAGAGCCTTCTAATTGTCATCTACTCTTTTCCTATCTTTGACCTCTCTTTGGCATCTGATCTATTAACGTGTCTCACAATGCTCCACACGTCCTGGTTCTATACTCTGTCCTGGCTCTCTACCTAGCCCTCTCTTCAGTGATTTCTTTTCCTCCACACACTGACTCTACACAGGATAGCCCACTTCAGCGGTTACCTTCGTGGGGAGGACTGTAGAACCTACATTCACAACATACTTACAATTCAGAGAACGATATTGAGGATATGACTCAATTCAGGTAAAGAGAAAAGCAGAATGCCTAGCACAAAGAAAGTGTTCACAAACATTAGTATCATTAATGAATCAATGCTGAGAACTCTCTCCCACCAAGATCTTCATACCTTGAACTGTGATAGAAGCTCATCTGTTGCACTTGTTGACACTTCATTCTCTCTCGTTTCAGCCAACCGCAAAATTTCATCTATATCCATTTCCTAAAAGAACAAAAGCCAACACAAATAGAATAAAATGGCACCAGAGGAGTTGCCTAGTTGCCTAGAAATTATTAGTATTTACTGAAAATGTTTGATGCAAATAAACCAATTCTCCTTTCTGATAATTCATTTACTTTCAGTTTCAACTCTAAATCCTTTACATCTAATGTCTCAAACTATTATTTATACAAATGACAAGGTGAAATTTCAAAAATTATAACAAACAGAAATGGGAGAAAAAAATCAATCCAAAAAAGTATCCTCAAATGCTTTATTAATTCCTTCCTACTCAATTCAGTAAGAGCTATGAGATTCCTATGAAAGAAAAACACACTGTCCTTCAAGTAATTACTTTTTCTTTAGAAAAGCCTCTAACAGTATCTTCTTACAGAAAATTTAGACTCTCACAGATCATACTTCTCAAAAACATTTCCCTTTCCTCATTGTTAATTACCTGTGGTTCTGATTCCTCCCCTTCCAGTTCTTTGAAGAGATCCTCTGCTCCAAATTTCAAAATAGCTGTCAGCTCTTCTTTATTAAAAGGATTTGAGCTGTGGAAGTAAAATGTAGTTGGGAGAAACATCAAATAACCTCTAAAGCGTTCTACTTCAAAATAACTATCCTTCAGAAAGAGGTCAAGTAACTGTTGAAAATATAAACTCTGCCTCAAGAAAAATGATTTCTCAACCATCTCATTTTCTATCTACAGGATGAGTCTGTGATGGTAACCCTAAACCAGCAGAATAGAAAATTAGTTACAGTCCTACTGGCTCACCTATTGCATGGGTAAGCCAGAAAGGTGACTAGCAATGTTACAGAATGGAGCTCTTTCCTTTGCCCTTTGACTCAGAAAGTTACAATTCACCAAGAATGTTCAATCTTCTCAACTCCGGTCCAAAATAAAAGAGCTAGGCTTTTCTCATCTAGGTTCCTCTTAAACAGAAAACTATCTGAAAACATTCTATTTAGGAAGGGCTAATTTGAATACATCTTTAATATAGCTGCAGCCAGGCGAAATGGCTCATACCTATAATCCCAGCACTTCGAGGGGCTGAGGTGGGCCTATCACTTGAGGTCAAGAGTTCAAGACCAGTCTGGCCAACATGGAAACACCCTGTCTCTACTAGAAAAAAAAAATTAGCTGGGTGTGGTAATGCAAACCTGTAGTCCCAGCTACTCGGGAGGCAGAGGCACAAGAATCACTTCAACCTAGGAGGCAGAGGTTGCAATGAGCCAAGGTCGTGGCAGTGCACTCCAACCTGGGCAACGGAGTGAGACTCCATCCCAAAAACAAACAAAAAACATAGCTGCAACACCGCCACAAAAGACACTTAACAATCTGCTCAAAATGTAAAATTAAATTATTATTTTTTTTATTATTTTGAGACGGAGTCTCACTCTGTTGCCCAGGCTGGAGTGCAGTGGCACGATCTCGGCTCATTACAAGCTCCACTTCCCGGGTTCACGCCATTCTCCTGCCTCAGCCTCCCAAGTAACTGGGACTACAGGCGCCCACCACTATGCCTAGCTAATTAAACTTTATAAGAGATGTAGTTGTGCCTGTTTCCAAAGCCAATTAAAACTTCATTACTTTCTTTTTATACCCTTCTGTTTGCAACAGAAAAAAGGACAACAATCTCCACACAAACATTTTTGCCAATAGTAAAAAAAATAGCTGCCAATCCAATCTGGATTCTCACTGCAGAAAAGTCAAAGGTGACATTATGCTGGGCTGACACCCAACACACAGCTCCACTGCTGTTGCTGTGTCATATGTCACATGTGCAGCCAAAAGCAAAGGCAAGGGAGATGGCAAGAAACAGAGGAAAACACATAAGCAGGGGGGTGATGGGCAAAAAAAGGAACCAAGAAACTCAAATAAAGTGAAAATGCCATCCTATCTGTGGTTCTGGCCTGGCATCTTCCAGGTAATGAAGAGACTAACGTCTGTGGTACAGAATCCTATTATATCTAACGGCGATGTAAAATCAATTTGATTCTGCCTACCTCCCAATCTTTCTGGCACTTACTTGGACCTTCCCGAGTTGTTTTCCAGGATCGTCCGGCCAGTGGTGTCCATGCGCTGAATCACCAGATGATCCAATACCATCTTCTTTTTGGCCCGTTCTATGATCTCCTCCTCCACAGTCCCCTTTGTAACTAAGCGGTAAATATTTACCTGTAGGAAAAGTAACTGTTATGCTTATGCCTGCCCCCTCCCGTCAAAAAACAAAAAAAAAAAAAAGGAGAGAGAGAAAGATTACCTCTGTCAAAAACCAAGAGGGGATAATTTTAACAGAATCAATTCTCTAATCATAAAAGACTGTAAGCCATCCAAGCAGGCAGCTTAAGTAGATGCAGTATTTATACTATGTGTAGCAGGTTACAGTTTTAAATAAAATTGCCTCTAAAGATTTGTCATTATGGCCAGTTCCATCAATAAAAATCATACTTTACTGATGGAAAGTTTCACAAAAACGGTATTTGGCCAAGAATGAAACTTACAAGTTTTCCAATATAGAACAGACTTTAAGATTCACAAACAAAAAGTGTGTGGTTTTCCAAAGTACCTTTAAAGCTAACACTGTCATGTATAATAAAAACAGACCATCCTGAACAATAGGATATTTAACTTTTCCATACTAGAGAAAAGGTTCAGTTCTAAGTCTATTCATCTTATAACTCTCTCAAGATAAACACACAGAAGGTCGCTGACATTGTACTTTTCAAACAGAAAAAGAAAAGTTCCTTAATAGGTTCATCTTGGGCCCAAAGACAACATCTCTGTGCTAGTTAACAAACAGAAATCAATGCTTCAGGGGAAATAAAGGCAAAACAGGGAAAAAGCATTTTGTTAACGCCCTGAAAGGGCTGAACAAGCTCCCTGGCCCCCCACCCTAAAGCAATTTCCAGAAGCCTCTTTATACTGACCTGCTTCTTCTGACCAATTCTATGCGCTCGGGCTTGTGCCTGCAAGTCATTCTGGGGGTTCCAGTCAGAGTCAAAGATGACGACTGTGTCCGCTGAAGCCAAATTGATTCCCAGGCCACCAGCCCTTGTCGAGAGCAGGAAACAGAAGTCCTGTACACAATGCAATATACTACTTTATGCAGTGGCCTTCTCAGAAACAGTTTCACAGTCCAATAAGCCCTTATACCTGGAAACCCCTGCAGGTGTGAAGAAAAGTGAGATATGATGGACAAACTTTATGGAGGCTAAAAGAATGTCAGGGACTTGATGGTAGAATGAATTTTCATTTGATTAAGAGGCAAAGTCAGTGCCATGAACAGGAGTAAAGCAGAATCTAATAAGGCAATGGGAGCGAGAGAATTAGTGTTACCTCCCGGCTACAACTAATATACAAGAAGTTAACAGCAACAATAATAAAAACAGACAAACAATTATCATGGAGATCTTTAACTCCAGGAAGTCACCTGTACAATTATTTTTAGGGAAAAGGTAGATTATGCCATGTAAGTCAATTAGTATAAACAGAGACAATTTATTATATATTTATGTTTGTTAGGCTGGTGAGAAATACAGAAACACCGCACTGAATAGATCATATATGGGAAGTGTTGAGAAGCACAAGATCCTCAATTACCATAAAACATGCCAAAATTATTAAAAAATCAAAACAGGTTTGGCTGGAGAGCGATGTGTGGAACCCCCCAGTAATGACAGTAGAGACTGGGCAGGCACAGCACACCTGCCTGCGTCTGAGTGCTCAGAAAAATATGGGGGCAGGAAAAAAAGAATGAAATATATAAGCCGGGGGGAAAAGGTGAAATATTTCTATTTTCAGGGAATTTAATCATATATGTCAAAAGATGCCTTTGTGGCAGAGAAGTAGCACTGAAAAACTGGTAGTCCTGAGTTCTGTCTTGATAAATGGGTATATTTAGCATACACATAGAGATGCAATGAAAAGGTCTCCATGTTTTAATAGTCACATTCAACAACATTATGCCATAGAAATAAAAATGGAGACAACTGCCTCAAAAGATTTTTAAACAATTCCAATAAAGAAGTGATCAAAAGGTGTGTCCAGGCACATAACCTGCGATTCTTAGGAGAAATATTAAGCACTACATCACACTCAAAAGAGAAGCCTGAAGATAAACAGTGGACAGTTTAAGATGAGATATCTAAAACAAACGAAATTTGGAGTCAAAATGATCATATCAACCAACAATCTGCTATATCACTCTTTAGCAAGGATAATATGGATTATAATATGTTGTTTGCATCTACGATCAAGTCAACAAAGGTTAAAAAATTATAAAACTCAATGCCACTAAGGGTAAGGTGGTTAAATAAATAAATGGTACAAGCCTAAGAAAAATTTAGAAATGAAAAAAAAAATTTGCTTTTTTTGAGACAGGGTCTCATTCTGTCACCCAGGTTGGAGTGCAGTGGGGCAATCCTAGCTCACTGCAGCCTCAAACTCCTGGTCTCAAGGGATCCTCCTGCCTCAGTCTCCTGAATAGCTGGAACTACAAGCACACAACACCATGCACGGCTCATTTTTCATATTTTGTAGAGACAGGGTCTTGCTATGGGCCTAGAAATTAAGTTTTGTAAAATCTTTAATAACATGGAGAATTTTTTTTTTTTGGTAGAGACAAGTCTATCTTGACCAGGCTGGTCTCAAACTCCTGGTCTCAAGTGATCCTCCCCAATCTTGGCCTCCCAAAGTGCTAAGATTACAGGTGTGAGCCACCATGCACCTAGCCGCGAAGTATAATTTTGAAGGGAACAAAACTATATGCAACATGATCCGAATTAGGTAAATATATAAATGGTTCCATTCAGTAGGAAGGGAACTATACCCCCCAAAGACGTGAACAGCAAATTGTGTCTAGAATGAGGGTTTTTGTACAATTATTTTTTTCTTTGTACTCCTTACCATCTTCCCAATATTCTAAGTAAGCATATAATATTTGCCCCATTTAGTTTTTTAAAGGAATTTTTTAAATACTGCAGAAATGGTAGAGAACTTGTGTTCTATACAGCCATTATGGTGAGTGGAAATCAATTGAGAGCTATGCAAAAAGCAACTCTTTTTCCCCTGAGACAGGGAAATATGAAACATTCAACTCATACTATTTTTTAACCTAAGAGTGGAGAACACAAAATCAATTTCAGCCAACGCTGTATGATAAAAATAGCAGACATTTACAGCGCTTACTATGTGCTGGGCAATGTGATCGGTGCTTTATGTTGATTACTAAATTTAATTCTCACAGCAATATTATGAAGTAGGGTATCGGAATCATTGTGATTTTACAGTTGAGGAAACAAGGAGCAAGGAAAGGAGGAATGGGAATTAGTTGATGACTGATGTCTTTAATTATTCCATTCCTCTTATCCTTAGTGAATCAGAGCCTTGGCTCTGAATAGATTAATGCCCAAAGCCCCTCAAGAAATAAATGTTTAGACTACAGAAGTAGCCAGAATACTAGTCTAACTAGGATTTCTATACTCTAAAGGCAGACAGCAGAGCATTCTGAAGTAACAGGAACAGGCATCAAGAGTTTTCAAAGCCCTTCAGAAAGCTAAGTCTGTTCTATCTATTTAAAAAAAAAAAAAAAAAAGTGGCTCAGACTCCAGAAATTAGCATTCTCTGCGAAACACTTCTACTTCAGGTTGTCTCCACTGCTTCTTTTATCTCTACACATTACAGTTTTATTCACATCAAACTCTTCTCTTCCACTTCTCTCAAATCCCATGGCATCTGATGATTTGATATGCACAAACTACAATGTTGTCATACCTTCTATTTCATTCTAAGTAGCTCTTCTATATGTGCCCCCCAAACAAAATACTTCATAATGCCAAATCCAAGCTCGACACTGATTGTAAAATGTTGCTGTTAGCAAGAGCAAGAACATTAAGCCACACTGTATTAGAAGTCCAACAAATTTGAGATATGGCAAATATATTTTTCAGGACTTAGTCAACAAAAGAGTACAGAGATCAGAACCTTCTAATATTAATTCTATCGCCCAACCCTCCCCTACTCCTGCCTTACTGCTCTTCCAGGCCCAAGGATTTGGTATCTGGAAGCTACCAGGAGAACCACTCTGTTGTCAACCCAGAACAGGGGAGATAAATAAGCACATATTTATTTTTCTGGAGTGACAACAAAATATCATATTTTATATGAGAGATTTCTTATTTTCTTCTCAAGGCAAAAGAATTGCACTATAAATTGTTTCTGAAACAGAATACATTAAGCTAGAAAGACTTTCTCCTTGATGCAGAGCCCAAGTTGCTCAAATAACAAAGCCATGCATAGTATACCTCAGACCCATCTGCATTGAAGTGGTCCAGTGCCTGTTTTCGGATTTCTCCCTTGATGGAACCATCCAGACGCTGTAAAAATAAACCACAAGAAAACTGTAAGATAGGAAGATCAGCTACACTCAGAATAGAACAGCAGACTTGGAACCTTTATCACCTGAACACCCACTGAGTAAAAATAACTGGAATGCACTGTCAAAGCGCTATGAAGAAGCTGTGCTTAAGAAGCACACCCTAACTTGACCTGAGCTCTCTAGTTACAGACTCAAGGTTACAAGCTTCTGATTCAAAGGGCTGTCTAGGTTTAGCCAAGGATCAGAAGGGCTGCCAGGACCTAAAAGAAAAAAGATGAAAACCCAACCTGTGCTTGAAGGCTGGGTTTACTTCTGTTTCTGTAGATACTGCGGAGATTAGGAAATAGGACCACCAGTCACTCAATAATAAGCTCCTGGAGAAAAATGATGCTTCTTAGCTAATGTGGCTAAAACTATCACTTAAAGTGTCACGCAAACAAAAAAATTACTTATGCAATAATTTTGTTTGAAAAACATTTTGCTGAATCATTGAAAATGCTAAAATTGATCATACATCCCAGCTCTGCCAAAAATTACACTCTGAAATCATAGTAAAGTGTTCAAGCAGCTAAACTACATGTGAATTCAGGAGAGCCCCTGGCATTTATTAGCATACATAATTCCTTTATTAGAACGTATGTCAGTTCTACATGCAAAACAATGTCACCATAGAGAAACCATTAACACGTAAAATACTAAATAATTATCACCTATATGCTGTATATTTTATAAAGCATTTCTCACTCTTTAAAATCACTTTCACATTTCATTCCCTCACAATCACCACTTGAGATGAACAAAATACTTCATTTTACAGAAGGCAAAACTAACCTGAAAGGTGACTTGGCTGGCAGTGGACTCTGTGGAAGGGCATACATCTGCAGAACTCTGCCCACCAGACCTAACTCAAGTCAACTCACAGGTGAGGAGCCCCTTACTTCTTTCTCACTGACTACTTACTCAGAGCCTTAAACCAAAGATATATTTAATGGGAGATTCAGAGCCTTTACTTGAAATCAGAAAACCTAATGCCCCCTTTTAATATACCCATTAGTAGAGGACATTAATTATCTAAAAGTCACTGACCAAGCTTATCTATTCCGTAGAAAGAAAAACAATGCATTCTTGATTTACTTGGTATCACAGGATTTCCTAGGAATGAAAGCTCCTAGGGATTCGATTCACTGACAGAGACTGACTTTTTGCAATAGACTGTTTCTTGATAACAACCACAGCCTTAAGCTATCTTCTAACACAGCAACTGAAAGACCATATAAGATATTATGGATATAACAATGCCTTTCAGGGTATTTTGAAAGACAATCTGATAGTCTTAAAGGTGGGCCTTCTTAGGAGATAATCACTGGCTCCAAGTTTCTTCAATCCCAGCATAATTATGTGAGTTGGTAGAAGAGTTCATCCTTTCAAAGTTTTAAAAAAATGTAATAAATCTTAAAATCTAAGCACTATAAACATATGCCAAGAGACAAGGTAAATTGCATATATGTCTATACGTCTATAAACAGATCAGAGAATAAGTTTCTACTAGATTATATACACCTAGAAAAATGTTATTATGCGGAAGAAACTTTCTCCCCGTAGGAGGTAACTGTGTGAAGATAATAACTCCAGTTTAAAAACTCCACAGAAAAAAGAGGAAGCCATCATCACTTACTTCAGGGCCTAGCAAGGTTTTAAGCACCAGTGTTCTATTATGTTCCCAGCCTCACAGCCAGGGTCAACTTTTGGGGTGAACATCTGATACTGCCCTCCTTCTAGGATTTGGGCTTCTAGAATTGAGCTCGCACTTATTTCCTCTCTATTTTTACCATACACATGTAATAAGATGCTATCTGACATCCTTTTTTTCCTTGCCCAATCTGACTTTGTCTAATCCTCCCTGCCCACCTTCGAAGAAAGAATGGTCTCCTCATGACCACTTTCATATGGTAGCCTAAAGACATGAAAGTAAAAATTAAGACCCTCCTGGAATCTTAATCTTAATTTTTTTGAAACAAGAAAACTCTTACTTCCTACTTTAACAAGCAAAGCATACAATCCAATGTAGGAAGGTTGGGGAGGGGAGGCGGGGAGAGAGATTGATTCCCCCCACCGCAATTACTGAAATCACCTTACCTGGAAAGGATAATGTTTAATAGTTAGGTATTCAGCCAGGATATCCAACATTCTCACCATCTGAGAGAAGATAAGCACTCGATTCCCCCTTTCTCGAAGTCTTGTCAACAGTTTGTCTAATAAAATCAGCTTCCCACTGCTCCTTATGAGGGACTGAAGATTTAAAAGACATTCCAATAATTACATTGAAACACAAATTTTAATCTTCCCTAATCTCTAAAAATCCATATTTTAAAAACCATCTTAAAGCTTTCTGAAGCCCTTAGCAACCTGGTTGACCAGCAATTCCTGAAATGTTCTTTTTCCCAATATCTGGGATACCATACTTCCCAAATCATTCTTAGTTACCTTTTTTCTCCAGTTTTTAAAGCTTCCTTTGATGCTCCCTCTTAAGTCACCAAGTAGGAAACAAGAGCATTCTGATGAAAAGCACCTAGAGAAACTAAGTGTTTTTCTGAGAAAGTAATTATGAGGAACTACGTACCAAAAGAATCTCCTGTCCATTTTCCCTTTCATTTTCTTCAGGGGGTTTAATCAGATAGCAGTGGTTGCAACATTTTTTCAGTTCCATCACAATATTAAGAAAACCAGACGTGCTGCCTCTTGTTCCTTTGGCAAGAGCCTTGTAATTCCTGGTCAGAATCCACCTGCAAATTAATATGATAATGATACTACTAGATACAAAAAAAAAAGAAACCCAGAAAGTTGTAGGTATCAGAAGAGTATAAGAAAAAGTAGTAGTATCGTGGGGAAAAGAAGAGGCCTAAAAAGGTTTAAGAAGCAAAGAAGAATATTTCCTTTTGTATCTCCTGCCATCTAATCATAATCTTTTACATCTCTAGTCAAAATTAGGAATGTTAAAGATTCTGCTGGATATTTCAACCTCACTGAAGACAGGAATATTAGAAGAAAACAACTCTATATACACACAACACACACATGTGCTTTACACATATATAGACACACACACACATTTTACATATTTACACACACTTTATACATATTTAAGTGTGTGTGTGTACACAAAGGCTGAGAATCCTAAATGTGAAAATCTAAAATGTTCCAAAATGGCACTCAAAACTTCTGAGTGCCAGTATGACACTCAAAAGAAATTCTCATTAGAGCATTTTACAGTTCTGATTTCCAGATTTGGAATGCTCAACTAGTAAGTATAAAGCAAATATTCCAAAATCTGAAATACTTCTGGTCCCCAAGCATTTCTGATAAAAGACTCAACCTGTGTGTGCATGTGTGAAAGGAAAATGACTGTCACTAAAACACTCTTCACTGAAATATAAAAATTGGAAATAAGCTAACATTATGAGGTTAAATAAATTAAAATATACCATAAAATAGAGGCTATATGTCCATTTTAACATTGTAAAAAAGTATTTTATCTGACAAAATATTTATCAGTATGTTTTCTACCCAAATTTGGAGGAGAAATACAGATATATTCATGTATAACCATGTATAATCCTTAACCATAAACTCCAAAATATTAAAAGTACTTTTTTTCCTGAGTGGCGCAATTTCTTTATCCTTCTCTTAGAAATCACACTTTAGAAATCTATCTCAAGGTCTTCACTGCAGAACTATTTATAAAAGTGGGTAAAACAATCTAAATGCCTACCACAAGGAAACTGGTTGAATAAACCACACTGTATATCCTCAATGGAATACTATGCACTGTAAAGGCCTATCTCTACAAGCTACTATGGGGTGCTCTTCAGCAAGCATCATTAGGGAAAAAAGGCAGAGAAACGTGTATATGGTATGCTACCACTTATCTAAGAGAAAGGAGGATATTCAAAGTTAAAATGCATTAACAATTAAAAGTTAAAGGAAGGATAAGCGTTAAAATGTTAAAAAATAATCATTACGGACCAGTTGCAGTGGCTCACACCTGTAATCCCAGCACTCTGGGAGGCCGAGGGGGACAGATCACCTGAGGTTGGGAGTTCGAGACTAGCCTGACCAACATGATGAAACCCCATCTCTACTAAAAATACAAAATTAGCTGGGCGTAGTGGTGCATGCCTGTAATCCCAGCTACTCAGGAGGCTGAGGCAGGAAAATCGCTTGAACCTGGGAGGCAGAGGTTGAGGTGAGCTGAGATCAAGCAATTGTACTCCAGCCTGGTCAATAAGAGCGAAACTCTATCTCAAAAAATAATAATAATTATTACCTATGGGGAAAGATGGACTAGAATGGAGGGAAGAGGGAATGAAGCTACATTTCTTTGAACATACCAGGCTTTGCAGCTTTGCCTTTGGAAATCTACAAATATTATAAATAATTTAAAAACAAAATTAAAGCAATCCCTAAAAATAAAAACTATAATGAAATAAATAAATCTATGTATCCATTAGTGGCCTAAACAGACAGAAGAAAAACTATCTTGAGTACTTTAAAACTCTCCCATTTCTTGTGGTATATAACCTTAAAAAGCAAAAAAAATAAGTAAAAACAAAACCTGTAAAAAGAAAATCCTGTTGCAGTGAGCTGAAATCACGCCACTACACTCCAGCCTGGGTGACAGAGTGAGACTCCGTCTCAAAACAAAAAAGAAAATCTTAACCTGTTTTTACTATTCTTATTATTGGTGGTAATGTTATTAGCTTTGTTGTATGTATAGAATGAATTAGCTAGGTGAAGTTGGGAAGTGAGATTTTTAGTATAGCATAATATCAGTAAGATCAAATAAAATATCTGTGGTACTGTTCATCATGTATTTTTACCATTAAAAACAAATTTCCCAATTCTGTCCACTGAAAAATATCTGTCAATAATGTTTGCTGCAGTTGCAAAGAGCACCTAGGGCCCAGTATGTGGTCTCCAAATACCATTTCCTCATCTTTGCCATAGTCCATAAAACATCAGAAAGAGGCCAGCCTTCTGAGGCTCCTTCAGACTCAACAGCCTTGTACTCCAGGGTACTGCAGGACCCGACAGTCTATGAAGTTACACCAAGAAGCAAGGTTTGGTGGCGACGGGTGCTGCTCTAAAGTGAGAGGTGCGGAAGGGCCTATGCCTGTGGGTAGGGATTGCAGGGAATGCTGGTGGCCCTGAAGTAATTCTGCTTACTTTCTTTGGCTCTCTAGTGCTTTCTGCAATCCTGCATGTTGTGAAGCCTGAAGGCAAGAATATTAGCCAGGACTCTTAAATTGCAAGTGATAAAAACTCAACTAAATCAGTTTAAGCAAACTGGAAGTATCTAGAGTAGGCAGAAAAATCATATGATCAATCAACATCCAAAATAGCATCGACCAACTGACACATTCATGTTGTTACTCAGGTAACACTATTTCCCCTTTTACATTTTACAGTATTAAACTATTTTCAGAAGAAAAACAAAAACAAATATTTCCTAGTAAAAGAGTATGCAGAACTTCTAGGATACATGGCTGACTCTAGTTCTGGGGCAGGAAATGTACAAGATGGATGTGGAACACTTTATCATTCCAGCTAGCAAAGAAACTGTCAACTACTATTACGGTTATGTCAAAAGGACTCCAAAAACTAACTTGAATAAGTTCCCACTAGCTAAAAATGGGACTGTTAGAGCATGAATATGGATAATAACTGCAACAAAATTAACCATCAATAGGTGTAACTGATGAGTTCATAATTATATCAAAGTAAATCTCACTGGTCAAAACCTTTGAAGAAAAGTAGATCTTCTCCTCTGAAAATGGCGAAAATAAAAAAGAATCTTATTCTGCCTTTCCTATATGAGCTGTTCCTCAGCTGACATGGGAAAGTTTCTTTTTATAGAAGTATTCCACCTAATAAACAAGTGAGTGATAAAATTTGAATATCACCCTTTGGACTCTCTAATGAATTAACAGATCTAGGCAATGCTCATCATTAGTCATTAACATCACAAAAAAAGGACATTTATCCTGTGAAAGAACATTCCTCTGCCTCTAAAGTTACACTAAATCTGAGTCTAATCAAGCCTTTACACTTACTTATGAGTATACAAAAAACACAGTTCAAAGGAAAAGTGGTTTTAAAAAAATTTTTTTTTTAATAGAGATGAGGTGTCACTGTATTGCCCAGGCTGGTCTCAAACTCCTGGGCTTAAGCGGTCCTCCTGCCTCAGCCTCCCAAAGTGCTGGGATTATAGGCATGAGCTACCACACCTGGCTGAAAATATTAAAGAATGCCATGGAGCTGGAATCAGCAAAATGCAGACTTTGAGAAAAATCTACAAAACATAAATTCAGTTTCCTGACTCAAAAAATTTATAAGGCAAGGAAAAATAAATTAATTAAAATATACTTAAGAGACATACCAACCAATCAAAATGCATGGAGCTTACATCAATCCCAAAACAAGCAAAATGGCACATGCACAAACCGATATATATAGATATGACAACCAGGAAAATGTTAACACTAGACATTACAAAACTGTTAAGGAATTATTAAAATTTTGAGACATAACAACAGTATTGAAATTTTGCTTAATAACAACAAAACGTTGGGAGGCCGAGGTGGGCAGATCACCTGAGGTCGGGAGTTCAAGACCAGCCTGACCAACATGGAGAAATCCCATCTCTACTAAAAATACAAAAAAAAAAATCAGCTGGGCATGGTGGTGCATCCCTGTAATCCCAGCTACTCGGGAGGCTGAGGCAGGAGAATCACGAGACTCTGTCTCCAAAAAAAAAAAATATATATATATATATAGATATCCTATCTAATAGTTTCACGGTACTGATCTCAATCCCTTTAGGCCTAACCCAAACAAGAACTTACTTATAATACTGTTTCTGAAGGGCTGACATCTCCACCCTGAGAATCTGTTCCACTTTAGCAGGAAGGGATTTCTCCACATCTTTTTTGACTCTCCGGAGAAGGAAAGGCTCTAGCACCTTATGAAGACTCTGGTAGCCATTCTCTCTCCCTTTCCCATGGTCTTCTTCAAAATCTTCCCAAAATTCAAACCTAGGGAAGAAATAGTATAGTGTTATTTGGCCACATTGAGGAAAAGAAGAATGGGGAAAAAAAACTGAAAAAAATGAATCTTTCCCATAAGGAAAGACAAAATTATCAATCACTAGAGCTCTTAAATAGAAGGGAAAAACAAAAAGAGGAAAAGCAAAATGAAATCAACTCCATCAGTCTACACTGGATGATAGCACGTTTCCAATTCTCAGACTGAATTCAGAGTTTATAAAATATTTCAGTATATCATGTAACCAACATCATCTAGAACTACCCAGTAACTACTCAAAGCACATGCTCTCTGGTAAGATGGGGGGTCAGACACAGCCGGTGCCAGTACTGACAATGGACTCAACAGCCTCAAGAGAGTCACCATCATTTCTGAACTCGTAAGTAGTCATTTCTTTTTTTTTTTTTTGAGACAGAGTCTCGCTCTGTTACCCAGGCTGGAGTGCCGGGGCTCAATCTCGGCTCACTGCAACCTCCACCTCCCGCCTCAGCCTCCTGGGTAGCTAGGATTACAGGTGCCACCACCACGCCTGACTAATTTTTGTATTTTTAGTAGAGACAGGGTTTCACCATGTTGGCCAGGCTGGTTTCGAAATCCTGACCTCAAGTGGTCCGCCCGCCTCGGCCTCCCAAAGTGCTAGGATTACAGGTGTGAGCCACCATATCCAGCCATACATTTTATCAGGTATTGTTAAGTGAATCAAAATCAGCCTTAGTAACACCTGGTATGGCCTAAAACAATCATCTACAGGGAAGCAGATAACATGATCTTTTGGGGTAGAGATTTAAAGTTGTCATTAAAGCCTACAGCCTGATAAACCTAAGGTAAACTGTATTTTCTCACACTGCTATGCTTCTAAGCAAATACTCCAAGAACACAAAATAGGTGAGGAATTAAAACTGATAATTTAAAATGCACAATGAAAACTGAACTATCTCTGGCCGGGCACAGTGGCTCACACCTGTAATCCCAGCTCTTTAGGAGGCTGAGGCACGTGGATTACCTGAGGTCAGGAGTTCGAGACCAGCCTGGACAACGTGGTGAAACCCCATCTCTACTAAAAATACAAAAATTAGCTGGGCATGGTGGTGAGTGCATGTAATCCCAGCTACTCGGGAGGCTGAGGCAGGAGAATCACTGGAACCAAGGAGACGAAGGTTGCAGTGAGCCAAGATCATGTCATTGCACTCCAGCCTGGGTGACAGTGAGACTGTCTCAAAAAAAAAAAGAAAAGAAAAGAAAACAAAGAAAGAAAACCGAACTATCTCAATGCTAGAGATGATCCCTCACACACTAAATGTGTGAAGTGACTGGAAATCAGTAGAAGTAGAAATATCACTATATCAGGCTGTTTTCTGAATACCTGAGAGAATTTCAATAAGCTAATTTACCTAACACGTTATAATAAATTAAAACTTTACTAATCTAAAAAATTAAATGTTAAGTTTATTTCCAAGATTTACTTCCTCTGTGTTTTAGGCAACCAATATTTTCACCTGCCTACTGTACTCTTACTATATTAAGGGAGTTAATGAGACACTAGTTCTTGATCTACACATACTGAGGAGACATAAGTATCATTTATTTGTTTATGAATTGTCTATGGCTGCTTTTCCTCTAAACAGAGAGATGAGTGGCTAACAATGATTGTATGGGCTATGAAACAAAAATATTTACCATCAGATTCTTAATTGTTTTTTTTTTTTTTTTTTTTGGCTATAGAATGAAGGGTAAGGAGACCCATAATTTATTCCCGTTTTCTAGGTTTTTTTTGAGAAAGTCTCACTCTTGTTGCCCAGGCTAGAGTGCAGTGGTGCAATCTCGGCTCACTGCAAGCTCCGCCTCCTGGGTTGACGCCATTCTTCTGCCTCAGCCTCCCAAGCAGCTGGGACTATAGGCGCCTGCCACCATGCCCGGCTAATTTTTTGTAATTTTAGTAGAGACAGGCTTTCACTGTGTTAGCCATGATAGTCTCAATCTCCTGACCTCGTGATCTCCCTGCCTCAGCCTCCCAAAATGCTGGGATTACAGGCGTGAGCCACCGGGCCTGGCCTACTATCAGATTCTTTAGAAAATATCTGCTGCCCTGAAAACAATGATTAATTTATAATATTAGATATAGAAAAGGTATAAGGTCATAGTGGTGATGTATAAAGACACCATGTTACATCTAAAGGTTCATATTTTAGATATATCCCTGCTATCAACTTCTGTATTTAATATTTGTCTCTCATAGAACTAGAAAAAATTCTGATCTTTATAACTTTCCAGAACATGGAATTTTAGAAAAATAGGTTACTTTAGTGAGGACCAACAAAGAAGGAAATTAAACCAAAGCAGTGAAAATGCTATACTAAAAGTCACACAGTAAATATGTAAAAGAAAAAGTGCAAAAAAAATTAAGAGATTAGCCTAGATCTCAGCAACAAAAATTTTAAAAATCATCCCAATGCTAAAACACACGATCTCTGAAATACATGCTATCAATCTGAATTGTTTTGTGGGTAAGTCTGAAGCATATATTTGCATATGATGGTCTTTATAAGCCAAATTTTTCAATCTTGTCGTATCTTTTTCTACCCTTAATACCAAGTTCCATGCTTTGCAAACAGTATGTACAAAACGAAGCTATTGATTGATAAGTATTCACAATATGGTTAGTCATCAGGTACTCCCTGTCAGAGCCACCCTGCATGAAAGGCACTTAGGCTCTATACTAAGGAAACAGAATTTCAGTTGGTTAAAAAGAGGACTAACTTTTGGATTTTGAAACAAAAGCCTGTAACATTTGAGTGGGGAAGTTCAAAAGCTATTTGACTAAACCTAATTCTCTCCTTTACAATCGTTTTTCTTCAGTGGATCCTTTCTTCAAAAGCTCTGTAGAGTCCTAAGGTACCTCAGGAACTTCTGCTAAGGATGAGGCAAAATACTTTACAAGACTACATTTACCCACACAGCAAGCTCAGGCAGAAATAAGGGCAAATCTGAACTCCTTAACTAATAGGTTTTCTTTTTATATACACACCTTTGTGAACAACAATTTTTAAACTTTTTTTGAAAATGACAATGCTTTAAATACAAAATTTACAAAGAAAAGATCTCTTTCACAGAAAAAAACTTGCATCTCTAACTCTAACCTATCATTCCATAATTGATTGAACTGGCCAAAGGAAAATTTTGGAAGAGACTCCCTGAATGATAAAGTAATTGAAAAGTTCCTCTCTCCAATTACGAAAGAAGGATATATGACATTTTCCCAAATATAGCCCATGCTGAGTGGAATGCCACAGCTGCTTAACGGCAGGAAAAAGCTAATTATGACCACTTAGGAGCCAAAATCCCTACTATCCATTTCAGCAGTTAGGTACACAAAAGCAAATCATGGCTAAGTATTCACTGGTAGAAACTACATACCACAATTCTTTTTCTATAAAAACAAGCACAGATGTTCCCACTGTCTCATAACTCTTACTAGGTAGGGTGACTTGACTTCGTCTCAAAGGTTTTATGAAGGATGTATTTTTCCTCTTAGAATTTGAAGTTCAAAGGACACTGGTCTTGGTCAGAGAAGACGTGATATTGATCTTGGTCTATCTACTTATTGACCATGTGATATGGGACACCTTTTAATCATCTAAGCCAGCATATTCTTATTTGCAATATGAAAATAAAGGAAGCCCTTCCGACTAAAAAAAAAAGCAATACCCAACAGCAACCTGAAAACACAGGAACAAATGAGGATTACTGAAAATGATCAAATATATAGGTACATGTGAAAGATAGTATACATATATTTTTCTCTTTTCTATATGTCCTTAAAAGACAAACCTGTTTAAAGCAATAATTATATGCTTGTATTCTTGGATGTATAACATAAGGAGGTGAAAATGGAGCTACAGTGGGGTAAAGTTGCCCTATTTTACCAGACTTGAGTCAGTATTAACCTGAAGAAGACTGATGCATACAATAATCCCTAGAGCAACCAATTAAAATTTTTTAATAGCAAAAATTAACAGGAGTTAAAATAACACACTGAGAAGTACTTGCTGAAACAGGAAGGCAATAAAGGAGAAAGTGGAACAAAAAAGATGTAAGACATATGGAAAACAAATAGTAAAATAGCAGAAATCCAACCATATTATTCATTCTGTTAAATGTGAATGAACTAAATATTCCAATCAAAAGGCAAGGATTATTGGCCTGCATAAAAAAGGCACATCCAAGTACCGGTTGTCTATAAGACACATTTTAGACTTACAGAAAGAAATAGGTTGAAAGTAAAATGATGGAAAACAGTGTATCATGGAAACAGGAATCAGAAGAGACCTAGGGAGCTATAATAAAATCACACAAAATGGATTTACAAAACAATAAATATCATTAGAGGTCAAATGGGACATTCTAGTATTGACCAGAAAAAGGTCAATGCCTCAGGAACATACAATAGTTATGAATGGAAACATACCTAACAGAACCCCAAAACATATGAAGCAAAAAATGACAACTCGAAGCCAAAAACTCAACTACAGTTAAAAATCAAAATATTTCATTCTCAATTCAAAGTACAACTAAACTGGCAGTCAGAAAAGATAATAGAAGTCTTGAACAACACCATTAATCACACTGAATGGACATTTACAAAACACTAACCAAACAAAGATAGAATACAGATTATTCTTTATAAGCACTTATGGGACAGTCTCCAGGAAAGAAAGCATACTATGACTATTTAATAAGTCATAATAAATTCATTTAAAGCATGTTCTCCAAGACAAAACTGAATTACAAGCCATTTGGAAAATCTCTAAATATATAGAAATTAAACACCATCCTTCTGAAAACCCTATGCTTCAAAGAATAAATCACAGAGAATTTAGAAAATAGATGAAATCAAATGAAAACAAAAACACACAACTATCAATATTTATGGGATGTAGCTAAAGCAGTACATAGGAGTAAACATACCTTTAAATAACTAGAAAAGAAAAACTTTTTACATCAATAATCTAAACTGTATCTTAAGAGAAAAAGAAAAAATTAAATGAAAAGCAAACAAAGGACAGAAACCTTTGAGAGAGGAAATAAATAGAAACACAGAGGGGCCAGGCACGGGGGCTCATGCCTGTAAACCCAGCACTTTGGGAGGCCAAGGCAGGCAAATCACAAGGTCAGGAGTTCGAGACCAGCCTGGCCAACATGGTGAAACCTCGTCTCTACTAAAAATACAAAAATCAGCCGGGTGTGGTGGCAGCCGCCTGTAATCCCGGCTGCTCAGGAGGCCGAGGCAGGAGAATTGCTCGAAACTGGAAGGCAGAGGCTGAGGGAGCCGAGATTGTACTGTGCACTCCAGTCTAGGCAACAAGTGCAAAACTCTGTCTCAAAAAAAAAAAAAGAAAAGAAAAAACAGAGGTAGAAACCAATGATGTCAAAAATTGGTTCTTCGAGAATATCAAAATTGTTAAGCCCTTAGCTAGAGCTGACCAAGAAAAAGAGCAAAGGATACAAATTACCATAATCAAAAAATTAACTTTAATCACTATTGATTCTTAAAAGAATCTACCAAGCACAGTGGTTCATGCTTATTATCTCAGCATTTTAGGAGACAGAGGCGGGAGGATCACTTGAGCCCAGAAGTTCGAGATCAGCCTGGACAACTCAGCAAGAGCCCGTCTCTACAAATAATAAAAAATAAATTTTAAAAATTAGCTGGGCATTGTGGTGCACACCTGTAGCCCCAGCTACTTAGGAGGCTGAAGTGGGAGGATCCCTTGAGCCCAAAAGTTCATGGTTACAGTGAACTATGATCATACCACTGCACTCAGCCTGGGTGACAGAGAAAGACCATGTCTCTTAAAAAAGAAAACTAAAATTAAAAGGCTAAGAGAATACTATTTAACTTTATGCCAACAAATTAGGACAAGTTAGACGAAATAGACTAACTCCTAGAAAGACACAAATTAACAAAAATAAGTCAAGAAGAAATAGAAAACTTAAGTGAACCTGTAACTGGAAACCAGGTTAGTCATTAAAAATTTTCCCGCAAAGTGAAGACTGACATGGCTACACTGGTGAATTCTACTAAATATTTAAAGAAGAAATAGCACGAAACTTACACAAACTCCTTCAGAAAACAGAAAGGAAACACTCTCCAATTCATTTTATGATCCCAAAACCAAAGCAACGTAAACATCAAAACAAAACAAAAAGCTACAGACTAAAATTCTAATTAAAATCAAAAACACAACAGTGGCTCACGCCTGTAATCCTAGCACTTTAGGCGGCGGAGACAAGCAGATCACTTAAGCCCAGGAGTTGGAGACCAACCTGGCTGACATGGCAAAACCCCACCATCTCTACTAAAAATACAAAAATTAGCCAGGCATGGTGGTGCATGCTTGTAATCCCTGCTACCTGGAAGGCTGAGGCATGAGAACTGCTTGAACCTGGGAGGTGGAGGTTGCAGTGAGCCGAGATCACGCCATTACACTCCAGCCTGGGTGACAGAGGGAAACTCTGTCTCAAAAAACAAACGAACACCAAACAGATGCAAAAATCTTTAACAAAATATTAGCCAAGTGAATCTAGCAACGCACAAAAAGTATTAAACACTGTTAACAAGTCAGATTTACGCTAGGAAAAAAAAAGTTGGCCTAATGTCTAAAAAGCAATTAAGGTAATATACTATATTGTTAAAGGACAAAACCACATGGTCATCTCAACAGACACAGAAATAAAGCATTTAAAAAAAACCTAATATCCATTCTTTATTAAAACCTCACAAACTAGGAAGAGAAGAAAACCTCCTCAACCCAATAAAGGGTATCTACGAAAAAAAATCTATAGCCAACATCCTGCACCCACCAATTCTATTTAAGATGGAGGTTCCTGCCAATACAATAAGGCAAGAAGAAGAAATAAAAAGCATCCACATTGGAAAAGAAACCTTTAGGTACAGAAAACATAATCCTGTCTATAGAGAACATATCCTGTCTATAGAAAAATACTAAGAAATACAGAACAATATAAACACACAGAGAGAGACACATAGTAGAAACAGTAAGTTTATCAAGTTTGCAGGATGTAAGATCAATACACAAAACTCAATTATACTTCTATAATAGGTTATTTTTTTAATTCCACTCAAAATATTATTAGTCAGAATTAAAATAATATTTTAAATGTATAAGATTTCTAAACTGAAAACCACTCAACACTGAAAAAATTATAGAAGATCTAAATAAATGGAGAAAACTTTCCATGATTATGGTTTAGAAGACTCAATATTAACAATTTTGCTTTAATTGATATATGATTCAACACAATTTTTATATTTTTCTTGCAGAAATTAACAACCTGATCCTAAAATGTATATGGAAGTGCCAAGAACTCTAGAGTAACCAAAACAATTCTGAAAAAGAAGAAAACGGAACTTGTACTTCTCCATTTTCAAAAAGCAGTCTAGGCCAGGTGCAGTGGCTCAAGCCTATAATCGCAGCACTTTGGGAGGCCAAAGAGGGTGGATCACTTGAAGTCAGGAGTTCGAGACCAGCCTGGCCAACACGGCAAAACCCCATTTCTACTAAAATCCAAAAAATTAGTTGAGCATGGTGGTGCATGCCTGTAATCCCAGCTACTTGGGAGGCTGAGGCAGGAGAATTGCTTGAGCCTGGGAGGCAAACATTGCAGTGAGCTGAGACTGTGCCACTCCACTTCCAGCCTGGGTGGCAGAGCAAGGCTCCGTCTCAAAAAAACTAAAAAATAAAAAAGCAGTTGAAAGTTACATTAATCAAGACAGTGTGACATTGGCAGAAGGACAGAAATATGTATTAACAAAACAGAACTGACAGTCCAGAAACAAAGCATGACATTTATGGTGTCAACTGAGTTTCAACAAAGGTGTCAAGGCAATTCAATGGAGAACAGACATTCTTTTCAACAAGTGATACTAGAACAATTTCCCAAATTCTACTGCAAAAAAAATGAACTAAGGCACTCACAGTTCACACTATAAACAAAATGTACTCTGACCTAATATAAAAGCTAAAACTTCCAGAAGGAAATAAAGAAGCAAGTCTTTGTGTCCACAGGCTAGGCAAATCTGTCTCAGATATGATAACTAAAGCACAATCCATACAAAGAAATCCATAAATTAAACTTCATCAAAATCAGTAACTTTTTCTCTTTGAAAGACAACATTTAAAAAGTGAAAAGAAGCCACAGATTGGGATAAAATATGTTCAAATTATATACAGATGCTCCTCAACTTACAACAGGGTTATGTCCTGAAAAACTCATCATAACTTGAAAATAGTTAAATCAAAAATGCATTTAATACACTTAACCTACCAAACATCACAGCTTAGCCTACCCTAAATGTGTTCAGAACTCTTATCATTAGAATATTGAGCAAAATCACCTAACACAAAGCCAATTTTATAATAAAGAGTTGAATATCTCACATAATTTATTGAATTATGAAAAACAGAATGCTTGTGTTTATTCAAAGTATACTTTCTACTGAAAGTGTATTGCTTTCTTATCACTGAAAAGTCAAAAAATTTTACATCAAACTATAGAAAGTTGGGGACTGTACTGATAAAGCACTTGTATTCAGAATTTTTTAAAAAGAAATAAAAAACCTCTTCAACTCATAATAAGACAAACAATCCAATTTTTTTAACCCATTTATGACAGAGGTTGCAATTTTTTGAATTTTTGCAATCAGACCTTGGCAATGACCCTGAACAGTAGGATATAAATAATTCCCACATGCTTAGAGTTCCAGTGACGGAACACCAGGCATGAGTTAAATGCCAAAGCATTTGAATAGAAATTGCACCAAAGACATACAAATGGCTAATGAACACATGAAAAGACGTTCAACATCATTAGCCATTTGGGAAATGCAAGTCAAAACCACAATGACACATATTCGCCAGAATGGCTAGAATCAAAAAGACTGACAATGAACCAAGTCCTGGTGATGACATAGGGAAACTAGAACCTTCAAACGTTTCTGGTAGGACTGCACAATGGCAGTCACTTTAGAAAACAGCGTGGTAGTTTCTAAAATGTTAAATATAAACTTTTCAAATAATCCAGCAATTCTATTCCTAAGTCTCTAAGCAAGAGAAAGAAAAACATACGTCCATGCAAAGATATAACAACCCCAAAACAAAGCAATTCAAATGTCCATAACTGGACATTGTAACTGGATGCAATGAAATATTATTACCCAATAAAAGAGAACAACTACTGACAGACTCTGACATGAATGAATCTCAAAAAAAATATGGTAAGTGAAGGAAGCCAGAAACAAAAGCCCACATATTAGGATTCCACTTACGTAAAACTTATAAAAAAGGGAAATCTCTAGAGACAAAAGCTGATTATTGGTTGCCTAAGGCTATATGTGGAAGCAGAGGTTAACTGCAAACAAGCAACGGGGAACTTTTTGGGATGAGGAAAATGTTCTAAAACTGGGTGATGATGATGGTTGCAAACTATAAATTTATTAAACAAATTTAAATTTAAAATTTAAAAAATAAAAGTAAAAAATAAAATTTAATCCCGAATTAAAAAAAACAAAAAACAAAAAATGATTGTAGAGCATATACCTATCAATTGAACAACTATACTAACTGAATTGTTTACTGTACACCAGGTGCTATTCTAGGCAATGTGAACCAGCAATGAATCAAGCAAACAAAATCCCTGTGATTTTCATGCATAATTTAATGACATGAGATGAATGAGAACATAAATTTAAAAAGATACGCCATATAGAAACTAAAACAGGTTAGGGATAAGATGTCTAACGGGCTACTTTAGGTTAGGCAGTCTGCAAAGATTTCTGAAAGGAGGTGGTCGTACAAGATGAGCTGAAGCATTAAGGTGGTTGGCTATGTGAAGATAAGAAGAAATAGCATTCCAGTCAAGAAGGAATAGTAATGGCTTGGCATGTTTAAGGGAGAGAAAGATGGCCAGAATGGCTGAAGCATAATGAGTGATGGAGAAAGTGGATGAGAGGAATCAGATTATTGTCAAGGGGCCAGATTGAGTGGGGTCCTCCAAATTAATGAATATAGATGTTATTCTAAGTATCACTGAATACCACTGGATAATTTTAAGTTTTATGAGATGTGCACATCATCTCTCCCATAAAAACTTTTTCAATAAAGACATTCCACAGTTCTTTAATAATATGTAAATAAGATGTAAAGTTGATGCTTCGGCTATCAGATATTTGAGTGTAACCTACTTTTCAGTGCTTGTGTACCTTGTATATTTCATTTTACTTATATTGATTATCTTATGCCAACAGTGAAAAGGTCTGATGTCATCTATTTAACAGTTATTTCCCAACTGCATTAACTAATTCAGTCTTTTGGCAGACAATACTGCTGTCCTCCTTAACAGGCTAATTTCTGTGCCTTCTTTCACTGATTATGAAACATTTTACTACTGCCATCCCTGCCTCCATTTGATGCTTTGCTTTCCCCAAACCATGCCATCTGTTTTCCCTAAGGTCTACTAAGAAAGTTAAAAAGCATTGGCATTTCAGACATTCTAGCATCTTTTGAAATACACAGGAAGGAGCTTACTTCTCCGGCATAATAAAGTGCAGCAAGGACCAGAGCTCTTTGAGGGAATTCTGAAGAGGGGTCCCCGTAATCAGGAGCCTATGGTTGGACTTGAAATCAATCAGAGTTTTATACAATAAAGAGTCATCATTCTTCAACCGATGGGCTTCATCCACTCCCAGAAAGGCCCAGTTAATACTGCCCAGCACAGTCTAAAGTAAAAACAAAACAGAACGAGCCACCAGGTCAGAAGGGAACCCAAAAGTGCTTTCAAGTGTTAATTATCGCTGTATAAATACCATTACAAAGGTATAAATAGACACATTTATTCTTCACTGACAATATATATTAGGACTCTTCTGTTTATTCTGTTAGTTGCCAGATTGGTAGCTATTCAAACGAGAGTATCATCGCCTAAAAGGTATAGGTGGGCCTCTTATACCAGCTATTACTGCATGCCCCACAGCAAGAACACAAAAACTGCTATGCTGGGCAAAAATTAAACAAAAACAAAAATCACATGATTCTGTATTCTCCCCTTAATTACGGACCTTCTCCTGTCTCTTCTCCACCCCAACCCTGAAGCACACAAACACCAAGAGCCACCAAACTGAACTTGTTTGCACTTAATACCAATGGGATCTACCTACCACATATATTTCTTAGCAGAAAGGCGATATTTAAAGAGCTTCTTATTTCTGTCCTCCTCACAAAGACCATTCACGTCATCTTTTCTGGAGAAATGCCTTAACAATGATACAATAGGAAATGCCTAAGATGACACTCAAGGCAAATACCTGAGGTGGCATCCAATGACTGACAATAATCTCAGGTAATTTACTGACCTCAATACCCTTTCACCCTGTTTAATTCAATTGGACTTGGTGATCTAAGGTCCCCTTATCTACAGGGTTCTGTTTTCTATTTATAACCTTAATATCCTTTGAGTAATTTTTCTGGTTGTTCATTTGCTTGCTTTTTAAAATAAGAGAAAAGTAACATGGCAAGTAGGAGGTACAGACCCTACCAATTGTTTTTTATTTTTAACTTTCATGTATTTATTTATTTTTAACATGCTCCACAGAAAAGTAACAGACCCTAACATCTGGACAAGTCACAGTGGAAAAGATTTAGCCTTGTAGATATTAATTACACACCTTATCTTTTAACAGGATCTCATATGTTGTTATAAGTGCGTTGAACTTCAATCTTTTGGTTTGGGAATGAATCCATTCATACTCCCGTATCTATAAGAAAAAAACATAATTAAGACATAATTTCTGCTTCTACCTTTCTATATCACATAAGTGTTGTGATCGATGTAATAGAAACATGCCAAATAAAAAATAAATCAGAATAGATTTTAATGAATATCTCATACGTTCTAAAATGACCTAAGCAACCAAACTATAAAGCAGAAGAGTTAGAATTCAAACACTGACCACCGAACAGCAAAAGCTTTATTGCCAGAATCAGAAGAAACTGGCCCCCAGAAAACCATCTAATGAAGAAAATGCACCTCATCAGCTACTACACCCTGGTGATTTGAACTCAACAAGGGATCTCCCATATACTTAGAAATTTCTTTCAAAAATGCAAATTACTTACTTTTTGAATAAGAAAATACATATATTAACAAGTAAAACAAATTCCAACCTTTGGAATTTCATCAACCATAGACCAAAGAGATGTGTCCAAGAAAAAGGGAGGCTTATAAGACGAAAATATAATGCAATACGTATAATAACGTCAATGTAAAAGAACACAAAGATGAGCACATTCACACTGAAGTATAATTGGACACTTAGCAAGCACGAAGACTCATGACAAAGCTCTTGCAGTTTGGCTGTCAAGTTAGGAACTGGAGAACAAGACAGTAAGTGCCTGCAGGTGATCACCACCGAGTGGGGTTAAAAAGAACAAAGAAAAGGAGAACTGGAGATAGCAAAGAAAACTTCTCCGACTACAATTTTTTACAGTTCATTTTCTTTGTTTGCAATCATTTTTGGAATGTAGTGCTTTAAGCTATTTTGTAAACCTATGAATTTCTCTTTTTTCTTCTTTAATGGTTAACAAATGATTTAACAAAGCTAAAACTATATTCTTAGAAACTCAAAATTAGGCCAATGAAATCAGCCAGTGTTTAAGTTACACAATTTTAATGAAACTATTTACTAAAAATAAATTTGAATTTGCATGAAAATGTATGATTACAACATGCAACTCAAATGTTTAAACGTTGCTGATGGGTTGCTCTTATTACAAGCAATTTTCCAGAAATAGTTTATATACAGTGATGAAAGAGGAAAGCTCTGGACTAGATAGATACACCTGTGTCCTAATCCCAGCTCTGCCACATTCTTGCTTGCTAGGGCATGTGTTAAGATTCTCTGAGTCAATTCTTCATCAGCAGTAGGAAAGAATGCCATTGGCTGGGCACGGTGGCTCAAGCCTGTA
The DNA here is from genome assembly GCF_000951035.1 of Colobus angolensis palliatus. Classification (NCBI taxonomy): domain Eukaryota; kingdom Metazoa; phylum Chordata; class Mammalia; order Primates; family Cercopithecidae; genus Colobus; species Colobus angolensis. The sequence goes on from NW_012112253.1 coordinate 9,026,888, forward strand.
ATCCCAGCACTTTGGGAGGCCGAGACGGGCGGATCACGAGGTCAGGAGATCGAGACCATCCTGGCTAACACGGTGAAACCCCGTCTCTACTAAAAATACAAAAAAAACTAGCCGGGCGAGGTGGCAGGCGCCTGTAGTCCCAGCTACTCCAGAGGCTGAGGCGGGAGAATGGCGTGAACCCGGGAGGCGGAGCTTGCAGTGAGCTGAGATCCGGCCACTGCACTCCAGCCTGGGCGACAGAGCAACTCCGTCTCAAAAAAAAAAAAAAAGAATGCCATCAACTTTGAAGACTATCATGAAGATTACAGGTATTACACATAAGGCACCCAGCGCAACATCTAGTACACAGTAGGTGCTTTAAAAAAAAAGTTACTATAAAGAAAAGATCTGCTAAACAAAGATAAACTTAAGTCACTGTGTTCTAAATTCATGATGCCCAAATAAAGTTTGGTAACAGATTAAAATAATTCTTATTTCTAGAGCCCTAAAATAGCTTGTTTTCCTTTACTTTTACTCCTTTTTTGTAAGTTATGCAACCTCACTGTTTTAAGAAATTAAGAAACAAATTCGAAGAATGTTTATTTTCAGTAAATGTCTACTGAGATAGCAAAAATAATATTAATGTTACACAAAGTATTAACTCCATATTATCTCATATAAAGCAGTCGTAGAAGTAAAAAGGGCAGAGAGAAGAAAAATTTAATATTGCAACCCAGCTAAAAGAGATTCCCACTCACATACTGCTGTTGCTTTTTAAATAGTAAGCACATTTGTTAAAGAGCATCTGAGTTGCACTTTTGTGATAGATACACCTCCTAATATTGAGAATATAGCACAGTATCAGAATAATAACCAAAAACTTTACTAATGATCTACTAAAGGCTTCAAGTCAATTTCCAAATTACATTTACAACACAGATTCTATCCCAGCTCTTTTTGTTTACACACCGTATTTCTGCTCATCAGGTCACCTATGTAAACCACTACGTTAATCTCTGGTGCCCAGATTTCAAACTCTCTCTGCCATGAGGTGAGGGTGGATAAAGGGACGACTATAAGAAAGGGGCCATACAGCTGGTGTTGGTGGAACAGGTAGGAGAGGAATGATATGGTCTGGATGGTCTTTCCTAGGCCCATTTCATCAGCAAGGATTACACTGTTATTTCTGCAGAAAAAAAATAAATAAATAAAAACAAAAAAATCATTAGTTCACCAAAACACAGAATGTCCATAAATAGCAATGACACCAATGCTTCACAATAACAGTCGAGCAAGGTGTCATTCATAAGCCTCAACTGTATTTCCTCTCATCTGCAATTACTTCAGCTTTCGACATAAGGAAGAAAGCAGAAACCAAAAATAGCAGAATAACAAGTGACCTATCTAGATTTGGATTACTATGAGAGCCTCGTCAGACTCTTTACCTTTAGGCTTTTCACATCACCTTCCACAGGCTATCTTTCATCACAGAGAAGACAAGCTTTGTAAAAAGTGAAGACAAGCATGTAACCTTAGACTCCATCAATATAGAAAGCTATCAGCACTGCTCGTGAATCCTATGGCCGGCCCACCCCATTCCACTGCATACCACTGGGTTGTTTAATGCCACATACACTTTCTTAGACCTACATGTATAGGTGTATGGCTAGTTTTAAATACACTTTAGCCTAAAGCAGAGGTAGGCTACAGATCACATTTGTGGACCCTACCCTAGATCTACTAAATAAGACTATATGGAAAAGGGCTGACAAACACCTTTGGAGATTCTGACTCAGGTATTCCTTAGACCAGGGACACCCCACTCAGGAACCTGGCTGCACAGCAGCAGGTGAGCAGCGGGTGAGCAAGGGAAGCTTCATCTGTATTTACAGCTGCTCCCCATTGCTGGCATTAATGCCTGAGCTCCGCCTCTTGTCAGATCAGCAATGGCATTAGATGCTCACAGAAGCATGAACCCCACTATGAACTACACATGCGAGGGATCTATGTTGCACACTCCTTATGAGAATCTAATGCCTGGTGATCTGTCACTGTCTCCCATCACCTCCAGATGGGACTATCCAGTTGCAGGAAAACAAACTCAGGGCTCCCACTGATTCTACATTATATAGTTTAATGTAATAATAATAGAAATAAAGTGCACAATAAATGTAATGTGCTTGCATCATCCCGAAACCATCCCCCTCTCTCCTCCCCAGCCTGTGGAAAAATTGTCTTCCATGAAACCGGTCCCTAGTGCCAAAAAGGTTGGGGACTACTACCTTAAACCACAGTTTGAGAAACACTACTTTACAAAATGGGCTAGATTTAAACAGGATATTAACGGAAAAAGAATATCTAAGAAAAAAATTTTTAAATTGAAGAAACAGCCAGAGTTAAGAAAATATATTTGGGAAACAGAACAGAGTCATTTGGCAGGAATTTAGGATTACACGTAAGACATCAGATTGAAAACATTATTAAAAGGTTCTTGAAAATAAGCAAACTGAAAGTTTGCATATATATATAATACACACGTAATCAGCAAATCAGAAAGAACTAAAAGTAATTTACATGTTAAAGGCAACCTAACTGATTCAAAAAACAAGACGTTTAATTCACCAAAAAGAGGTAATTTCTAAAAATACCTTCTGTGTTCTACAAAATAGCTAGTTTAAAGGATAAAATACAGAAACAAAGAAGATCACACTTGGGGAAGGGAGAATGATGAAGCCATGCCACTATACATCTCAGGTACACCTAATTTTCTATACAGTTTAGATGTAGTCCTTTGAGTAACTTCCTTCTCATTTCTCTCACCTTTTCAATACTATTGAGGAGGAAGCACAGTTAAGTTTCTCCAATATTTCCTGCCCCTAGAAAATGTCATTGTCTACATACACAGACTAAAGTAGGTTTGAACTGATTCTCCTGTTTTTCTGGAACCAGACCAAAATAGCACATTATGTAATGTAACATTCCTGTGACCAGGGCTTAACAGGGGCTTGGGCCCTTTTCAATTGACTTTTATTCCTTTGGTTTAAAGTAAAAAAAATGCTGGCCAGGGCCGGGCGTGGTGGCTCAAGCCTGTAATCCCAGCACTTTGGGAGGCCGAGACGGGTGGATCGCAAGGTCAGGAGATC